>NC_020492.1:15638295-15640163 GCF_000184155.1 Fragaria vesca subsp. vesca | reverse complement strand
AAGAAGAAAAAGTGGACGCGTAATCATGGTATGCAGTGGAAGACTACTAGTTTATGGTTAAAGCATCCAAAACTTGCATGGCAGTTACAGAATATATATAATACAAATAATTATGGTGTTTAAATATAAATCCTTAGTTTTTTTTTTTTTGAATAACATAAATCCTTAGTTTATGAATAAAGACTGCAATATTCTGCACCGAAAGAAAAACCACTTCTATGTTCTACGATATTCTATATCTTTCTAGATATTCTTTATGTGTGTCTTTGCCTTATGCCAATAGGATATGTAGTTAGACTAGATCTATGTATTCATATCTTTACCATACTGGTAATGTGTAATTCCCTATATAAAGGGCTTCTATCAATGAATGAGATACACATCTTTCACGATTCTTTATTCTCAATTTACTTTCACTTCATCACGTTATCAGCCCTTTGCTCAAACCCTTGAGCTAATAGTTTTTCCCAAACCCTAAAACCAAAAGCTGAAAACCCTCGGCCCTTCCTCGGCCGCCGCCGCCGCCACTGCTGCCGCCGCCGCCGTTGCCCCACGACTGCCGCTCCCCGGCCGTCCGCTCCACTGCTTCCTTCTCGTCCGATCAGGCATCGAAGTTTTACGGTATGTTTACTTTACAACCCTAAAACTCTTCAAAGTTCATCAATAACCTCGGGGGAGATAAAGTGTTTTCTCCTCTTCTTCTACTCCATTCTATGCTTGGGACGGTGTCTTTACAGGTTTAAAAATCCCGGTTATCCTCACCGGGTCCAAAGTTGTGTTTGATAAACTTTGGTTATTGCTATTTTGAAGGTGTGTTTGATCACCTTCACACAAGTTTTTTCCGGGTCGTGTTTGATCGACTCCGGACATTTAGAGTTGTGTTTGATCAACCCTAGAGAGACAAACCAAAAGCATCGTATTTGAGTACCTTTTTCAGGGTCTCCAACAAAAAACTAATACGACTTGTTCTCTCTTGTATGCAGATGGACAGAGGCATTGAATTTGACGTCCTCGACGCCCATGGTACTGAGTATCATCGTTGGGTCTCGGACATAGAACAGACCTTCATCGCTAAGGATCTGACCGAGACCATATTCCCCGATCCAGATCAGGAACCGCCTAGCAAGAGAACAAAATCTCAAGCACTCATGTTCCTTCGTAAGCATATCGATCCCACACTGCGCAGGCAGTATCAATCCAAGCACGATCCAAAAGATCTGTGGGATGCCCTTGCCGAACGCTTCGGCAACATTCACTCGACCTTGCTCCCAGAACTAATTGCTCGCTGGGATGAAATCCGACTTTTGGATTACAAGAAGGTTGATGACTTCAACAGGGATATGCTTTGCCTACAAGCTCAATGAGCTCATGTGGAGTCGAGAAAAGTGATGCCGACATGATCGATCGAAAAGACTTTCTCGACATTCCCTTCAGCTGCTAAGATCCTTATGAACTAATATCGGCTTGAGTTCACAAATAAGAGGATTATTACATTTAGCGGCTTAATGACGCAACTCCTTATGGAAGAAAAGAATAATATGATCAATGATCAGCATAATTTGCGTCCTGTAGGCACCCGAAAAATTCCGGAATCTAATTACAATTGCAACCGGAATAAGAAAGCTCCGAAACGCAAGGATCAACATAGGAATGAACCTTATGCACGTGGGAATCAACACCACCGTGCCTTTAGTTCTCGGGGAAAAGGTAGCGGCTTTAGTGGCCGTACCAACTCATGGCGTCGAGACACCGGTGCCGCCGGCCCCAAGGGCGGCGCTGCTCCTCCTCACGAAGCAGCATGCTCGCTCTTCTTCTGCCTTTGATGGTCAATGCAACAGATGTGGGTCCAAGGACCACTGGTCTAAAAG
>NC_020492.1:15636590-15637865 GCF_000184155.1 Fragaria vesca subsp. vesca | reverse complement strand
CTTTCAAACGCTCATCGTTCGTTTTGCAAAGCTTGCTCTTTAGCGAAAGTAGTATCGAGACCGTCTTACGCTAAAGATAACACCGAGAACATTCCATTTCTACATCGTATCCAAGGTGATATTTGTGGACCCATCCATCCTGAATGTGGACCATTTCGATACTTTATGGTCCTGGTGGATGCTTCAACGCGTTGGACTCATGTCGCGCTCTTGTCCACACGTAATGCTGCATTTCCAAAACTCCTAGCACAAATTATTAAACTTCGGGCTCACCACCCGGATTATCCAATTAAGTCAATTCGACTGGATAACGCTGGAGAATTTACATCAAAGACTTTTGATGACTATTGCATGTCTATCAGGATTGCAGTCGAGCATCCCGTACCCCATGTTCACACGCAAAACGGTCTTGCCGAAGCTACGATTAAGCGGCTTCAGCTTATTTCTCGAGCGTTGGTAATGCGCACCAACCTTCCAATTGCGTCATGGGGCTATGCAATATTGCATGCAGCCTTACTTATTCGTTTCAGACCCACTGCCAAACAACCATTCAGTGCGTACCAGTTGGTCACTGGATATGAGCCTGACATTTCGCATCTACGCATTTTCGGTTGTTCGGTTTATGTGCCAATTACGCCTCCACTGCGTTCTAAAATGGGTCCTCTGAGACGATTGGGTATCTACATTGGTTATGAATCTCCAACGATTATCAGATATCTCGAGCCATTAACAGGTGATCTCTTTACCGCAAGGTTTGCGGATTGTCACTTTGATGAGACACTCTTCCCATCGTTAGGGGGAGATACGAACAAATGTGTTCATGTGGAACGACAGGAATTGTCGTGGTTTGTCCCCACTCTGTCTCATTATGATCCCCGCACCTCACAATATGAACGTGAAGTGAAACGTATTCTCGAACTTCAGAAAGTAGCAGATACGATGCCTGACTCTTTCTCCGAGATTGCAAAAGTGACAAGATCAGATATACCAGCTGCAAATGTTCCTGCTAGGCTCGAAGTCCCTAGAAAGGGCACGGCCATCCCCGGGCTCGGTACTGCCGCCGTCGACGGCGCCGCCCATGGTGGAGGGATGGAGGCCGTGGCTCCCCAAAGGAAAAGGGGGAGGCCACCTGGTTCGGTTGACATGCGTCCGAGAAAGAAACGGACCGACAAGGCACAAGTCAATCCTTTGATCATCGATGTTGAGAATCCTTCTCACGAGATCATCTCTGATTACAGTTATGTCCACGAGTTGATATTAGAATCCATGGGGACG
>NC_020492.1:15602138-15635940 GCF_000184155.1 Fragaria vesca subsp. vesca | reverse complement strand
ATGCAGCTTGTATTGAGCAAATGAAGTTAGGTTACATCAAGGGTGATAATACAAAGCACATTTCGACCTAAGTTCTTCTACAACCAACAGCAACAGGCGTTTCTCAACATTCAAGTGAACCAAGTTAGTTCCGAAGGAAACGCAGCAGACTTATTTACTAAGTCCTTACCTAAGTCTACTTTTGAGAAACATGTGAAAAGTATAGGCATGCGTCGGCTATCAAGTCTCTCTGAATAATGTTCACATCAGGGGGAGTATCATCTCAATGAAGTAGGCTGGTGCGTTGTACTCTTTTTCTCCTACGATCAAGGTTCAGTTTTTCTCCCACAGGGTTTTTGTGACTTGACGAGGTTTTTGACGAGGCAACAGATGAGCACCATTGGTATATCAATGCGCGGCACAAGGGGGAGTGTTCTAGGATATTCCATATCTTTCTAGATATTTTTTATGTGTGCCTTTGCCTTATGCCAATAGGATATGTGATTAGACTAGATCTATGTATTCATATCCTTACCATACTGGTAATGTGTAATTCCCTATGTAAAGGGTTTCTATCAATGAATGAGATACACATCTTTCACGATTCTCTATTCTCAATTTACTTTCAATTCATCATTCTACAAATAATTAACTTTTTGTTCACCCTTGTAGAAAATGCAAATTAATATACGACAAGTCTTGATGTCTTCAATGATCTCAAGAAGTCTCCAAGGGGTGCTAATCTTTCTATTAATAGCATCAATCACAAGTTTTGAATCTCTTTTGACCTAAATGTTTAAAAAACCTTGGTGTATTGGCTTTCATTAGAATTTTTCTAAGAGTTGTATCTTCAACATGTAGGAATTGTAGCATTTCCAATGCTGTTAATCAGCTGCAACCATAAGAACTAAGCCCTCGTTGTCCCGAAAAACAAACCCCCCTACATCAACTATCAATCCCTTATACTGATCCGTTAAAGTTGGTTTTTAATGTGGTTGCTATGAGGAGGTAACCACCATATGGTGGTAGGTGTGGTTTGAGAAGAACCTCTCTCATCAGAAACATTTTTAGCACACCTTCATTAAAATGAATAGCAACAGTTGGTACAACCTTGTTAGTTTTTTTTTTAAACATGTGCTTGTAGCAATGATCCCTGAAAACAGTATCATTTCTTGCTTTCCAAATATGCAACAGAGTTTTAAGGTAACTTCTCATTTGAGAGATCTTGTGTTTGAGACTCGTCAAAAGTCTAAAAGAAAATAGAAGAAGGGAAAACTATAATTATCCGGCGATGCCAAAGTAACTTCTGATTCGATACAGTAGAATTTGATCGAGACTGATTACCTTCATTTACCCATCAACACTTGGAAATATATATGCATTGGTGCGCCTATATATCCTTCTCAAGACTGAAGGAAAGATATATGGTTGCGTAATTTATCTAACTAAACTTATATGACCCAACCTGTACAATCTAACAACCGATGAAATCTAACATCCTAAACGTACCTACCATGATGAGAAATAGAGTTTAGGGTTTAGGGTTTAGGGTTACACCATGCTCTTCAGTCACAAATGAAGCAAGTAATTAAGTCAATCCATTGTAGCTTCCTTAACAGGTTAGAATTTTAGGTAAACAGATATGAGAGCGAGCCTGAGAGGCATCAGACCGAAAGGGTGAAACCTAATTACTTGCCGTCCACTATTCTACCTATAGCTACACCATAACACAAATTTCTTTACAAGTTAACAATTAAATTTTACGCTTCCAAAACGTCCTAACAAATGTTTCCTCTTGCATTCGTTTCTGGAAATTCTTCAGCTTTGCATTTCATCTTTATAGGCTCCTCTTTAATTACCAGCTCCATCAACTCCTCTTTTTCGAACTATGAAAACTTTTGCGCAATTTTGTTATTTGTAAATTATCTAATCATACTAGAGATGAAGATCGAATTCAATTATTAGTAATATGCACTTGATACGTTTGCCCTACATAAGAATCTATTTCTACAGTTGAGTAGTTCCGCCACGGCAGTCAGATACAGAAATCAAACTTAGAAAACTATCCACGCACTGTAGTACGTAGATTGTCAATTCCACCAAAGACAGAAGGGGAGCTCAGTACCAAGAGTTCAAATACGTTTTGATACGTCTCTAAATAGAAAGATATTGAAAATCATAACTAACTGAAAAGGGAATCAGAAACTTAATCTTGTAATTGAGCATTCTCCAAAAATTGTATCTTTCTTGCTTGACTGGGAAGCATTACTACTGAAAATTTGTCAGTTCCCAGTGTATATGGAAAGAATCTGTTATCAATATGACTACGTACGAGTAAACAAACTAATATTAGTGTGTATATCGAAAGTCAGATCCTTTCTCAGATGCTGCATTAAGGATCTAACCCTATCATTGACTAAGTAAACAAAAGAAACAAAACAACCTATAATTATTCAATCCCTATTATTGCTCCTACAATTTCACAATTGTACTCGAAATATATATGGTCTGTCCTGGAAATACTTAATCAGAACGAAAAATGGAACCAAGTGAAGATAACTTTGTGAACGAGAGTGATTCGTCTAATCTCGTGACACTAAATTAAGATACTTCTAATTGAAAGGCTTTGTCGTTTCCGATCGACATCTTTTTCAATGAAAACAGCCCCTTATCTGTCATCAACTCTGATCTTCTATATATTCAGCAGCGAACTAGGATGTTTTTAGAAGTAGTTTTTAGTAGAAAAGCAGAAGAATTATAAGACTGTATTGTGTTCAGTTCTTCGTAACAAGAATGATGTGGTCTAAAAACTACTGGAACTTTGCCCTGCAGATTTTATCATTTCTACTGCTCTTCATTCATAGTGACGCTTGGGCACATTATAATTGGGTCGTACGTACTTGCTTAGTTCCATGACTTGTTATGTTAACTGTGGTTTGCTTGATTAATTACTTAGTGACTTAGCTATTGTGCAGGTGAAAGAAGCTACATATACAAGGCTGTGCAGCACTAAGAAGATATTGACTGTTAATGGAAAATTTCCTGGACCAGTTTTACGAGCTTATAGAGGAGATACAATCTATGTCAATGTTCATACCGGAGGCAGACACAATATCACTATTCACTGGTAATGGAAATGGAATTATTCAAATTTGTTCTTGATGGTTTACATACGGGTTTCATATATATACACTAAGTTCCAAAATTTATTTAGTGCTAGCTGTAATATATATATTCAGTAACTTGAAGATGATGATGATTTCGATCGAATAAGTAGTGTTTTTCTTCTTCTTTTTTTTACTTAATTGGATGAGTACAATAGGCATGGAGTAAGGCAACCAAGGAATCCATGGTCTGATGGTCCGGAATACATCACACAATGTCCTATCCAACCTGGGGGAAGTTTCAACCAAAAGATCATATTTTCTACAGAAGAAGGCACCCTTTGGTGGCACGCTCATAGTGATTGGTCTCGTGCTCCAGTTCATGGAGCAATTTATGTCTATCCGAAGCCAGGAACTAGCCACCCTTTTCCCAAGCCCCATGCTGAAATTCCCATAATATTAGGTATCAATTAGATTTATATCTCTGTGCCTGCAGGCGTTACATTAAGAATGAAATAAAATGAAATAACCAAAAATTCCTACTTTGAACCTAGCTAGCTAGTTCTAAGTTTAACTCTCGGATTTTGGATTGATGGAGATGAACGGACTGTAAGATTTCCCCGAAATTGGAAACCAACAGGTAATGAACTGTTGAATGAAAATGCAGGTGAGTGGTGGAAGCAAGATGTAATGAAGGAATTTCAAGAATTTGTTAGATCAGGAGGACCTCCAAATGTATCTGATGCATACACCATAAATGGTCAACCTGGAGACCTCTATCCTTGCTCAAAATCAGGTTTGAATTCTCTCAAATTTCATAAATCAAAACTTCTTATAAAGGGTATACGTAATACGTGCGTTTGTAAGTTTTCTCAAAGCAAAAAATAAAATAAAAAAAAATAAAATGCAGATACATTCAAACTCTCAGTGGAGTAAAACAAGACCTACCTGCTCCGTATAGTAAATGCCATAGTGAACGAGATCGTCTTCCTCGCGGTGGCAAACCATAACCTCACGGTGGTGGTGGTGGCGACAGACGCAAGCTACACAAAGCCAATCGAAACAGACTACATCACAATCTCTCCTGGCCAGTCCATGGATGTCTTGTTGGTCACGAACCAACAACGTCCCGGTCTCTACTACATGGCTGCTAGGGCTTACAACGGTAACCCAGTAGTTGGTTTCGACACCACCACCACCACAGCAATAGTTGAGTACAACAATGGAAATGGGAACAAGAATGATACTCCATTATTTCCCTACCTTCCTGGTTTCAATGACACAGCAAGAGCCTTTGGTTTTTTCAGCAGACTCAAGAGCCTACCAGTTGATTTCAAGGAGCCTGTCCCGAAAACCATTGACCGTCGCATAATTTCAACAATTGCAATCAACACATTCCCTTGCCAGGGAAACCAAACATGTCAAGGACCCAACGGGACTCGTTTAGCTGCCAGCATGAACAACATAAGCTTTGTGGAGCCAAATACAGTAGACATACTTGTAGCTTACTACTACTACATCAATGGAGTTTTCAAAAAAGGTTTTCCGAATTATCCGCCGTACGCGTATAACTTCACTGGTCAGAACCTGCCTCTGGTTTTGCAAATACCAAAGAGAGGGACGAAGGTGAAGGTTATAGAATATGGGACGGATATGGAAGTTGTGTTTCAAAATACCAACTTAGTGGGTGGGTTAGATCATCCCATGCATCTTCATGGGTTTGATTTCTACATTATTGGAACTGGTTTTGGGAATTTTGATGAACAAAATGACCCAAAGAGCTACAATCTTGTTGATCCTCCTCTTAGGAACACAGTCACTGTCCCCATAAGCGGATGGGATGCAATTAGATTCAAGGCCAACAATCCTGGTAATCATGCTATCGCTAAACTTTAAGATTATTCCTTTTGATTTTGATTTTCATTGTTTAGGATGTTTTAAAGGTTTTTCTTTGAAGCTTTGTTTCTTGTTTTGTAGTATGAATATATCTTACTGATTATATCTTGCTATTTCAGGTGTGTGGTACCTGCACTGCCATTTCGACCGTCACCTGACGTGGGGAATGGACACGGTTTTCATCGTGAATAATGGGAAACACAAGAAGGAAAAGTTGCTGCCTCCGCCACCAGATATGCCACCATGTTATTAAGAATCTGGCTGATGAAATGAGTCGCTATCTATGCGCCGTATCTAACTATCTATGCATATTTACATTTAAGCAGTCATGGACTCATGGTATCTGATTAAAGGAAAATAAAACATATGTTGTTGTATTGTTGTACATGTTATTATCAACGTGGTCGTTCATTAACATATTCACGAGTTATGTATTTCGACTCTACCTCTACAAAAGTTAATTAATGAGATTTGGATTCGACATTATTTCTACCTCCTATCTCTCAGCTATTATCTCTTTATCTTATTTCTAGTTTATAACACGTTATAGTTTTTTTTTTTCTAGAGCTCTGTGATCCAGGTTTATGACACAATTCTATTGCCTCGGCTAATACTCTCGAAATATGAGTTCTCCCGTGTTTTTTATTTTTCTTATTTGCCCAATTTATGATGTTAATTGTTCTTGTCCTATGATTAATATATAGTAGAAGTGCCTTCATTTCATAAACATTCATGTATTCAAGTTTAGGTATGAGTATCAATATATTTCATTATTTTGCTCCGGATAGTTCCCACCAAATTATGCATATGAATGAACAGGCATAGTTGTGGCTAACTTGCGTTTGAAACTTTGAATTGTCGGTCAATCAGCATAAATTATGTCTATGTCAAAATGGTTGATTTTCCTGCATAGATGATTTACATTTTGATTTATGATTGTACGTACATAGATAGCTCTTTTTTCTCAAGTTCTGCAAGGCTTAAGTTTAGAAAAATGCAAAACAGCTAGTCTTTGCAAATAATCATTTTACTAGTACAGTCGTAAGATTTTAAATCTTGCTCATTGCTAGTTTTTGGGGATGGAGAATAATGAAAAAGTTTTGATAGTGGGAGAAGGCGAAAGAGGGGTTGTCATCTTCAAAATCCAACTTCTTCCCGATAACAAGCACAATATAGCCTTTGGATCCATCAATGTCTTCACACCCTTGTCGATGATCAACTCGTCAAGCTTACCTTCAGCATCTACATCAGTACCGATGAAAGAAGAAAAAATTGAAGGAAATTGTGAGAGACCAGACTCATGAACTGAAGATCGAGTCATCGAGGGGTGCACGTACGTAACTGAAATGAAACTGAGGTAGAGATTAAAAAATGTCACCTTGACGGCAGTAATTTTTTTCCACCGAGTATTCATTGCTTGGAAATTTCAGTGCTACTCTGATTTTCCGTCACGTTTTCAGATCGATCGAAGCCAGAAGCTCATATCTGTGACCACATCTCAAACTCCTTCACGCAACACAACATTAGTTGCTCAAAACCAAAGACATGAAGTATGACAAATACACATGTACAGTAGAATTTCCAACTCAGTATTCACTCTAAAAGACTTGTCAAGAAGATGGAACAATGAGCTTCCAACGCATTTTAAATATATACAGAACGGCAAAATTCATCTTTGAAACTCTATTTCACGAAGTAATCCCATGGAAAAAAAATGGAAGTAATCCCCCATGAAGTCATTGAATAACTTTATCAAGAAAAAGGAATGAAACATTAATGCAGTCTAGTTACAGTAATATCCCAGCATATTATAGCAATAAGAGAAACAATCCATATTCGACAAGCATAGCAAATGGTTCATACTGTCAGATGAAATGTTATTCCAATATATTCATTATTGTCATACAATTAAAAGGTATTGCTTTCTAACCGAGAAACAAATCCTTTCATGATCATTAGCAGTCTCCTTTTTTATTTTTGTATGGACTGTTTCTCTTGCCCTCTTTTTATCAAACCAAGAGTACTTCATGCATAAATAACCCGGTTTCAGACAAAAGGGAGTGTAGATTCTCCAACCCACATTTGGATTTAACAATACAGCAAGAAAATCAAATTGCAGGCTGGGACATATTGGTTTCGCATCTTCCCTTTCATGTCACCAAGGCTGGCGTTTTACAAATTGGGCACAGATTCTTCTGCATTAGCCACTGTTTAATGCAGTTGGTGTGGAAATCGTGCCCACAATCCAGTCTGCCAATATCATCCCCATCAGCATATTGCTCCTGCCATGTACATTCGGTTCAGACATGTTGAAACTTCACATGCATGAAGCAATTGAAACAATAGAACAGCTTCCTATGACTCATACCTGACATATACAGCAGGGTTCCATGTCTGCTGGGAATTCTGTCATAACAGACACACACTTTCTCTGTTTCATCAATTTCAATATGGTCTCCTCACTCAGTCCAGTGCTAACGTCTCCTATACGCTCCCCCAGTGCTAACAGCTCCTATTGTCCAAACAACATAGTTATTGGAACAGCTTTAAAGCAAAAACATATGGGAAAATACTTGCTTCCGTTTTACCTCGTAAGTCATGTTGTCAACATCAAGCCGCATGTCTCTGTGCCTATCATGCATCTCAGCCATGCCATGATAAATATATGGGTCAAAGAGCATATAATCCTGATAATCATACGAATATCGATTGTCAAAGAGATAAATCTGTTGTATGTAAGAAGCTAAACTTTTTTTTTAAACAGAGTCAACCCCAAAAGATGCAAACAGAAGAATCATCAAATTATGAACCGTTGCTTGCCCTGATTAGTCATTAGTTTCTATGAAACATACAACTCCTTTTCCAAATATCAGGATGTTTTTCTCATCAAATTATAAGTACTGTTCGAGAATTTAACATGGTTGACTATCCAGATATATTATGATCTTATTCAAGAGAAAGCCTATATAATGCTATGCACCAAAAATAAGAAAAAGAAACACATCCAATGCCATTAAAAATGGGAATAACAATAGTTCTACTATTCTTAGCATCTTCACCTAGCAGAGCATACAATAGTTGGGAACTTTTGGTGCAATTTGTAGTGCTAATTGATACTGCTTTCATGTCTCAGCTAATAAACCTATTACAGTTACATATCTAGAAGTTGATAGCCTCAGGACCAGCAAAAAGATCATGGTTATTAAGTTATCGAGGTTAACTTACCATGAATTCCTTATGTCGGAACCAACAAAAAAAAAATTTTTATTTAATCGAGGTTATTAATTTAACAAGAATTAAGTAATTGAGGTTATACTGTACTTCACGCTATACAGTGGCAATTAAAAAGAGATTTCTACACCTTTTCTACGTATCATCTTGGTACAGAAATGGACCAGACAATTCAGCTGGCAAAATGTACGACAGCTTTTATCCACAAAAAGATAGAAGCAGATGCAATAGACCCAAAAAGTTTTAGAGCTCAGAGATACAGATTATTGCAATTTTGAAGAACTAAATTCTAACATCACCAAAAATGATGAATGTCTTTTATGTCTGCCTATATGAACTCATGACATGGGGTATGAAAATCAAAATTTTAACCATTCACAAAGATGGCAGAAATATCTAAAAAACGGAAATTGATTGTAGGAGTCAATATCATACCTCGACTCGTAAGTTCTCGCCCCTGCGCATGGCATTCAAAACTTGACGAATCTGGTACATGAAAGAAAGATCTAATTGTTAGTTTCGGAGCGGATATCTCAAGGATAATTTAATGAATACCTACAAATAAAAACTTGAAAGCACAACTCGTCTCTCTGGTCAGAAGCAGGAAAGAAAAGAGAAGAGGCCAGCATGTGCAACCTCTACTTGTAAATACTATTAAGTATTTCAGTACAAGGATAAACTCGTAAAATAGCATCTGCTAAACAAGAGGTAGATAGAGTAGAATGGAAGATGGAAATAAACCACACAATATTAAAAGGACCACTTTCAAAGCAGCTAAATCATTACGCAATCAGTGAAACTTAGCAATATATTGTTCATGAAAAGGCAAGGAAAATGAAAAAAAACAACATTAAAGCAATTTTAAAGGGAATATTTAATCAAGTAAGCCTGCAGAAATTTAAAATTGCAACAGATTTCAGTAAACAAATAGTGATACAACTCAATTCCAAACTGAATATCTAGACTCTCATCTAGATATAAACATTTCAAAAACAATGCAGTCAAACTGAAAAGTAACAAAAAGAGAAATCCAACACAAACCTCATACACAAGGCGGAGCCTCCCATCATTGTCAGCTGCTAATGCACGCAGCGAATGGGGCATATTAAGCACATCATCACCTTGTCTATCCAACAAGAACGCTGACCTATGAAGTGGTTGTCGACGACCCTGATTACTTGGTCCAGAAGAAGTTCGAGAATCCTGAGTGGAAGCAGAAGGTCCTGGTGGTATTGGATTATAATGAGTACGACCTCCAGGTTGAGAATCTATAGATGGAAACAAAGACCAAGGTGCATATTCAGTTATCCTTTGATTTTCTGTTGGAAGAGGGATCCATGAGGGATTAGGCAAAGAATGAATGCTGGAATTGGAGCCAATTCTTGCAGAGGAAGGAGCACCTACAGAAGTGCTCAAGTCTCCGGGGGCTAAACTCCAACCTGTTGGATCCTGTGATGAATTTCTCATATCAGTAGCAGCTACAAACATGGGGTGCTCCACATTGTTTCTAGGAATGCTTCGTGAGCTTGCTTCTTCTCTTAACTCAGCACCTATATATCCGGACATAAGAGAGCCTGATAAGCTGCCCACTCGTGAACTGGAAGCACCATTCCAAGGGAAAGGAAGCATGTTTCCCGATGAACCGTTCATATGCATTGCAGGTGACTGGCTTTGGGGAGCACCCGAATTTGTTGCAGCTACTGTAGTTGATCTTCCGGCTGATGATAAGTTTGATGGTGCAGATTCTTGCTGAGACCCAGTACTACCGAAACCCCTAACATATTGTCTCAGTGGGCTCTCTGCATTTCCCGTAACACCTAATGAAGGAAAGGCATCAGATGCTCCAACTCTCAAACCAATCCTCGTTCTTGAGCTCTGCTGTTCTGAAGGAATGCCACTAGGAGAACTACGGGGCGTAGATAAACTTAAACTACTAGAAGGATTATAACATGCAGGATCAGTATTCCATGGTTGATTTTCAGGTTGAGGAAATGAGCTAGAACTTCCACCGGGATAAGACTGCCCTGACGTACCCTCAAGAGCCTTTCGCTTACAGGATAAACCCCAATTGCCAAAAGAAGAGCTTGGATTACCATCATCTTCCCCAACCATATAATCAGAGCTTCCGGACGAAGTCCCAACAATATCATGTGAAGCACTGCCAGGAAATGTATGTTCTGCTCCTAATCCACTTGACTTGTAGAATTTAGGATCTGTATCAGCTTCCATAACATGCCCATAATTACCACTATTTTCCACATACCCTGCATTTAAATTTACATGCTGAGGGATATAATTAGAGCTAGAACCTTCTGAAAAAGAAGGCCCACCTGGAATCTGATTGCCACCAAGGCCAATAAGTGATCTCCCAGGAAAAAGGATATTTGGCTCAATTCGTCTGTCTTCTGGCCTTTGAGCAATCACAGGACAAGCACTATGTGGAGCCGACCAACCATGTTCCATTCTTGTCCCACCATCATTGACCGTGTTTTGCAAATTCAATCTAGAGCTAGGTTCACCTGAACCAACAAAGCTATGGGTGTCATGACTAGAGGCATTTAAACATGTTATTGCACCATAAAAAACCATAGAGCTTGACTAGGTTTGTGCAGAATTTAGCATATTATTGAAAGAAGTCTACAACTTCATACCAGTACTGTTGGAAACAGGTCCGAGACCAACATCAGTGATTTCTGAAAAAGTATCAATGCCACTCCCTTGACCTTGCATTAGGGACAGGAACTTCCCCCTTATAACCTTATAAAGTGCAGACGACACTATATGGTATCCACAGGTGGATCAGAAATATAGAAGCATAAACTGCAAGATAGAAGCATAAACTCGGAATCTCAAATCAATGGTCAAAGTAAAGAGTGGGCAATAGTTTATATATGCAGGAACTCAATATAGATACTAATGCAAGATAACATGGATATACAAACACTGAAAATCAATTTCAAAAACATGTGTAGACAATAACTAGAAAGTAAGTGGAACTCTGATTCTAAAACTAAAAACACGCACATTTCTCAGCATAGCAATTACAGCGATTCGAGATCAACTAGACCAAGAAAAATGAAATACACTGAGCAATTAGCATAGACAATACCACAAAGTCCATCGATTCTAATTATTTGATACTTGTAATAAGCAGCTTCGATTTTGAGACAGACTAAATTGGCTGCAGTGGGTGAAACGATCTACATTAGTAACGCACAACCTAGCACCCAACATAAGTAATCGACAAGGTAACAAAAAACACACATTCAGTCCTTTGAAGTGATTACCCAAGTGATCGATTGTGCGAATGTGAACAGCAACAATGACCCAAACAAAAACAAGTGAAGCAACACATAGAAACCGATTGAGAAAATCAATCAAAAAACGGGGAAACGGCAAATTGGGTCGATTTCGATCCCCTCTTATTCTCAAATCCTGATGAAATCAAAATCAAATTAAGAGAGAAAGAAATTTACCTAAAATTGGAGGAGAACAGTGAGAGAGAGTGAGAATGAAATTGCGTCGATGAAACGTTTGGCTCGGACCTTGTTTTGCTTGTGGGTTTCAGTTTTTGTTTTATAATATTAACATTGGTCGGGAAGAGATAACCGTAAAAGGACAAACAGGACGACTGAGCAAACAGATGACAGAGAGAGAGAGAGAGGAACTGAATCACAGACAGAGATGAGAGAAGAGAGATGGTGAATCTCTTTTATGGGAGGATTTAGTATTTTATTTTGGGTTGTGAAGAAGAGAGAGAGAGAGAGAGAGAGGTGATGTGGGGGGCTTGGGTGTGTTGGGGTCTCTCGCTCAGTGCAGGATTTCAATGTCCACATAGTGTGCTTGCATGCACCTCGGCCCTCTGGTGGGACCCGCGTAAAACAGATGATGCTGCTGATTTTTAGTCTTATTATTTTTTTAATCTCTATGCGCCGGGCACGTGCTCCTACACTACGCTGGTGGTTAATGGTGATACACTGACAGCCAAACGTATACAACTGAAACGTATCCTACAAATTTATTTTTCTTTTAATAATTGAAGACGTACAAGAATTGACCAAAAGAAAAACAGAAAAACAAAACAAAAAGGTTGAATAAAACAGAAAATATGAGTGTATTCCGGTTTTTGAGTCTAGTTTAAATTAGTTTTACGAGTCATAACAGTTACTGATATATTTCTTATTGTTCGTCACGATGAGTGTGTTATCTTAGTGTTTTTTGCTAAATGTGAAATTGGTTAATTGTTTCCCTCAAAAGAAAAATGCATACAGTCTCTTACATGTCACGTGTTCGATACAAAGCTCACGTCACAAAATAACATTTTGGTATCTGACATTCATACCACGATCCAACATAAGTACGTGAAACTGAATTTTCTGTTAACTCGACTAACCTCCGTTAAACTTTGAGAGTGTGGTATTTTTGTCGTGCTTTCATATCAGTTCTTGTTCTTCTTCATTACATCCAGAAAATCTATGAGCTTGTTAGCTTGTTCTCTTAAAATTTTCGGAGAATTGATGTCGGTTTCTTGATTTCAAGGCTCGAATATGTGCCATCTCTCTTCATGTTGTTGTTGCTCTTTTTCTTTTTCATTCTTAGTTACACGCCTATCTTCATAGTGTTATGTAGGAGAAAGGGTTTGTGTTTCAGTTTTGTTCTTTTAGTCATCATTCTGAGTTTGTAAATACAATACAATGTGTGGTTAAGTGTTAGGGATTACTGATTAGCATCGGTTTGTCAATATTTTAAACCACATATTGGTCGAACTTGAGATTTGGAGACCCAATGCGAGTTACAAGAATGATGTCATATGAAAAAGAAAGAGAAAAATATGATTTTCTTATAGGAGATATGTATGCACTTTGCAGCTTGCTTATCTTAAAACAAATTACAATAAAACAATTTGATTTTCAGCACCAAATAAATTACTGAAATATTCATTCATTGCAATAGAACATAAGATCAATCATATGAAGTTTCTTTCTTTTATTTCTACAAGTCACATTCATGTGTGCACAACCACTTGCCTAGCAATTCCCCATCCAGTTTGGAACTAAAGAAAGGGCAAGGACAAAGCAAAACACTACAAAAAATGACTCAACTAGAACACCTCTAAGACACAAATCAATACGCCATACCAATTCGTATTTAGTGATTAACTAAGTGTTACTTATCTAATCCAATAATTAGCTTAATACTATTTTTATCTGTCTATATCTATTCATATGATAAGAGCGTCACATAATATCATCGTAAAAATTATTATTACGCATCATTCATATTGTACACACCTATGCCTGCTTGATCAGTCATTTATGCAATATTCATGATCTTCTAAAGTATCAAAGTAGAGAATTCTTTGTGTTTTTTTTTCTTTTCTCTTTTGTAAATAAATGGTTACCGATATATATATATATATATACACACACAGAGAGGATGTGAAGCGGACGTCCACACTCCGGCTTAAAGTGCGGACGTCGTCCGTTCTCTGCCGTCTCACGCCGGCGACAGCTTCTCTCATTCCCGGACGACAGCACAGGCTTCCACGACGGCTTCTCTCCTTCCAGGACTGGCCGACGACAAGTTTTCCGGCCAACATTGATCAATCATGGTGTTTTTCGTCCAGAGCTTCAATCCGGCCTGAAAACTTGTCGCCGGCCAGTCCTAGAAGGAGAGAAACCGTCCTGAAAGCCTGTGCTGTCGTCCGGGAAGGAGAGAAGCTGTCGCCGGCGTGAGACGGAGGAGAACAGACGACGTCCGCACTTTAAGCCGGAATGCGGACGTCCGCTTCACATCCTCTCTATATATATATATATGGAGCATATAATTCATACATGGATACTCTTGAAACCTCCAAATTTATATAATTCATATATGTAGACTCTTGAAACCTCAAATTCCCAATAAGGAATCCTCTTCAAGTCCCCCAACACAACAACAACAACGTAAATGTTTTCAGAAACAGTAAAACAAATTCAAATGTACAGTTACCAACAGCAGCCAGGTGTTGCCTATGTATTTCATCTCCCAGATTCATCCTCACACACCTCCCAAGAAAAAAGAAAAAAAATATTCCAAACTCAAAACCCCCCCGAAAGAAACCAAAAATGGAATCTTCAACCCTCGTCGCTCTACTCTCCTCCGTCTCCCAACTCCTCCTCCTCCTCGTCCTCTCTCCCAACCCTTCTTCCTCCTCCTCCTCCTTCCCCGCCGTCCACCACCTCCTCTCCTCCCAAGAACTCGCCGCCACCCTCTCCCTCCTCTCCCTCTCCCGCAAACGCAAACGCGCCCGCCTCTCTTCCCCAACCCAACTCCTCCCTCGCTCCCCCGACTCCTTCAAGACCCATTTCCGCATGACCTCCTCCACCTTCGAGTGGCTCTGCTCCTTACTTGAGCCCTTACTCGAGTGCCGCGACCCCGTCGGCTCCTCTCTCAATCTCTCCGCCGACCTCCGCCTCGGTATCGGCCTCTTCCGTCTCGCCACCGGAGCCAACTACCATGTCATCTCCCAACAATTCCGGGTTTCCGAGACCGTCGCCAGATTCTGCTCCAAGCAACTCTGCCGTGTGCTCTGTACCAATTACCGCTTCTGGATTGAGTTTCCCGATAAATCGGAGCTTCAATCGGTGTCGGCCGGGTTCGAAGCGCACACCGGGCTGCCCAATTGCTGCGGTGTGATCGACTGCGCCCGGTTTAGGGTGGTTAGAGATAATGGAGTTGAACAAGAGAGAGTTGCAGCTCAGATCATGGTGGATGCTACGTCGAGAATTCTCAGCATTGTGGCTGGGTTTAGGGGGAGTAAGAGTGATGATATGGTTTTGAAGTGTTCTACATTGTATGCGGATATTGAGCGTGGCGAGTTACTGAATTTGGAGGCGGTGAGTGTGGATGGGGTGCCGGTGAATCAGTACTTGGTTGGAGGTGGAGGGTACCCTTTGCTTCCGTGGCTTATGGTGCCGTTTGTTGATGCAATGCCAGGGTCGAATGAGGAGCAGTTCAATGTGGCACACAGTAGGATGAGGCTTTCGGGGCTTAGAGTGGTTGATAGTTTGAAGAATTGGGGGGTTTTGAGTAGGCCGATTCGCGAGGAAATGAAGATGGCTGTTGCTTATATTGGTGCTTGTGCCATACTTCATAATGGTTTGTTGATGAGGGAGGACTACTCGGCAATGTCTGGTGGGTTGGATGATTACTCTTTGTATGATCAGAGTTCGAGGTATTATAGGGACGATACGAGTTTGGAGGAGAGTTCGATTGAGAGGAGGGCTTCTGTTATAAGAAATGCATTGGCTACAAAAGCTAAAGAGTTTCAAGAATCAATTTTATCGGCCAATTCTAGCTCTTTGGCATCATTGGAATCAACCTAGGAGATTGGTTCAGTAGAGGGAGATGATACAGCACAGTTTTGTTTTATCAGGTACTTTTAGATGACTTTTCTTTCATGATAATTGGTGTGTTTCCTTAGACCACAGGCCCCTGGTTTCGTTTAAATTCTTTTGATTTATTTTGCGAAAGAATTGCTTTCTGCATTCTTTCATTGTAGCTCTGATCTGTGAGGGTATACCAGTTTAGCATGTTCTGTCATAATTAAAAGTATAAAGATGAGATTTTTGTTTTTTAGAATGTGAATGCTTTATGATCCGTTGAGTGATGAAGTATAGGCTTAATCAAGTTAATCTAAAATAAATATAACAAACCCAGAACAGGAAGAACAAACAAAGATTTCTGAAGAAGGTCTGTGGACTATAGGAACATAGGAACAACGACTGGTTCCGAAGAATGAAAACTTGCAATTGTTATTTGTTGACCTTCAGTCTTGCCGAATGTAGAAAGGATAAATATTATAATGGGAATGAAGTCTTTCCACACTGATTGAGACTGGCCAGGTTGCACAGTAAAGCCCTGAAACATTATTAACTAAAGCTTGGTATCATAGCTTCTGACAGTAAAATAATTTGGTAAACTATTCTGCATTGTGGTTGACTGTTCGTGATAGCAAATTAGTCGAATAATCTAAATTTAGTAGTGTGTTCTTCAATTTAAACTTCAGAATCCTCCTCAGCCTCTTGTATAGCTTAGCATTTGCAAAACTTAATAGCTCCTAGTGTGGCACAGTTCAATAACAATAGCAGCAGCTTAACCTGTTTCTAACTTTTCCCACTAACTATTCCTCTAAGCCATTTGTTAAAGTGGTAACTGGGCTATGAACATATCATCCCCTTCAGATGATGCTTGTCCATGCTTTGTAGTGAAAGATCAATGTATTATGGTTACTTTATAAATTGTCTCTCATCTGTTCTGGGCTTTATGTAAAATCTTACTGCCGCAGCTTCTGTTTGCCTGTATTTCTACATTGATGTGACTTGAGGACTATAGTGACTTAAGATTCTTGGTGTACCATAGTATTCTTGATGTAGGTTGAATACCTCCTTCTAAACCAGTCATGGACTTGCTCTTTCGAAAAAACACAGCATAACATTGACCATTCCAAATCAATTATGGACTTGCTCCGTTTAAAACACAAAGCATAATATTGACCTTCTCTTCAGTCATTCTAGAAATACATCAACACCCGTATTCTCAACTCCTTTCTTATACTCAGACTTGAACAGTTGAACCATTCCGAGACTTGGTTAGCCATTTCTGCTGCTCCACCTGCTCTACAAGGTTCTAACTCGCGTGCCTCTTCAAAAGTGAAAATCAAGATTACTGCATTTTTTTTGTTTCCAAACCTCAAACTCCAATTCAAGCTTTGGTGAAAGCTGGTGTAGCTGAGATAGGTGTGGTGGTCATGGACATCTTCAGTAGTTGAAAGGCATTCAGTCATTGAGCTTCTAAACTTGACTTGAAGCTGTCCTCATCAGAGAGATAAGTTCAGCCTGTATAAATTAATGGGTAAGGGTTCAACTGCACAGGGGTATACTCCAAGTGAACATGATTAGAGAACTTCCCTGTAAATTTAATCAGAAGGCCAGGCAATGGGGTTGGTGAGCCTTTTGAAGAATCTGAAGTGGGAATAGTATTCACAGGATAGGGACACAAGAACCGTTCTCCACCACTGTCACACCAGCAAGGATATAAACCCAAGAAATAACTTACCTCACCTACCAAGAATCCTCATTCAGATCATATTCATTGATCTCCATACCCTAATCAGATTACATGTTATTTCATGTTCGTTTCCTGAAATGGTGAAAATCCATTTGGGGAGTAACTTATTCGTAACAGTAAATGGCTAATTGCTAAAGATGGTTACACATTTTTAAGAGATTCATATCAGATTGTTAAAGTTTCATTCTATTCCTACCTCACTTGACTACCTGAACATGGCTGCAGCTAATTATTAATTCAGAAAACCTCATGATTGAAAATGGATTTATGAATGAAGAACCATTCAGAAAAGGAGAGGACTTACTGCTGCTACACGTAAACAACCAAGTCCGCAAACACGCTCACCAACCCCGGTTGGCTACTTCCAAAAGAATCAGGAATGAAAAAAAAAAATAAAGGATTCCACCATTATAGGCAGCCTACAGTTTTCCTTTCAAAATGGAAAACAATATAATCTGGCCCTAATCTGGTATGAAAGTGGATCATAACAAATTAGAGAGAAACTGAAATTCATTAAAAACTCAGTATGATGTCAGCAAGACCCAACAACAACACTCCACAAAGTCTCCTAACACAATCGACGTCCTAACTGGCAGATCAGTGGGCCCGTAGGAGTTCCAAAACTCACACACACAGAGGGACCTCACCAACCCCGGACCGGTTTGGTGGCCGGTCCAACCAACCATCCGGGTCAAACCGCATAATTTCCTTCCATATATACCTTGGTCTTTCCTCTCTTGCAACTCAGGCTTTTTTATCAACCTCTAAAGCTCCAATCTTTTTATTTGATCATATTCACAAAGCAAGGAAGATTAACACAGCAATGGCAGAAAATGGAGAAGAGCAGAAAAGCAGGCACCAGGAAGTTGGCCACAAAAGCCTTCTTCAAAGTGATGCTCTTTACCAGGTACTAACACCATTACACTTTGGATTATAGCTATGAATTGGATCAAAATCTTCAAAATTTATAGGAGCTTTGGAAGCTTTGATTGATTTTGGTTTTTTGGTTTGGTTTGGTTTTGTAGTATATATTGGAGACTAGTGTGTACCCAAGAGAGCCTGAATGCATGAAGGAGCTCAGAGAGTTGACTGCAAAGCACCCATGGTTTGTTTCTGTCAACTTTTGATTTGATTTTCATCAACCCAATTTGATTCATTCAATGATACAGAGAAACCCATTTCTTGATTTCTTGTTTGAGATTTATGATTGAGAAATTGAATTCAAAACAGGAACATCATGACCACCTCAGCTGATGAAGGTCAATTCTTGAACATGCTTCTCAAGCTGATCAATGCCAAGAACACCATGGAGATCGGTGTCTACACTGGCTACTCCCTCTTGGCCACAGCCCTTGCTATCCCTGAAGATGGAAAGGTCAATAATTTATCCCTCAAAATCGATCAAATATACAAACAACATATTTTTCCTTAGAAATGATGTTAATATAATGGGTTTTGTCACAGATCTTGGCCATGGACATCAACAAAGAGAACTACGAATTGGGTCTGCCAGTCATCGAGAAAGCTGGTGTTGCCCACAAGATTGACTTCAGGGAAGGCCCTGCCCTCCCCGTCCTTGACCAAATGATCGAAGACGTAAGTCCAACCAGTCTTGAAATGTTATGTTTTCACGTTGTCGATTCAAATAATATGTATCATCAGAAAAATTAAATTTGTCATTTCTCTAAGATTGAGCTCCAGACATGTACAAGTTCATACATTACTCTTGAATTTGTAGTACAAGAATTTTGTTGGGGGGTTGTTATGACACCAAACCCTGCTCAAATACTTGTTCTTGGTAATGCGAAAGTGACATTTTTGTTGGTGGAACAGGAGAAGAACCATGGATCGTTCGACTTCATCTTCGTTGACGCAGACAAGGACAACTACATCAACTACCACAAGAGGCTGATCGACCTGGTCAAGGTCGGGGGCCTGATCGGCTACGACAACACCCTCTGGAACGGCTCTGTGGTGGCGCCACCGGATGCTCCTCTCCGCAAGTACGTCAGGTACTACAGGGACTTTGTGCTCGAGCTCAACAAGGCTCTTGCTGCAGACCCCAGAATTGAGATTTGCATGCTTCCAGTTGGTGATGGCATCACTCTCTGCCGTCGGATTAAATGATCACCCCCCATTGTTCGTGGTCGATATATGATAAAGAGGCAAAAATGGTCTTTCCTCTTCTTATTTTCATGTGTATTTGTTGTAATTTGGGTGCTCATGTTTGGAGGATTGAAAGGCATACTATATTGAATTGTGCTGATTTAATTTTCTGCCATGATTATAATATATACCAAAATGGTTTCGTTTTCATAACTTTTCATTTCTTGGTTATTCTGGACAATTCGTTTTCAGTTTTTCTCTATTATAATCACCATGACACCATTATTTTCTTTCTTGATTAGATTCTCACTTCCGTTAAATTTTCTAATATAAGACTGCAATATTTTTTTTCTTGTATATCATGTATGGTGATCATGACCTCCACTCCACCAACCCTCCCACCTACCGCACCAAATCGATTTGTTTATAGTCATTGTTGGTTGTTCCTATATATTGACTCTAATTCTTTTCGAAGTTGAGATAGACTTGGTGAACCACCTGGATTTGGTATGATAAAGTGGCACAGGGCTGGAATGGCATATGCATGCACAATATGTCAATGGTTACCCGACTCACACCGAACCTTGAAGTACATGCTCAACTCGAAGAAAGAAAAAATTCATTCTTACTCTAACAATTGAGCTTAATCACCAAAAGCTTATAGACTCTCACATCAATCATAGAAAAAAATAAAAATAAAAAACAAAAACAAAAACAAAAACAAATCGAGACCTAGAAGCTGATCTACGATGTTAATCAGTCGCAGATAAATTAAGATGTATAAATAAGCAGACGCTGCAAAACACTAAGATACACCAACATAGCCTTGGGATTGCAATTTTGACTAGCTCTATATGAGCATATATAAATGTAGTGTCAAACAGCGGTCATATATAACTGTTAAGGACCTACTTGGTATCAGTTTAAGTAGAGGCAGCCCTATCCTATCCCACCTATTCTTTGCTGATGATGCTTTATTCTTTCTAAAGGGTACTTTATTGAATTGCCAGCAACTTAGCACTATTTTCAATGAGTATTGTACTGCCTCTTGCCAGTTGATCAATACTGACAAGTCTAGCATCTATTTTACCCCAAATACGCCTCGTCAAATGGCGTTACTTATGTGTGAGCTTCTCTCTTTCACTGAGGTTATGAACCCAGACATTTACCTGGGGATTTCGTCTATATGGGGTAGATCTAAAAAATGAGCTTTGTTGTATATCAAAGAAAGAGTTTCAAGAAAGGTAGAGGGCTGGAAACAATGTACCCTCTCTATGGCTGGGAAGGAGACAATGATCAAATCCGTGGCTTTGACGATCCCTGCTTATCCTATGAGCTGTTTTAAATTTCCCCTCAACACTTGTAAAGAAATCAACTCTCTTATCAGCAATTTTTTGTGGGGTACTGGTCAAAATGGTAACAAGGTCCACTGGAAGAATTGAGATTTGATGGGCACACCCAAAGCTGATGGTGGCATGGGATTTAGGGACATCCATCACTTTAACCTTGCACTTCTTGCAAAGCAGTGTTGGAGGCTCATACAAAATCCTAATTCCTTATGGGCGAAATGTTTGAAAGGCCAATATTTTCCCAAGTGCAGTTTTATGGAGGCAAAGAAAGGGTATCGTGCCTCTTGGGGTTGGTCTAATTTAATTGAAGCAAGAGACTTTTTCATGGGAGAAGGCTGCTTTTGGCAAGTGTCTAATGGCAATGACATCAATATCTGGAAGGACAAATGGCTGCCCCCTCCTAATGCAGCTAAGGTGAGGGTTATTGGTGATATTTCGGCTAATGATCCTAGTTCGGTGGGCTCTTTTATTGATTGGGATTTGAGAGGGTGGAACACCACTGCTATTGATCATGTCATTCATCCACAAGACATACAGAGAATTGTTGACATTCCTATTGGTGATGGGGAGGTTCTGGACTGTTTTTTATGGCCTTGGAATAAAATCGGTGTGTACACAGTCAGAAGTGGCTATCATTGGTACCATACTTCTATGTCTATTCCTAGAGCTCCTAGCATCGGTTCCTCTCACCAGTTTGATCCCAAGA
This sequence comes from Fragaria vesca subsp. vesca, assembly GCF_000184155.1. Lineage (NCBI taxonomy): Eukaryota > Viridiplantae > Streptophyta > Magnoliopsida > Rosales > Rosaceae > Fragaria > Fragaria vesca. Next base: position 15,614,458 of record NC_020492.1, on the reverse strand, counting down.
TATGGAAGATTTTATGGAGCATCAAAACTCTTCCTAAAGTCAGAATTTTCTTATGGAGGGTACTACATGGGGCAGCTCCAACTATGCACAGCCTACACAAGAGAAAGATCGTTTCGAACCCTCTGTGTCCTGTGTGTGGAAAAACAGAAGAGACATTTGAACATCTCCTCCTTCTGTGTCACTGGGTTAACCCAATCTGGTTTGGGTCCCCACTTGGAATTAGAATTGATAAAAGGAAGATTACTACTTTTGATAGATGGCTTATTAGTATCTACAATCACTGCCCATCTAGTGAAAGGGAAGCTGTACTTACATTGATTAGTACTATCTGCTGGGCCATCTGGAAAGAGAGGTGTCATTTTGTCTATCAACATAGAGAGGTGTCTCCGCCTTTTACTATTAGAGCTGCCCGAAATCTTGCCTTGGAGTTCCGTCATGCCTCAGCGTCTATGCGGAATTCCCGAGTTCCGAGACTGCACATGCAATGGCTTCCTCCTCCCTTTGGTCACCACAAGATCAATTCGGATGCTTCTTGGTTCCCACCGGATCATACTGGAGTAGGAATTGTGATAAGAGACTCGAATCGGGTCATGATTGCTGGCTCTAGCCTTTTGAAGAAGTGTGGATCGGTTACAGATGCGAAAGCTGTTGCTTTACTTGTCGGTTCTGAATTGGTTGCCTCCCTGCAATTACAAAATATCATTTTCGAGTCGGACTTAGAAGAAGTCATTACAGAAATCAATAAGAATCACAACAAGGTAAACTGGAGAACTCATCTCATCATCCAACAGATTAGAAGAAGTTGCTCCATGTTTAATTCTTGTAGTTGGGTTTGGATTCCTAGAGAAGCGAATAGAGTGGCGCATGTTGCCGCATCGCTTGCCTTCAGAAGTGTGGATCCTTTGTGATGGGCTTACCAGCCACCACCTTCCCTCACTAATGTTCTTCGCAGTGATGGATTGCCCTGCCCTCATGTAGAAGGGGATTGAGCACGGCTGGTCTGGTCGCTGCTCTTTTTTGTTGGCAAGAAAACTCTTCAGTGTCTATTTCTGTGTTGATTTAGATGATGAGTTTTCTTTTAGTTTTTATATGCTGTTGTAAGCCGTTTAGGCAACTGGGACTCTTCCCTCAATGAATATATTTCATTTCCAAAAAAAAAAAAATATATAACCGCTAATAACAAATTCTAAGGAAAAGCCTAAAATGTTGTAGCATATATATACAGTATACAGATCAATGAGCAGGTATTAGGTAAACACTTAAAGAATTCCTAGCTGAATCATATGGTGCATATCATGCGATTCATGCCTATGAACAATAAGAAAAAACTCTGTGCTTTGAAAAAGAAACTAAATGAAATGAACTAGATCAATAAGAAGGTAAACAATATGTAGAGTTGAGCCCCGGTACGGCCGGTCTCGGAAATAGGTGAAATAAGAACTGGCTTGTCAAACCACAACAGATGGTCGAGTTGGCAAGAGCTTATGTGTGAATCCTCATACCTAGCTTTGAATCCTACTAACGTTGATTGAAGTTAAATCTCATGATGTTCTTGGTGTTTTAAAAAAAGGTTATACAATTCGCATATAGCAAAGTACTAAATAGTACTTGGGGGAATGATGGCATCACCCAAGTTTCTTATCGATTTCGTCTACATGTAAATGAGACTGACCTGAATACCATACCAGGATCGACTTCTTTGGATTACTGCATCATGTGCACTTGTGCAGATGTGTAGTTATCGTTCAAACTTGGATACTGTATCACCGATCTGATTCCAGTAGGAGCAGCAAGCACCAAATCAATAAAACATGGAAACAGTCAAACAGATCAAAACTGAAGTTGGTATTTGATGTAAAAACCGATGGATATCTAATCATATAAGACTTTATATTTCCAAGAATTCCAGACGGGTGTACTTAGAAAAACAAATTCACTATTTTCCATATGTTAAATGAGAAACACAGAAACTTGTATGTACTTATAGAACTACTCTATGTGGACACTAAAGCTTTCACTCTTCTGATCCTCGTCTTCATCGAGGACCTTAGGCACAACAACCTTCAGCACGCCGTCGTTCATCTCTGCCTTGGTGTAATCGATGATGCATTCCTCCGGCAGGTCATAAGAGGTCCAATGCCTGCCATGCCCGGCCCGGCCAGTGACGGTAAGAATGTTCTCTTTTCGGTCCACGTCCACCTTCACGTCTTTTTTCTCATATTCCGGCAAATTCAACCTCACATAATAAGCTTTGTCCGTCTCCTGCGTGTACCACTCCCCCTCGCCGTCGTCGCCGTAATCAGCAGGAGCAGTGGAGATGAAGTGCTTGGCGGCAGCCGACAGGGTGGTGGTGATAGAGCGAGTCGATGATGATATTGGAGCAAGGGATTTTGGCATGAGGAGGCGCCTTAGGGTTAGTGAAGATGCCATCGATCAGAAGCTCGAGAATATCTGATCTCTTTTCTTTGTGAATTGGAGGCTAAAATTATTAGGGTATTTGTGCACGGCAAGAAACCTAACTAACCTATAGGCTAGGGCTCGGTTTTTTTTTTTTTTTGAGAAAACCAAAATCCCTATAATCCGAAATTCAAAATAATATATATCCAAACAAATCCCTCAAGGTTTGCGTGAAGAACAAATAAAAATTTCTTTCGTTGCAAGCAAAGACTAATTATTACTGGACCTAGCTAGATCGCATAAATACCAGAAAATATTACTGCCATCTCTGATCGAAAAGCTAGCGCAGATACTTGAAGAAAAAGATATGTTTAGGGCAAGAAATCTCATCCGATCCACATCTGCTATCACCCTCGGGAATTCAAACCCTATTATCTCCTCTCCATTGTCTTCTAACTTGCCTGCACACAATTTCCCTAGAGTTCGAAGTTACTTCAGAGATCGAAACAAGTAGGTTTTCCTTCATACTAAAAACTTTTGACTTTTCATATTTACTGTATATGTTTGATTTGGTGCTACAAGCATATGTGAATGATGATCAGTTTTCGAGTTACTGCAAGTGATTTGAGGTTTTACTTATTATATGCAGAAACTATGTGAATCGGTGTCCGATTAACTTCGGGGTCCTTTTTGTGCCGGAAGCTGAAGCTTTCGTGGTGCAGCGGTGTGGAAAGTTCACGAAGGTTCTACCCCCTGGAGTCAATTTCTTGGTTCCCTTCTTAGACAAAGTTGCTTACGTGCATAACTTGAAAGAGGAGGTCATAAATGTTCCTAACCAGTCCGCTACCACCAAAGACAATGTAGAGATCACTATTGATGCTGTGCTCTATCTCAAGGTACGTACGTACTACATACATGTTCGAAGTGATCAACATATTTGAAGATACACAGCTAATTATAATTTTGGCTTGTTACGTTGCTTGTGTGGTTACAGATTGTTGATCCTTATAAGGCTTCATATGGGGGCGGCGCATATGGGGGTGGAAGTCCTTTAGTTTTAGCTATTAACCATGCTCAGGCTGCCATGCGTAGCGCCATCGGACTTATGACTCTTGACAGGACATTTGAGGGAAGAAACTACCTGAATGAGAAAATATTGATAAGCTAGCTGCTAATCCGGCCTGAGTTTCTTTTTTTTAATCCTTCTTTTTTCTTTTCTGGAGCACCAATTTTGTTCGATCGAATTAAGCACGAATCTTTGTTTTAGTTGTCTATTGAATTATTTGATGTGGCAGGAGGCCCTTAAAACCAGTGAGAGCGCTTGGGGCTTAAGTTGCCTTAGATATGAAATAAGTACGTAAGCATATCTATACATATATTTCATAATCTTTGTCACACCTTAGCTTGAGAAAATATTGTATAATTCGGATAACTTAATTGTCATACTTGTTTAGGGGATATAACTCCTCCGAGAGCGGTGAGGGAATCTATGGGGATGCAAGCAGATGCAGAACGCAGAAAAAGAGCTCTAATTCTTACTTCCGAAGGTATAGTACTGCAACTCCAATCCACTCACGCAGAGACTAATATATGCTTTGATGCGCAGACATTAAAATAGGCATGCATGTTTTGTTATATTTCTCAGGAGAAAGACAAAAGACCCTTAACAAAGCAGACGGAGACAAGACTAGAGATATTTTAGAAGCAGAAGCCAAAAAGAGATCTGTATGTTTATTGGGAGAAGGTACGTATAGTTGATTGTTATGATCCTAGCTATATCAATATCTGAATGTAACTCATTTGATCATGCATGTTGTTGATGGATTTATTATGTTTCGATTCTACAGGACAAGCACAAGCCATCAAGGCTAAAGCAGAAGCAGACGCGCAAGCCATCAAGGTTAAAGCAGAAGCAGAAGCGCAAGCCATCAAGGCTAAAGCAGAAGCAGAAGCTTACACCATCAAGGCTAAAGCAGCTGCAACATCTGAAGGTATTGCTCTCATGGCAAAGAAACTCGAGGAAGTTGGGGGTCAAGAGGTGAGGTCTTTTATCCCATTTGTATTTAACAGTGTGTTGATTTTATCAGATACTTTCATGGAATGGAACTAATGTTAGTGTATAAATTGACTGGTAGGCTGCGGCTTTGACTATTGCTGAGCAATACGTTAATGCTTTTGGGAATCTTGCTAAAGAGGTGAAAACATAAACCATTAATTATTGATGATTAATTAACACCCACAAAATTAGTACTGCATGCCTTGTTTGCTAAGTTTGTTACTGTTCTTTTGTTTTTTACAGGGCACAACTGTGTTGCTTCCATCTTCTGCTTCAGATCCTGCTAGCATGATTTCTCAGGCACTCAGTATCTACAAAAGATTGAGTGACAAACCCTCCAAGATCAAGAATACTGCACCCCAAAGTTGATTTTGGACTCTTTCTTCCGAGAACCTCTTGGAATTACTCAGAACTGTTTTTTCTTCTTCGTGATCAACATTATGTTGATTTGTTCGTTTTTGTTTTTTTAGCATATTTTCAATTATAATGAGGTTTATGTATATGAATTTTTTGTTCCTATAAATAATGAAATGATGAACATGAAACCAATTACGGCCCAGTTTGGTATTGAGTTTTGGGGATTAAAATCACTTATAATCATCATTTTAGATAGATTTTTTGTTTGGTAAAATATTTAAACGTGTTTATCTAGAACTTTTTAGTTTAAATAATTACGATTTTAGAAAGCAGGTTAAGGGTTGCTTATTTAAAACTGAGTTTTTAAACCACAATACCAAACTAAGCCTACTATGAACAACTTTGGTTACCACTCTTGATTGAAGGAGAAGTGAAATTTGTGGAAGTGAATAGAGTATTTTGGAACACTTAGAACGAAGAACACAAATATCGTTTTATGCTACCAACTCGGATGTAGGATCAGAGGAAAGTGTTGAAGTCGAGTCGTGTGTCTCACACACTTTCCTTAAGACAAATTATGCCTCCTCTACCGGTGCAAAAGACTTGATGACACTTGTCCACTAGGATACAACGACGACTGCTTGTGCTTTGGAGCTGCATTGCTGCTAAAAACACTCAACGAACTTGTACTACCTTCTTTCTATCACCAGAAAGCTAAAACTAAAGAGAGAATAACTCTTTGAGAGGAGAAGATGATTATCCAGAAAGTGTTTTGAATGTGTGTTTAGAACAAAGGAAGTGTCACCTATTTATCTTGAACTAAAAACCACATAAAGACATAAACACATTGTTCCATGTTTCAGCAAATGACAAGAACACATAAGTATCCTAGTATTCTAAGGATAGGGATACCAACCTTGATTGTTCATAATGAGTGATGTTAAACCTTGACAAAAGTAAGTCTTCTGCACAATTCTCCAGTTTTTTCTTTCACCGTGAGTATGAAACTTGTAGACATTAAATAAGTTTGTGCAGGGACCCATTTATATATAGACTAGCTCACTTGGAGTCCCATCTCAGAAGGCAAACTCTAGCAAAACTAATTAATCTAAACCTTTGTGATAACTGATAAATAGTATTTCATATTATATATCTTAAGTTCCTTGTATTTAGCTAACCAGATTATTAGCTAAATATCCAAGTTAAATGTCATTCGATTAATCTCATTCACTTGTTTCACAAGATGCATACATTTGTTAGGCTCCTAGAGATATGACTGAGTCCACATCCGATTTTAATCCAACAATTTATACGAGGAATGTGATCACCACTTAAATGTCATGAATCCATATTCATGAGTTATAACATTTCACATGCGAACCCTTGACATTCTTTGATATGTACAACCTTTAACATGCCAACCCCCGTCATTCTTTAGTTACAAAATTCAACTATCATTGAACTTGTTGTTACATAAACCAAAAGGTTATGTAGTTGTTACAAATTTCATATTCTAAATTAAGGTCAATGAAAGGTGAAAAGTCTAAAAAACGTTTCAAGTAGTCATCTTTGGGTGACTATTTCTTATTCACCATATAACCCATTTAAATTATCTAATTTAAATTGGTTAAATAAAATGGTGAAAAACACCAATTTTCCAACAATTTGTTCTCAAACGAGAACCCCCATTTAACAAAAAAAAAGTATCCTTTCAATAAAAAAAAGTTTTATTTTTCTAAATAAATTGGTATATAACATTTTCTGTTTCTATGTTAGTAGGTTTTCGCTTTTAGTAAGTCGGAAAAAAAAAACACACACACACATGATAAAACAAGCATGTGGAAAGGGGAAAGAAAACTAGATCTAATCATATGAAGTTGTTGTATTATCATCAATGTATTAAGAGTTATGTGATTGTGTTCGCCATTATTTGATATTATTTTAACTAGCATTTTATATACCATTATGCGATGAGGCCTCAATCAAACTTTCACACTAGGCCTCAAAAATCTCAGGACCGGCCCTACATACACCATACATGGCACATCAGTAGCCCTCAGATCCCTTTTTGGACCCTAATCTACCAACTATGAGGCAAATGAAATGAAATTATAATTAGCTATATTCAGTGGAGGGGACCCTATTGCATGACTTAATAGGATTTTATAAACTAAAAAGAACTTAAGAGATGACTATTTATAAGAGTAGTGTTGTAAAGGCTTATCATATTATATTGATCATTTTTCCCTAAGAGCAAACACATAATTAGCTAATTTAAAGGGAAAACTAAAGCTCACTATTGAACAAACAAATTTCATGGATATTGTTCGAGGACGGAAAAATGTACCTCAATTTCCAGCTGGAGAGACTTTATCTATTCGTCCTTCTCAACCAAGAGTCGGTCCTTCTCTGCCAAAAGACGGTGCTTCTCTGCCAAGATGGCTTTAAGAGTCGACACCTTCGCTAGCAGTGGAGGAGCCGCCAAGAGACGGTCCTTCTCCGCCAAGCTGGCTTTAAGAGTCGACACATTCGCCAGCAATGGAGGAGCCAGCCCAGTCTTGACTAGGTTGTGATTAATAAAAATAGGCTATCGTTCTTTGTTCAAAAAAAAAACTTTAATTTTATTTTATGCTTTGATTTTATTCTGCATCATATGTGTAAAGTAGGAACAACAAAGTTCATGGCTTAGCTGTGTGGGAGGCGAATTCCTTATGTGAGAAGACACAAAATTGGTGGAAAGGTTATTGTTAGGAAATAGGGTTTGAGAAGGACAGCTTTGTGCAAAGTAGGATTAGGGAGGCTCGAGCTGCTAAACAATGGATTAATCCAGCTAGTGGATGGGTTAAGCTAAATGTGGATGAGACTTTGAATGTGCATAAGGGTTTGTACTGTATCGGGGCACTGGTTCGTGATGAATGTGGGAGGTGTGTTGGGGTGCTAGCAAGTCCAAAGGTGAGGTTCATTAGCTCACAGACTTGTGAAGCCTTGGCTCTTGAATGAAGTTTTTTTTTCAATCAAAAAAAATTAATATATATATATATATATATTTATATGAAAATCTGAAGGTTAAAGGAAAACTACATAAGTAAAATGTTGTATTTTCCATAATGCATGTTTGATAAACAAATTGATTGTGTCAACTTTTTCGTGTGTTACTATTAGCCTATGTGACAATTTCATCTTGGCTCCGCCACTGTTCGCCAGCAAGTCTTCGTTTTCCTTTTTCAAGTCAGCTTGCAACATCAAACAATTCCATGAAATTTTGTGATGAGAACTAAAAAACCTAACAATTAGAGGTAATTACCGGCAAATTAGGTGTCGGTAACTCGTTGGCGATTTCGAGAGGAGCAACAATGACTGCGATGTCACGCGAGAGTGGAGACTGCCGCGGTGCAACAGTGACAGCACCATCATGCGTGCCCTCTTGAGCTTCAATTTTGGGAGCCATGGAGGTTCGATTTGGGTTTTCGAGGCGGTGAGGAATTCGATTTGGGTATTTGCGAGGGCGGTGACGAATTTATAGGTGAGGTGGACCAGGTTAAACTTGGATCAGGTGAGGGATCTTAGGCCTGTATCCAATTTTGGTAATATTAAATTAAAACCGATGCAAAAATGTATAAAAAAAAAAAAGAGATGCAAAAAGAGAAGAAGAGAAAAATAGAGATAAAAGGGATTTCTCCAACAATCTTGTAATTTTAAACCAAATAAAGTCCCTCTCTCTTTCCGAGGGTGAGTTAGGGTTGTTCTGAGTGGAAGTGTATGATTTTTCCGGTGAGGAGTAGTTGCAGTTCGGCGGAGTGGGGACTAAAAGTTCTTGCTCGTTTGTATAAGGTGTGGCTGCTCATGATTAATAATGGTTAATTTGATCAACTTAAAAATGGTTAATTTGATTAATTTGATCAACAGTACCGGTTCTCTATTGATTCTGCTATACTTAACAGCTCTGGGTTTTGTACATGTGTAGTAGTTTTCTAATGGAAATTATGGTTGATATTTTGTTTGGTTTATTATTAGAGACTTAATATATATTGTTTAGAAAAATAAAACTTTTGTTGTAAATATTATATATGTGGTTGTCCATGCAACTACTCATTAGTTATGTCCTTATGATGTAAACACTATTTCTATATAAATGGGTCTAATGAAAATGAACTATACACTTTTTCCTCATCTTGTATTTTGTCTCTCTATCATCTCTCTCATTTCTTAGTTTATAACAACTTCATATGTAACATCCAATATTACAACCATGAGAGATATTGGTAGTAGACATAAATTCTTCACTCGTTCCTACCCTAAAACAGCAGCGATTACAATAAACAAGAACTGATAGGGGTTCAACTGTAACCTAAACCTATTCTAGAAGCCTCGATACATCTTTATAATCAACATCAGGAAGAAACAGCCCTTTCAAACACTATTATTTGAGACGTAATAATTCATAAAGAAATAGAGGAGAGTTTTCATGTCAAGTATATCATTAGGTGATGCTATTAACACACCATATTTTTCTATTCACACACCCATGTGTTTTTCTATCACTAAAAATTTGATTGTATTTACACAATTTCCATTTAAAGTTGCTTTATAATTTGCTTACATCATGAAAATGATGTGTAAATAGCAAAATAGGGTGTACCGACCATATCATTTTGCAAAACAAAAGCAACAATAACTTTTAGTGTCGAACGGGTCATAACTCAACCCGTTCGTTTATACCTATCAATTTGAATAACTTTCTTATCCAAAACTTGTTTTCTATATGTTCATATTCATAGTAATTATGCAAATTAATATACCAGATTCATAGTTTCGAACATTCAGTCTGCGAATTATTTTACCATATTCATAGTTTCAAACATTCAGTCACCACATTTACTAAGTAAACAATAAGATGTGCTAGGCCTCATCATGGGCCAGGCTAGGGCCGACCCTACCCTAAATTTTAGGGCTTAGGGTACGGCCGAGGCTTGAAATGTAAACTCTTACCGCTCTAAAGGCCCATTTCATTAGGGCTAAAAGGGTCGAAATGGGCTAGTTTTAATTTTTTTTTCTTAAAATTTTCTCAAGGATTATATCACTTATATGTATTCATTCTATTTTTTTAGCCATATTTAAAATACATGGATATACATTATACTTAACTTTTTTTTTTTGATCAAAAGGTCATTCGATTTAAATTAGAGCAAGCAGTACAAAGACGACGTACCTCAGTGAGGTCGTCAGAAAACATCGTCTTGCAGATTGCAAGTCCTATACTAGCTAAAGCATAAGCTTTGAAATCCTAAGTATACCCACTTTGTAGCGATGAAACACGATTTTACAAGTAAACTAGGATCCAAAGAAAACTATCAAATACTCTACGAATGCAAACTAGTTCACCTGGACCAAACTAATATTAAATTAGGGGCCTAAGCCCAACTGCATCCACCAAGGCCCATTCAAGGGAAACCCTAGCTGATCCAAACCAAGCCCAAATGAGCCCAATTGCTAAAGGAGCCAAGACTGATGCCTTAGCAGCCACCATCCCTTTGCCGTCGTCGTCAGCCCCAGAAATCGGCAACACCGTCATAGCTAATCCTAGACCATCACAAAGATGAGAAAATCCTAATTCATAGCCGTCTGACAAGACAAGAGATCCACCACGCAGTGGAGCTTCCCAGCCGCCGTCGCCACCAAGCGCTCCAATCTCCCTCTTCAAAGCAAGATCTACAGCCACACAACCACTACCAGTCCCTCTCACTCCCAATCTGATTCCAACGTCATCACCCTTTGATGAAGGTTGGATCTAAAATTTGCATCCACCCTCAACCAAAACTTCCCCACCTAAAGCCATGGCCTCTGTCATCGTTCCCGAAGCGAGAAACCATATGGCCTTGAAAAAAGAACCATGATTCAGGGAGAGCCGCAGTACAAAAATGCCAACACCACCACCGTTTTGGCGAGAGAGAGAGAGAGGAAGGTATTCCCTTCTCAAAGAAGGTGCAAGGCCGGTAACCGCGACCCGCCACTGCCCAGAAACCTCTTGTAAGAGAGGGCAGAGGGAGAGCATATTTTTACATTATACTTAACTTAGAACATGTATCAATAAATATTAATTTAAGTGGTTATATTCATATATCTCATGAACTATCTCTCTAAATCATCAAAATTCAATCATTGTCTAACAAAGCAAAAAGAAATCAAAGAAATAAAGCTTACAAAACCAATTATAAGAAAAAAAAATATTAGTTGTATTGATCTAAAAAATAAGAGACATATTAAAAACAATAGAAAAAATATAGAATTATTAGGGCCTAAAGGGCGAGCTTTTAGGGCCGGGCCGGATTTGGCCCTAAATAGCTCAATAGGGTAGGACCGGGTTTCATTTGCTCGACTCTTACCCTACCCTATTTGAGAAAGGGTAGGACCGGCCCGCCCTAATGGAGGGCCTGATAAGGCTTCGGCCCTAGAGGGTAGGACGGATTAGGGCCGAAAAGCCAAATGATGATGTGCCATAAATTTAGATTTTAGCCCCTATTTAATTTGACTAATTTAGATAAAGATGGTCATATTGATCCAGAGTCCAATATGTCTTCTTTTTTTAAATAATAATTGCAACTTCATTTCAAAAGCAAATGTCGATGATAAAGATGGTCATATATATCCAGCCTGCTTCTCTTTTCTTTTCTGGAGCACCAATTTTTTCTGTAAATATATAATGGTTGATCGATCGAATTAAGCACGAATCTGTGTTTTAGTTGTCTAAAAATAGAAGTATTTGATGTGGCGCTTGGGGCTTAAGTTGCCTTAGATATGAAATAAGTATGTAAGAATATATTTTCATAATCTTTGTCATACCTTAGCTTGAGAAAAATTGTATAATTCGGATAACTTAATTGTCATACTTGTTTAGGGGATATATACCAGCACCGTGGTTTGATGCATAAGACATAGCTAGCAGTTTGCAGTAAGGAATCCAGACGTCGTTGCATTCAGATATTTGAGCTAGCTTTGTAATTTGTTGGTTATGCCCAACTATATTTCTTTCCGTTATTTGAATAATCTAAGATGTAAACTACAGAAGAGTGTTTGGATCTAATGCCGCATCTGTATTCACTTTTAACAACACCAGCAGGAGGAGACCAGAGATGAGGAATGGCTGTTGCATGTGATAGTTAAAGCTGTGATTCGGGAACTGAAGGTTAGTAGGGACTTGAAGAAATTCCATAGCCGCTCCTAAGCTGTGGTGGCAACAGAAGTAGGGTCCAGAACTAAGTGCTTGAACACATCCTGTACCCACTGACGAAGAGAAGTGAAAGCTTGAGGCGATCTTTCAGGAAAAGGGTGTGTGCATTTGAGCAGGGGCAGAGGAAACGAGTGTCAATTTATTCCGGGTGAGAATCACCGATGGAGGAGTTTAGAGAGCAGCAAAATGCCTACAGTGTGTGTGTGAGAGAGAGAGAGAGAGAGAGAGAGAGAGAGAGAGAGAGAGAGAGAGAGAGAGAGAGAGAGTAGTAGTACGTAAGTA
>NC_020492.1:15600519-15602118 GCF_000184155.1 Fragaria vesca subsp. vesca | reverse complement strand
GAGAGAGAGAGAGATTCCAGTAGATCAAAATTTGTATCCATCCCCTTAATTTTGTAGGACTGAGCATTTGATCTAAAGTTATCCCCAACCTGTTATACTAACTAATTGCCCAAGAAAAATAACAAAACATTCAGCCAAAACCAAAAATAACCAAAGTCAAGGTCTTAAACTAGATGATACATAGTATTGGGTTGGATCCTTAACATTCGAAAATTTCTTATTTCAAATGCATGAAATAGGAAATGTCTTCAAAATAAGAATACCTAAAAGAAAATATGCTTAGATGACTTAAGTTTGTCATTTGATGTAGCCATGGTCTATGGCTGACAAATGATCATATCATGCATATTTGAAGCTCTACGTAACCCAAAATTACATACTAGAACACATCCATTCCCTAATAAAAGTATAGTTGCTATCCAATGCCTAGGAGGGGAGACGATACAAGGGATAGCACGAATTTTGATAAGCCTTCTTTGACATTAACAATATCAAAGAAGCACATAATGCTAAGCCATCAAAAAGACCAAGGTTTGATATAAAAACATCTCACTCAACAAAATTGAACCAGGTGCTGGCTTATCAACATTCCAGAGCACAAGTCTACTTTTCTGAGATCAGAACAACAATTCAACATTGTCAACCAAAGCATCATCTATCTAAATGAATGTCTATTTAATGCTTGAATGCAGTAACATGATTAGAGAAATCAATTAAAATGCTTAAATGTAAACAAACCATCATCTCGTAACAACAAACACAACCTCAGGCCTAAAAATTACCATTTCCATACCATTCGACTCCTTAAAAAAAATTAACTAAACCATTTCATACTTGATCATAACAAAAAGCACCATTTCAAATTCCGTCTTACTAAAACAACTACAAAGTCTCGAAATTATAACATATTCATTGACATCAAAATCCAAGTTCTCAAAAACCAAAGCAAAGAAACAACCTGTCGAGCTCTCCAAATTAACGGTAAGACTTCTGGAACCTAGCACGAGCACCACGCCCACCGAACTTCTTGGGCTCGCAGCGCCTTGGATCAGCGACGAGGAGAGTCCTGTCGTACCTGACCAAAATGTCCTTAATCTCCTTCTTGCTCTGCTCATCCACATACTTCTGGTAGAAAGCAACCAACGCCTTAGCGATGCTCTGACGGATGGCGTAGATCTGAGACGTGTGACCTCCGCCCTTGACGCGGATGCGCATGTCCACGTCAGCGAAACGGTGTCGTCCGAGGAGGAGGATCGGCTCGTAGGCCTTGAATCGGAGGATCTCTGGCTCGACGAGCTCGATTGGGCAGCCGTTGATCTTGATGAGGCCACGGCCGCGCTTGCAGTAGGTCACGGCCACCGCGGTCTTCTTGCGACCGAAGCATTGGACGGACTCCTTAGATGGAACCACTGCCGCCGCCATGGTTAGGGTTTTGTGCTGTGCTCTCTGGAGAGGTTTGAGTGAGAGAAAACCCTAGCGGTGGAGGAAGAAGTGTTTTGGGGTTGCAAGTGAGGGTATTTATACGATGGGTTTCGGGGTTTTCTATTGGGCCTGGTTGCAAGAAGGGACTTCGGATCTGAGCCCAATTTTTGAACCATG
>NC_020492.1:15591969-15600499 GCF_000184155.1 Fragaria vesca subsp. vesca | reverse complement strand
CAACTATACTAACAAAGTGTAAACTCAAAAACCAATAACACACCCCACCTTAAAACAAATAAGTACCCCTAACGAGACATATCTTGTTTCTGTTTAGTCTCCATTAATTATAAAAAAAAAAACACAAAAAAGTTTACTATCTTGGACCAAACACAAACTTAAACAATAGCAAGAGAAGGAACACTTGGTTCCTCCATAGTCGACACCTTGTTCTCGGGAGTCTGCACTACAACCATTGCCTTCCGAACCCTAAACCATAACATCCTCACTCACCACCCTATTCTCAACCACCAAGGCATCCCAATGAGGCTGCGATGCAATCATGTCGATGTGTATCCATATGAGGTGAAATCGGTCCAACTCATCTGAGTCCGAGGTAACAACGTCACATACTCCCTTACGCATGTGTAACTTACGAACCAAGCACACTACGTGCATTAATCGGAATATCCACTCAAACTCTCCCTTTGACCCCATTTGCCAACCTTCATTGACTCTCCCTTCAATTATTCAAAGCTACTAAACTTGCATTTTGTTAATTAACTCTCTTCAAATCAAGTTGCTCCATTCTCACCCCTTCCTGCCATTTGGTGAGATTGGAGGTCACTGTCCTCCCTCCCATCTCAATCACAGCCACCTCCAGATCCACGCACCTAAATTCTCGTCAACTAAATCTGTGGCCAGCCGTACCCATTAATTAAATCCACAACCTTCACATATCTTTGTCGCTCCCCATTTTTGTTGTTTCTGCTATTTTTTTTTTTGCTCTAATGGGTTCGTCGGCGCCGGCAACCGATTCCGACGAGCCCATAACTCCGGCCGGCCGTCTCTTCCTGCAGCCCCAACTGAACCAAATAATCCACTGCGTCATGGGCTTCAAGAACCCAATCGACGTCGAGTCCATCAAATCCCAAGTCAAATCCTCCCTCATGCTCACCCACCCAAGATTCTCCAGCCTCATGGTGCGTGACTCCCACGGCCGAGAACGCTGGCACAAAACCACCCACATCGACCTCGACCGCCACGTCATCGTCCTCCACGACCCCGTCTCCTCCTCCGGTGACCACGAGACCGCCGTCAACGACTACCTGGCCGACCTCTCCACCGGCTCGGGGCTCCCCACGGATAAACCCATGTGGGAATTTCATCTCCTTATTGCTCACAACGTCGGGATTTTCCGAATCCACCATGCTCTGGGAGATGGGATTTCTCTCATGTCTATGTTCTTGGCGAGTTGCCGGAGAGCCGACGACAAGGGGAAGCTGCCGACCTTGGCGTCGGGGAAGAGTAAGGGAGTGAATAAGAATAAGAAAGGGTTGTTGGGTTTGGTGTGTGGGTTTGTGGCAATGGTTTGGTTTAGCTTGGTGTTTGTGGTGGAGTTTGTGCTGAGGTGTTTGTGGGTTTGTGATCGGAAAACTGAGATCAGTGGTGGTGATGGGGTTGAGCTCTGGCCTAGGAAACTAGCCACTGCAAAGTTTAGGATTCAAGATATGAAGCATGTGAAGAAAGCTATTCCTAATGCGGTAAAGTAGTTGTGTTTTTTGTCATGTCTGTTTAAAGAGTGTGTTCTTCTATTTTGGGTTAGCTCTATTTTGAGTTTTCTATTTTGGGTTAGCTCCATTTTTCTCTTTCAAAATAAACAAATTGTGGGTTTTTGACTCTGAATATTATTATTTTTGGCTGTGCAGACCATCAATGATGTACTTTTTGGGGTGATTTCATTAGGGATATCAAGATACTTGGATCACAGAAAACCAAATGGTAAAAGTGGTGTGTCATTGAGTTGTTTTTGTACTTCCATAAGTGACATTGGATCGCCATGACTAAAACCAATTGTCTTTGTCAGCTTTGCCTGAGGGTGTTCAAATTACAGGGGTAGCCATGACTAATCTAAGAGAGCAACCTGGATTGCAGGTTTGTTGTAACTGTCATCCTTTACCTCATTCTATTCTCTTTGTTTTCCTTAATGGAAATGACTGAAACTTCAGACTTATGCCAGGAGCTGTCCGATTTGATGAGGAGCAATTCAGGATCAAGTTGGGGTAACAAGTTCGGCATGCTTCTCCTACCTATATATTATCATAACTCTAAGAGCAATGCCGACCCTCTAGCCTATCTCAAGAGATCGAAGGTGATGATCGACAAGAAGAAGCAATCTGTAGAGGGTCATTTCTCATACAAAATCGGTTTGTTTGTAATGACCTACTTGGGACCAAAGGTGAGAACCAAAATCAGGTTTTCAAAAGGGTTTTCAAAATAACAAAAGAATATAAAGTTAAATTTTATTTTGTTTGTTCAAAGTTAAATTGCTTGTGTTTGTTGTATGTAGGTTGCTACTTGGCTTAATTACCGGATTCTCTGCAATACTAGCTTTACTATTTCAAATATACTCGGACCACAAGAAGAAATTACAGTTGGAGGCAATCCTATAACTTACCTAAGAGCCAGTTCATCAAGTTTGCCCCATGTACTGCCATAGAATCACTTCAAATTCTAGCAAAGCTGAATGTTCGAGAACATAGATGTCTTATAACATGATTGTTTTTTGCTGGTTGGTAATGCAGGCACTTACAATGCACATGGTGAGCTATGCTGAAAGGGCAGACATGCAAATATTGGTGGCCAAAGATATCATCCCTGACCCCGCATTTCTAGCCAAGTGCTTTGAAGAGGCCTTGCTTGATATGAAGGAAGCAGCTGCAGCCATCACAGAAACGTAGAAGGACCACTATACTAAAGTTTATTGATTTCATTGCAATAAGATAAACTTACAAGGATTTGAATATGAGAGGAAGATTGGTCATAGATTTGATTCACTCGTAGAATTTGTACAATAACATTGATTGTACTGGGAAGATCAACCTTCATGTAGGAATGGCCAATCCCAGAAATGTAAATATGTTTGATCTGATCATCGTCTGTCAGTCTTATTAATTATGTAATTATAGTCTTCGAAGCTTCAAACAAAGATATATATACATCAGGCAGACTCACTAACTCACAGATCTCACTCGCTCACATTATGCTAGAAAATAAGCTTAAACTCTAGTAATGCCAAGTAGTAATGAGAAAAAACCAAACAGCAGAAGAAAACAGATTTCACATGCTACCAAGTCTTGTTACCTCACGAAAGTCTTGCGATTTGCTGCATTTTCTTTTAGGTTCCTCACCTTCTGAAAATCAAGCTTTGGACAAGGTTTGTGGTTTCTTGCTGCTTCCTTTCTTCCTCCTCAGCAGTAGCCTCCTTAGAAAACCAAAACCTCCTTGTTTCTTACTCGGCACAATAGCCAGATGCTTTGAACCAAAGTTTACTTGGCGGGTATTTACCAGAGCACTAGGAGTGGACAAAGCATTATGACTATCAGAGTGAAGAAGGGATGGTTTTTGTGCATCTGCATCCCTTGATTCATGTTTACCCTTTGGAGACTTCAGAACCCCGTCTTTGGGATCTTCATCATCTAGCATTCGATCACGTAGAGAAGAGCGCTTGGGCAAGTTATTATTGGTGCCGTTGGCTGCAGTGCTGGTGGTAGAGAACACCTTGTCAAACAGTGCTGCTTCTCTTGGTGTAGCTAGTGCCTTCAGCTGTTTTCCCAAGTTTAGGATGGTTTCTTGGCACTCTGCCAGCTTCACTGAGGCTGTTGTGATTTCCCATCCCTAAAAGTTTAACAATTGTCACACCACAGTGCCTAATTAGGAGATTCTTTATGAAAGTTCATTTATATCTAATCATTGAACTCCTTTTAAAACAAAGTAAAATGTGGTACAGGTGATGAACCATTTCTAAAACATGAAATTTGCTCACTGTATTTTGGAACTAGTCTTTCAAGTTACAAACAGACAGAACACAGATGGCCGGATTAACTCTTTTTGGATCAATTATTTCAGTTCTGGTCATTTATTTAGTATCTAACATCATTACGTATGTTAGGAAAAAAAGAAGACCGGTATGAGTAACTTACAGGTTGGGACTGTTTTTCCTCTTTGCTTATGTCATACTCTGGAGTTTCCGTCTTTGTAGCACTGTGAATCAGACATTTCATAAATCAGAAATGTCTCATTAAGCGAACAGAAACTATATTACAGAAGATGCAGTGGAGTGAGTGGACCGATGATTACCTTTCTTGCTGGAGTTGGAGCTCAAGACATGTTGCTTCTAGTTCTTCGAAACAATTATGTTTATCCTCCAATTCCACTTCTAAAGAGGAGAACTTCTGGAAGACTTCATTTAACTTTGCTTTGGCAATAGTTAGCTGGGTATCAAGGTCTTCATTAATTGACTTCTGATTTTCGAGCTGGTCTTCTATCAACCCCTCTGCTTCTCTCAGACTCTCCATTTCTGTTTGTAGGGTTCCAAGGCTTTGCTGTGATTCCTGAAGTTGTACCATCAATGCTTCGTTCTTTTCAGTTGCTGACTGTAGCTTAGCTTCCATTTCTTTCTTTGCAGATTCCATTTTGTTCAGTTCATCTTTTAGTCTGCTGTTTTCTTCTTGCAGTTTATCACCAACCTTATTTTCATTTGAAGAAGCAACTAGAGCTAGACACAATGACTTCTCTACAGATTCTGCAGTTTTACTAGCCTCATGCTTAGTTGGTTGTTTTAGGTAACCCAAAGCAATTTTGATGTCCTCAAATAGCTCATCTAGACTTCGTTTTGACATATTTTTTTGCTCCAACATTGCTTTCAAAACAACCTGAAGCCAGTCAAAAGAATTCTCAGGTACTACATCTCTGGACTCACTGTACTTGCTCATGCTATATTGATCTCCAACTCGTACCAGGTCCTTACCAGTAAAGCGAAGATTATGTATATTTTTAGGAGGTGTATCCGCAGAAACTATTGCCAATTTCTCCATCTCAACAAAATCATCCATTAAGCTCATGTCTGAAACCTCCATTTCTTTCTGCTCCTGTGGACTTTTAAGCCTACCACTTCTAAAATGTTCCAACTCTGTCAGTAATGCACTAGCCCAAGATCCGGAAGAACTCATCCCATCATCACTGCAAATGTCATACCTTGAAGATCGAGAAACATCATTTGGGATAGGACTACATCGTGCCAGCTCCATAGATTTCTCAGCCTGAGACAATCTGGAAGCTATCTGAGAATGCATGTTCCTCGAAGAAAGAAGCTCAGAGTTTTTCCTGGTCAAAATATCTCTAAGAACTTTGTTTTCCTCTTCCATATTACGTAACTGCTCAATCATGAAACTCATATTCTTATTTGGTATTTCAGGCGAGTTTCCCATGTTGTCATCTCTTACAATCATATCTCTAGTAGGATTAAGCTTCCTTCTTCTTATCTCTGTTTGATCCCTCCCCATCATTTTAACTCCATTCTTCATATTCATTGAAGCAGGACCTGGCAGCCGTTTTCGCAGCAGAAGATTGAGTCTTTGACATTCTTGGTCTAACTCTGTGATTTTCATCATACTCTCCAAATGCTGTTTGTGTGATTCTTCAGCACACCGACGGTTGTACTCCATCTCCTCACTTCGAATCTCGAGTTCCTTCTCTAGCATGTGAAATTCATATCTTAAGAAGGAATTTTCTTTTTCTGTTGAATCCAGTCTAGCCATTAGTGCATTAAATTCTGCATCTGTTTGAGACTTCTGTCTGCATAAATCTTCCATGAATTTCTCTTTTGCTCGAAGGGCCCTGGTCAGATTTGTATTTTCAACAGCCAAGTTTGTAACCTGTTCATTTCTCTCTTGCAACTTAGCTTCTAAGTTTTTCTGAGATTTCTCATACTCTATTGATGCCATCATAACAGCATCATGTATTCTTTGCTCCTGTTCTTCCCGAACAAAAATTAATTGTTCCATGCATTCTTTCAATGCATCATCTGAATGGATTGATCTTTCATTTGCAGCTATTCCCTGCCTCAAAGCTTCATCTAGTTCTTGCTTTGGTACTAAATCTCCTGATAAAAGCCAACATGTAAATAACAAATATTTAAGAAGCAGTTTAGTGGTCATGTACAAAGCAAACTTCTTAAAGAAGAAACATTATGGAATAGCATAACTGAGAATTACCTGGTATGCCTTCTTTATTGTTAGAGTCAAGGAGGACTGAAGCTAACTTCTCATTCAGATATTTCCCCGGTCTCTCTACATCATTTCCTCTCTCAGCTGGATATGTTTGTACCTAACACGGTGAAATATTGGTGACATAGGAAATGAATTCAACATCTACAAAGAAGACTACAGCCCTACTGACATGTTTGGCAATACTTTTAGTAGTTTTGACAGCGCTAGTTACCTCTTCTTCTTCAATTGTTCCTAAAGGAATAGCAAGTCTGTTAGTTGAAACAATCGTCTTCTCTGAAGATTTTTTCCTCCAAAGCCAACCCCTGTGGTCCATGATTTCAGCTGCAATTCAATAACAGAAAGGGAGAATTTAATAACCATTGAAGAACCATCTGCAAAGACAAGTCACCTAACAATCGTAATAAAAATGAAAACAAGCGTATACTAGTTTTCTTTTAACAGTCATTACTTCTGCATTGATGTGCCACCAGTGCAGACAGCATATTACTATACAATTGGTGAAATACTATACCTAACACAAAATTCTGCATACACAAGTGTAAATAAATCTTATCTAGAGAGCATAAAATCCTTTTCTCTCTATACCTAACACGAAATTATACCATATATACACCACTGTACATATTTCCTATCTAGAGAACCTAAAATGCAGAAATTAATAGTGTAATTTCCTTAGCAAAGAAAGTAAAGGATCATAGAGAGAAAATAAAATAAAATTGGGGTTGACATTTTAAACAGATGTTACAGAAACACTGAAATAGAAATTACTGCCATTCCTCAAATGCACAATACTATTACTGGGCTAAAAACGCTTTGTCAGAACCACAAGAGGAAAGCATCAACTAGAGGTCTAATTGTCTTTACTTACCAATATTGCATATCTATGCCAATCAGTGACCACATTGTGTCTCACCCAGAAACTGAGGCAAAATGGACCAGACTGATTGATTAAAAGCATTATGTACTGAGTTAAGAGAAAAAGAATGACAACCAGAAATCCAAGTGCAGGATCCAAAAGAAGCAAAACTAAAATGGAGGGCGATAAAGACTGTCAGAACTCAGAAAGAAGAAGGTGAAAGTTACTGATCAAGAAGATGATGAGATTGACATTGTAAGCTGTTCCACATTTTAAGGCTATATTTCAGACTTTCTTAACCAATTTGCCATAAATTACAAATTTACAATAACATTAAGATGTCAGATAATAAGTCATGGATCAGTTAATTTTCACGAAAATATCACCAAAATCTCGATCAAAATACCATCTAGGAATCAATGCAATATGCTTGAAGAAAAGTTGATTTTTTAGATCACCATAGAAATTAGAAAATCTATATGAACACTTGAAATCCTAAACCTTTATGCTATGATAAAAATTAAATCATTAGCTTACCACATAAGAACTGAGACTTGCAAGCTGCTGCATGCATGAACAAATTCAAGAAGAGAAGAAAGGGAAACTACTAAATTTAGAGAAAAATGGTGATCACATAAACTGACATTGTAGTACTATCTCAAGCTAAGAAGAAGAAGAAGAAGACGAAGATAAGAAGGTGCAGAAGAGGAAGAAGAAGATTGTTCTCACCTGGGTAAAGTGAAACACCAGAATTACTGTTTAACGTTTGGAAATGAAAGTAAGAGCACAGAACCAGCTTATATCGACCAAATCTTCATAGGATGCTTGCACTCCACCGACAGTTACCCGTGGCTGTAATAATTCATGAGAGAGAGAGAGAGAGAGCAGTGATGAAAAGGAGAAAAGGGTGGGTGGAGAAACCAAAGACAAAAGGAGTCAAAAGAATGGATGGCCAAAGGTCGAACATACACTGCAACCGTTGAAAGAGGAGAGTGATGGTGTTGGGTTTTATTAGTTTTATTATAGTAGCTGCAGAAAGAGAGGGCTCTACAGCCTCTACTACATCTCAGAAAGCTTTGGTGGATCCAAATGTCTGTGTGAAACTGTGAATGGAGTTGGTGGTGCTAACTAAGATTAGACAGGCGCATATATATAATCCGATCATATACTATGTGCAATGGGACAAGGAAAGTAGGTGCATACATCTGAAAATATAATGGTGTCTTTAGTAAGTCAGGCCAAAAATGATGATGTTTATGGTCCTGTGAGTTTCTTCTTGTAAACCTCCAATTTAAGTTGATTCCTAATCACCCATGACATGAGTAGTAATGAGTCATGACATTGTCCTACTGAGATCGTCATACGTACCTTGCTATTGCCCTATAAGCTGGCCGGGGTGAGATTCTATCTGTTTAGGATAATGTAGGATTATGATACGACTTATCTCTATTTTTTTTTCCCCTCTTTTTAGAACATGAGTGATAGTAGATTAGTAGAGAAACAATCTAATTATATATTTTTTTAGGAAAAATTAACTAAAAAAATGAAATAGTAATAAATGTGAAAAAAGTATTACATATGAGTTTGAACTCTCTTAGGGAAACCCCATGTACCTCATTATAAC
>NC_020492.1:15573100-15591655 GCF_000184155.1 Fragaria vesca subsp. vesca | reverse complement strand
AAGTGTCAAAGGATGATTGGGTGTGCATGTGCCGGGTGGTGCGGCTGTTACACCTAAGAATTTCTCCATTACAACACATGTCTTCCCACTCGGTCAAAGCGTCATGATGGTAATAAGCCTTAAACCAAACTATTTATGCCATAAATAATTGGACGCGGAATTACACTCTCCTAATCCAATAAGGATTTAATTCCCCCGTCTATATGAGCATCCCTCCACCTCTATCCTCAATTCTCATATTCCCATAATCAGACCCCTAATTCTATTTCTCCCCAAATCCAATTAGGGCTTATTTTCACATCCCTTGAAAAAATCAACACCCCAAAACCCGTTACGCTTCCTACCAGGCCAACCAGGCTCGCCGCTTGCTGATCTACGAGCAGCTTCTTGCTATGTTCCCGACCGCCGTGAAGTTCTGGACCCAATACGTAGAGGCCCAGATGGCGACGTGGCCACCAAGAACATATTCACTAGGTGTTTGATGAAATGTCTCCACATCCCTCTTTGGCAGACCTACCTCAATTTCATCAGGAAAGTCAATGCCAACAACGGTCAAGATTTGATCAGGGAAGCCTTTGATTCTGTTAGGGATGATATTGCGTCTGGGCCTGTGTGGTTAGATTCTTGAAGGCTGGTAATCAAATTGTTTGGTTGTTTTGAGTCCAAATTTTAGAGTCTTAATGTAAATTTCTTTGAGACGATCTGAAAATTATATGTCCTCAATTTTTTGTCCAATTTGATGCGCACCAAAAGAGCACAAAAAAGTCTACACAACTTTGGACATCAATGATGGTCTATAACTATAACAATGGTGATCATAACTCATTATGAGAGACTATAATATATATATATATATGCTCCTCAATCTCTTTAGTGCACACCTCACAATTTTCCTGCTTTTTAGATGAAATTCTATTTTGCCCATATTCACTATACACCTCTACCCACTTCTGCTGCCATTATGCCTCCACAAGATTGAACCCTACCACTTACCACTAGAGAAATATAGTCTTCGAGAAAACCTAAACGGAGAGCACTAATTTGGTAACTCACAAATTGTTGAAACTTGGAATTTTGAGAGCGAAATATCGTTCTGTCAATGTCGGACCAATCAATCGTAATCATTATATTCAATTTAAAATTTAATTTATAATTTTAATGTTAATTTATTTACCAACTTTGTTGAATTTGGTTTGGATCTTGTATGGACCCAAAATACTCTTGTTACAAAAACAAAGCCCATTACAAAAATTTGTTTCGCAAATGAAATGAACTGATGAAGTCTCGTTGTTAACGTGATGTGACCGGATTAGGATTTTTAAGAAGGTTCCCAGCAAACAACCAACCCCTCCCTCTCTCTTTACCCGCGTCCACGTCATTAAGGTGGGCGAAATAACCGACCTACCCCCAACCTCGAATGGGGACACAGACCCGCAGACCATGGGCAATATAGGAATATAAAAATAGAAAAATCTTTACGAAAGAACCCAAACCCCCAAATCCAATTTCAGAAAGAAAAAAACGCAAAACCGAGGAACCCAAATCGATTCAACAGGAGCCACCCGGACCCCCACCTGACCCGACCCGATGGAGATCGCCCCGGCGCCGCCGCAGTCCGCAGACCGGGACGTCCCAAACGACTCCGCGTCCGTCAAAACGACGCCGTCCTCCTCGCTCTCCGAGAACGACGAGGCGAACGTGTCGACGTCGGTGGCGGCGGCGGCCAAGTACGACGACGACGAAGAGGAGGAGGACGTGTGCCGGATCTGTAGGAACCCTGGCGACGCCGATAACCCGCTCCGGTATCCGTGCGCTTGTAGCGGAAGCATCAAGTTCGTGCACCAGGATTGTCTCCTTCAGTGGCTCAATCACAGCAATGCTCGCCAATGCGAGGTTTGAATTTGGATTTTGAATTTTTCGAATTAGGTTTCAATTTTGTTATCTCTAATTTTGCAATCAGGTTAGGGTTTCTAGTTTATGATAGGTAAGCTGATGGTAAGTTTCCTGATGATCATGTTCAATTAGAAAGGAAATTAGGTTTTTTTTAGTTGCTTTGTAGTGTAGAGTGGCGTATGAGTCCATTATAGAGAATTAAACGGTGGAACTAATCTAGACATGGCGTATCGACATGGATTTTCTGTAAAAGTCTGATTCTTTTGTGCTCTGTGATATGCATTCCCTGTTACTATCATCATTGTTGTATGATTTCGAACTCTGAGATAGTGTACAGCAAACTATAATGCACTGGAAATAATCTAAAAAAAAATGGCTTTTTTATGTTAGATATGGTGGGTGGCTTTTGTGAGAAATTATGTTCATACTCATCTGAGACTCATGCATACTTTTTGATATGCAATGCAGGTTTGCAAGCATCCATTTTCCTTCTCTCCGGTTTATGCTGAGAATGCACCTGCTAGGCTTCCTTTTCAGGAGTTTGTAGTTGGGATGGCAATGAAAACTTGCCATGTTCTGCAATTTTTTCTGCGCCTTAGCTTTGTGCTATCCGTCTGGCTCCTCATTATACCTTTTATTACGTTTTGGATATGGCGGCTGGCTTTTGTGAGGAGTTTTGGTGAAGCTCAGAGATTGTTCCTAAGTCATCTATCAACTACAGTCATTCTTACTGATTGTCTGCATGGGTTCCTACTTTCTGCGAGCATTGTGTTCATATTTCTTGGAGCCACTTCTCTGAGGGATTACTTCAGGCATTTACGTGAGCTTGGAGGTCAAGATGTTGACAGAGAAGATGAGGCAGAAAGAAATGGTGCTCGTCCTGTAAGAAGAGTTCCTGGACAGGCTAATAGAAACTTTGTTGGCGACGCTAACGGGGAAGATGCTGCTGGAGCACAAGGGATTGCTGGAGCAGGTCAAATGATTAGAAGGAATGCTGAAAATGTGGCCGCTCGCTGGGAGATGCAGGCAGCTCGTCTTGAGGCTCATGTTGAACAGATGTTTGATGGTCTAGACGATGCCGATGGTGCAGAGGATGTACCATTTGACGAGCTTGTGGGAATGCAGGGACCTGTATTTCATTTAGTGGAAAATGCTTTCACTGTAAGTTATATTTTCTCCTGTTGTTCTTTTTTTTTTTTNTTTTTTTGTTATCTCCTTGTAGCTCTCCGCACACTTTCTCACTCTAATCGATAATTATGTACACCTTTCCCTAAACAGTCGTGTCCTAGATGCTCCAGGAAATAACTCCACTAATTATGCAATTTGTGTGTGCTTGTGTTATTTGGTTGAGGTCATCGGTTACAGCTAATATTGACTATCTACTTTATGAAGAAAATTTAATCTTCTATTATTTGTAGTAACAAGTTGATGGTTTCATTCTCTGCAGGTGCTGGCAAGCAATATGATATTCCTTGGTGTAGTAATATTTGTGCCCTTCTCATTAGGTCGGATTATACTCTATCATTTGTCTTGGCTTTTCTCCACTGCTAGTGGTCCAGTCTTGTCAACAGTCATGCCACTCACTGAATCAGCCATTTCCTTAGCTAATATCACATTGAAGAATGCATTAACTGCTGTAACAAATTTATCAACCGATGGCGAGAAAAGTGGTATGGCTGGCCAGGTTGCAGAGATCCTGAAAGTTAACATGAGTGGACTGAATGAGGTTTCAAACAATGCAAGTTCACCACTTTCAGCAGACATCCTTAAAGGGGCAACAATTGGAACGTCAAGGCTCTCTGATGTGACAACTCTTGCTATTGGATACATGTTTATATTCTCCCTAGTTTTCTTCTACCTTGGCATTGTGGCTTTTATCCGTTACACTAGGGGTGAGCCATTGACTATGGGAAGGTTCTATGGTATTGCTTCAATGGCAGAGACAATTCCATCTCTATTCAGGCAGTTTCTGGCCGCAATGAGGCATTTGATGACAATGATTAAGGTCGCTTTCCTTCTGGTCATTGAACTTGGAGTGTTCCCATTAATGTGTGGATGGTGGTTGGATGTTTGTACTATAAGGATGTTTGGGAAAACGATGTCTCACAGGGTGCAGTTCTTCTCAGCGTCTCCTTTAGCTAGCTCCCTGGTTCATTGGGTTGTAGGAATTGTATACATGCTACAAATAAGCATATTTGTCAGTCTTCTTCGAGGGGTACTATTCTCTGTCATATACCACTTTAGCTTTTCTTGAACACCTTTTATATGTATACCTGATTTATATGCTTTATATTTGCAGGTTCTGCGTAATGGAGTTCTTTATTTCCTAAGAGATCCAGCTGATCCAAACTACAATCCCTTCCGTGATCTCATTGATGATCCTGTGCACAAACATGCTCGCAGGGTTCTGTTATCCGTTGCGGTGTATGGGAGTTTAATTGTGATGCTGGTGTTTTTACCAGTTAAACTAGCTATGCGGATGGCACCTTCCATTTTTCCCCTTGACATTTCGTAAGTTAACCTCCAACACCTATTGTTCTATAGCTGCAGTTTTATTGATGGATTCTCGTTTTGGTTTCTAACATGCACATTTTTCTTTTGGCAGGGTATCAGACCCATTTACTGAAATTCCTGCGGACATGCTTTTATTTCAAATCTGCATTCCATTTGCAATTGAACATTTCAAATTACGGGCAACCATTAAATCCCTGCTGCGTTATTGGTTTACGGCAGTTGGCTGGGCACTTGGTTTAACAGATTTCTTACTACCCAGACATGAGGATAACGTCGGACAGGAAAACGGAAATGCAGAGCCAGGAAGACAGGATAGGTTACAGGTTCAATTGGGGCTACAGGATCAAGCTTTGGTGGCCCTGCCAGGTGCTGATGAACCAAATGGAGGGCTTCTGGCATCAGGGGACTCGAATATTGCAGAAGAGTATGACACTGATGAACAATCTGATTCTGAGTAAGTTGAGAGAACCCTTCTGATTTGATATGCGATGCTAGAGCTTACTTTATATTATAGGAGGATGAACTTCCTGAACTTAAATTTCTTGGTTGGGTTATATATTTTGAGAGTTGATGCAGCCATTCTTGATTCACTATACTACGAGTCATGGCATCTTTTTTTTATATTATGTTCTTGTCTTTGTTTTTGTTGCTTAAGTATGTTAACTAATTCTACTCTTCTTACCGTCATTTTTATCGCTGTCTTTTAGAAGGTATAGCTTTGTACTTCGAATTGTCCTCTTGTTGGTGGTGGCTTGGATGACGTTACTTGTCTTCAACTCAGCCTTGATAGTTGTACCAACATCACTCGGAAGAACAATTTTCAATGTCATTCCTTTCCTCCCTATAACTCATGGCATCAAGTGCAACGGTAATTTCTTTTGTAATTATCTTGTTTCCTACTTCTGAGTTTGGAGACAAGTGTCCAAAGTTTTAACCATTTCTTTTCTTAGATTTATATGCTTTCATCATCGGAAGCTACATAATATGGACTGCTGTAGCTGGAGTCAGATATTCTATTGAGCACATTAGAACAAAAAGGGTTGCCGTTCTATTGGGCCAGATCTGGAAGTGGTGTAGCATTGTCATAAAGAGTTCTGCCTTGTTGTCAATATGGGTAAGAATCATTTGATTTTGTTCTCTTTTTTTTTTATTTTTTAACAAGTAGTAAAAAAAAAAATTTGTTTGTTATGTTTTAACAGTAAGAAAGTTTGTTTTTTCTCTAACGTACTGTTTGGTTCCCAGATTTTTGTCATTCCAGTATTGATCGGGTTGCTCTTTGAGCTTTTGGTGATCGTGCCAATGCGGGTGCCTGTTGATGAAAGCCCAGTATTCCTGCTGTATCAGGACTGGGCTTTGGGCCTTATTTTTCTCAAGATATGGACTAGATTGGTAAGTCATCTTTGTTACTCTTGTAAATATCAACATCAGTTGCATGTTTTGTGGACTTGTTTTATCTGGGATTGATTACTCTCCATACGTGAGTGACTTATTGCTGGTGCTTGTAACTACTCATGTAGGTGATGTTGGATCACATGATGCCATTGGTAGATGAAAGCTGGCGCGTAAAGTTTGAAAGGGTGAGGGAAGACGGCTTCTCCAGGCTGCAAGGTCTTTGGGTGCTCCGCGAGATTGTATTCCCAATCATAATGAAGTTGTTGACTGCCCTGTGTGTGCCTTACGTTCTTGCCAGAGGGTTATTTCCTGTGCTCGGTTACCCATTAGTAGTCAACTCAGCAGTTTATCGGTTTGCCTGGATAGGATGCCTGTGCTTTAGTCTGCTGTGCTTCTGTGCCAAGAGGTTCCATGTATGGTTCACCAACCTTCACAACTCTATACGTGATGACCGATATCTAATTGGACGAAGGCTTCATAACTTTGGAGAAGATGTTGAAGAAAAGCAAAATGAGGCAGGGACATCCCTTGAATTGCAGGATTCTAGTTTCGAAGTCAGTGGTTTAATTCCACATGACCGAGAGGCTGACCATGGTCTCCGTCTAAGGCGTGCTATTCAACATGATGCTTAGTTATGAGGTATGGGCTGTAGGAGTTTTGGTCAAATATGAGGCTATCATGCTTAGATGTATACGTTACGTTACAGCATAGAACTGGTTTGTACTTCACCTCCATGGATGTAAAGAAGAGAGTGTATTAAACTATTCTCTAATTAGAGTTGTCCCTCAGTTTGTGCATATAATGCTTGTTTAAATTAGCAAATAGGTTTATGAATCAAAGTTGTCCATAAACTCATTTTTCGCATTAGTTCACTCATTGGTCGTTGTTCTTTTCTTCTTGCTCGTCTTGATTTTTTTGCTTGAAACTGGTTAGGAATTCCTAATAGCGTTTACGAATTATCTTTATAGCTTTGTTTCTTTTCTAAATATACATATTCAGAGTGGTGCTGCTCAGGTGTCTAGGGTTCTATCCCAAGAATCTTCTTCATTCGCATCTCTTCTAGTCACTCTCTTCCTCCTTGAATCCTCGTCGAGGCAAGCGTTTATCTTCTTATAGTTTCTACATCATTCTTTGTTCATTGCAACCCAAATTAACCGCTGCTCTGAGCATCCCCAAAATTTACCAAACTGCTGAAACATACATAAACAACTGTGCCCACAACCTCGCTGTAGATGTGAGCAGATTCAATTCTTAAGTGTTAACAAGAACCCTGTAGCTGCTCTGGTGCTAACATACACTTTCCAGTTTCCAGATACCTTTCTAATCTCATTTTCAACTCCGTCTTCAATGAAATCAATCTTTCTAGTCAGCTTCATATCGTTCGGTAAATAAGGGATCACGATGTCAACCACAAGGAAAGAACATGTCAGCCACAAGGCAATTGGCCCTAGTTTTGATTAAGAAACTGCTCAAGCTAGCCATGGTTGAAACAAGGCTGTGGCTATAGAACTTTGCTTGCATTTCGATTTTTGGGGGAAGTGGCTGAGTGAAAGCTCATACATTTGGGTACAGGGATTCTCAGTTGATTTTCTTGTGGATGAAGAGTGCATCTAGAAGGTTGTGTTCACGGTTATTTTGTGGCCTCTGAAAACAAATAGCTTTGTGATGTGAAAGGCTGGGGTAATGTAACCTTGAGCCATATATGGAAAGGAAATAAGGCAAAAAGGAGAGAAACACCATATGCCTAGACTATTAGCCGGTTCACGCTGCATAGATTGATTTCTGCCTATAAATCAGAAGAAAATAAAAACTAGACATGGAATCCCTGCATTAGGGCAGACAATACTAGACATATATTGATATATAAGAACTGCATTTGGTATTCAACAAGCAGATATTACAAGACAGATTTACAAATACAATGGCTTTGTGTACATCTCAAGGATCATGTATACATCAAACCTGAAGGACAGGTAGTCCATGTAGGTTCAGGTGTAAAAGACAGAACAGGAACATTACAATGCACACATAATCAAATTAACACAATTGCATCTATTACATATAGGAATTCAAAGAATACAAAGGAATAGAAAGCCAGAAAAGAAAACAGTGTCGTCAAGGGTGAACATTTTCTTGAAGAGCACTGGATATGCGACCTTCCCTTCTCTTCTGCACGATCTGCATTCAAATTGAAGATATAAGCTTGTAGAACAGAATGTATGTTTTCGTTTATGCTCTACCAGCCTAAATAAATCATTAAATGTCTCGTAATTACTGGACAGTTCACTACATGCGAAAAATGCACAGAAAAAAGCTTTGGTAGTAGAAAGCTAAACTAAAATAGGATCTCAAACCCTTGAGCAACGATGTGACCATGTTGAATGATTCAGAACTAATGGCCCATCATGAACACCACTGAATTTGGCAATGACTCGTTAGAGCAACTCCAACAAAAAAGTCAAATCTTAGTTGGCAGCCCAACATCTACTTTTTGACAACCCAAAAAACTCTTCAACAAAGTAGTCAATTCCACAGGGAGAGTTTTATATGTATGCCCAAAGAGTTTTATATGTATAATATCATGAAAATAATAAAATAAGTTTCAAGTTTAACTCCTTTGTTGGAGAGGAAATGAGTCAAAAATATGTCAAATTTTGAAATTGACAAAAAATTTTGACTTCCTTTGTTGGAGATGCTTATTGACAAAAGAGACTGTTATCATTTGACTTGCTTTGTTGGAGGATCAGGTGCTTGTCAATGTAATTCGTTAGGAACATTAGCTTGACGGTTTCATATTTGGAACAAGTTAGTCAGGCATGTAGCTTGAAAGTTTATCTGTATATTATCGGAGTGTATGGGAAATGTTACTGATAATAATATGGGGGATTTCTATATACACCTAATTTTAAAAAGTGGTTTTAAATAAAACCCATATGATATTCATTTCTGATAGGCATCTAAAATATATCAATTATGATACATATTATGTCATATTTTTTCTAAATTTTACACAATTGCCCCCATTCAATTATGGGTGCCACTTATGTGCCTTAAGGTATGGATACCCAACCAATTTTGACTTGCTATAGCAGGTTAAAGCAAACTAACACCGTTAACTCTCAGTTAAGTCTCTTTATATCTACAGTTTTCATTAGAAATATCTACCATTCAGATGAGCAAAATCACATAAAAGTAGACTTTCTGGAAATCAAAATGATTCTTAAGACTGTCTACAACTATCATAAGAAAAACATCTACTATTATCATGAAAAAGATCACAGAAAATGTTGCAAGTCGAAAGACACATTTAACATAAGACACATCTACTACTGTCATGAAAAAGATCATAGAAAATGTTGCAAGTCGAAAGACAAATTTAACATAAGACACATCTACTGTTTTCATTAGAAAAGTAGACTTAATTTCTAGAAATCAAAATTGTTCTTGAGATTGAATCAACCCAAGGTAAAATTTGCAACTCTACATTTAACATAAGACACATCTACTATTTTCATTACAAATCTTTACCATTAACATAAGCGAAATCAAAGAAAAGTAGACTTTCTAGAAATCAAAATTGTGATTGAGATTGAACCAACCGAAGGTAAAATTTCCAAGTCTACATTTAACATAATTCACATCTATTATTTTTATTAGAAATCTCTACCAATAACAGAAGCGAAATCAAAGAAAAGTAGACTTTCTGGAAATTAAAATTGGTCTTGACATTGAAGCAACCCAAGGTAAAAGATGCAAAGTCTACATTTAATATAAGACACAACTATTTTTTTCATAAGAAATGTCTACTAATAACATAAGAGAAATCAAAGAAAAGTAGACATAAGCTGGAAATCAAAATTGTTCTTGAGATTGAATCAACCCAAGGTAAAAGATGCAAAATCTACATTTAACATAAAACACATCTACTATTTTCATAAGAAATGTCTAGCATTAACATAAGAGAAATCAAAGAAAAGTAGATTTTCTGGAAATCAAAATTATTCTTGAGATTGAATCAACCCAAGGTAAAAGATGCAAAGTCTACATTTAACATAAAACACATATACTATTTTCATAAGAAATGTCAACCATTAACATAAGAGAAATCAAAGAAAAATAGATTTTCTGGAAATCAAAATTATTCTTGAGATTGAATCAACCCAAGGTAAAACATGCAAAGTCTACATTTAACATAAGACATATCTACAATTTTCATTATAAATGTCTACCACTAACATAAGAGAAATCAAAGACAAGTAGACTTTCTGGAAATCAAAATTGTTCTTAAGATTGAACCAACCCAAGGTAAAAGATGCAAAGTCTACATTTAACATAACACATATCTACTATTTTCATTAGATGTGTCTACTATTAATATAAGCGAAATCAAAGAAAAGTAGATTTTCTGGAAATCAAAATTGTTCTTGAGATTGAATCAATAATGGAAGGTGAAAGTTGCAAAGTCTACATTTAACATAAGACACAACTACTTTTTTCAAGAGAAATGTCTACCATTTAGATGAGCAAAATCACAAAAATATAGACTTTCTGGAAATCAAAATTGTTCTTGAGATTGAATCAATAATGGAAGGTGAAAGTTGCAAAGTCTACATTTAACATAACACACATCTACTATTTTCATTAGAAATGTCTACCATTAACATAAGCCAAATGAAAGAAAAAAAGAGTTGATGGAAATTAAAATTGTTCTTGAGATTGAATCAACCCATGGTAAAAGATGGAAAGTGTACATTAGAAATGTCTACCATTAACATAAGCCAAGTGAAAAAAAAATAGACTTACTGGAAATCAAAATTTTTCTTGAGATTGAATCAACCCATGGTAAAAGATGGAAAGTGTACATTAGAAATGTCTACCATTAACATAAGCCAAGTGAAAGAAAAATAGACTTACTGGAAATCAAAATTTTTCTTGAGATTGAATCAACCCATGGTAAAAGATGGAAAGTCTACATTTAACATAACACACATCTACTATTTTCATTAAAAATGTCTACCGTTAACATAAGCCAAATCAAAGCAAAGTAGACTTTGCGGAAATCAAAATTGTTCTTGAGATTAAATAAATAATGAGAAATGTTAAGACATGTGAAATTGTTCATTAGAAATTGTTCTTGCAAAATTTACATTTAATATAAGACACAACTACTATTTTCATGAGAAATGTCTACCATTTAGATAAGCAAAATCACAAAAAAGTAGACTTTCTGGAAATCAAAATTGTTCTTGAGATTGAATCAATAATGGAAGGTGAAAGTTACAAAGTCTACATTTAACATAAGACACAACTACTATTTTCATAAGAAATATCTACTATTTAGATGAGAAAATCACATAAATGTAGACTTTCTGGAAATAAAAATGGTTCTTAAGATTGAATCAATTATTGAAGGTGAAAGTTGCAAAGTCTACATTTAACATAAGACATAATTACTTTTTTCATGAGAAATGTTTATCATTTGGATGAGCAAAATGATACTATTAATATGAGTTAAGTCTACTATTAACATGAGTTAGGTGTACTAATAACATGAGCTAACTGACATGCAAAAGTAGACTTTCTGAAAGTTACTATTTATGGAAATCAACTATAAAAGGAATGGTAAGTTTCCATTTTAGGGGGATAGTTATGCTCTAAAAACAAAAAATACTATTTATGGAAATCAACTATAAAAGTAAGGGTAAGTTTTCATTTTGGGGAGATAGTTATACTTTAAAAACGAAAGTTACTATTTATGGAAATCTACTATAAAAGAAATGGTAAGTTTCCATTTCGGGGGATTCCTTTTCTGAAAATTCAACACTAATTACCACATGTCGCGACCTCATTCGTCTTAAGTCACTAATCTGTCCATATCATTAAAGTTTTACATTTTTCCACCATTTCAAAACTTTAAAAATGCATAGAAAATAGCTCTACTGTCGGAAAAATTCACCGAAAAATGTCACGGACCACTGGCGGGACCCACTTCCCAACTGCGTCTGAATTTTAGTCATCGGAATCACAACGTACCTACTAATGTGATATAACTAGTTTGGTAGGTTATATGCTAATGTACAACTTTGTGAACCAACTATATAGAGGAAGCAAAATTTTCAAAAATCTTGTGAAATAGGATGTGATCGGTATAGTAAAATACGGTTACGGTAGAAAAATCACTTTAATTCGCCAATGTTTGAGCCCCGATCGAAGCAGTCAACCCTATTTACGTTTATGCTTCACTAAGGAGAGCCCTATCCTCGGGTGGTAAACGTCCCCAAAGTTTTACATGGGTGGTTATGTCTCATCTATGTGAGACTTTATTGTGTTGAAGAATCCACCAAAATAGGTCACAAAAAGGTAGGTAAGATAGTTTTCGTGTGATAAGTGAAGATGAATTGTGGTTGACCGCTTTGATCGAGCCCCGAACATTGTTGAATCCAGTTGAATTTTATACCATAGCCATGTTTCACTATAATGATCACATCAGATGGTCAATTTTCATTTTGTGAATTTTAGTCATCGGAATCATAACGTGCCTTTATATGCTAGTGTACAACTTTGTAAACCAACTATATAGAGGAAGCAAAATTTTCAAAAATCTTGTGAAATATGATGTGATCGATATAATAAAATACAGGTACAGTAGGAAAATCACTTTAATTCGCCAATGTTTGGGCCCCGATCGAAGCGGTCAACCTTATTTACGCTTGTGCTTCACTAAGGAGAGCCCTATCCTCGGGTGGTAAACGGCCCCAAAGTTTTACATGGGTTGTTATGTCTCATCTATGTGACACTTTATTGTGTTGAAGAATCCACCAAACTAGGTCACAAAGAGGTAGGTAAGATAATTTTCGTGTGATAAGTGAAAATGAATTAGGGTTGACCGCTTTGATCGAGCCCCAAACATTGTTGAATCCAGTTGAATTTATACCATAGCCATGTTTCACTATAATGATCACATCATATGGTCAATTTTTATTTTGTGAATTTTAGTCATCGGAATCATAACGTGTCTACTAATGTGGTATAACTTGTTTGGTAGGTTATATGCTAGTGTACAACTTTGTTAACCAACTATATAGAGGAAGCAAAATTTTCAAAAATCTCATGAAATAGGATATGATCGGTATAGTAAAATACGGCTACGGTAGGAAAATCACTTTAATTCGCCAATGTTTGGGCCCCGATCGAAACGGTCAACCCTATTTAAGCTTATGCTTCAATAAGGAGAGCCCTATCCTCGGGTGGTAAACGTCCCCAAAGTTTTACATGGGTGGTTATGTCTCATCTATGTGAGACATTATTGTGTTGAAGAATTGACGAAATAAGGTCACAAAGAGTTATGTAAGATAGTTTTCGTGTGATAAATGAAGATGAATTAGGGTTCACCGCTTTGATCGAGCTGCGAACATTGTTGAATCCAGTTAAATTTTATACCATAGCCATGTTTCACTATAATGATCACATCAGAAAGTTAATTTTCATTTTGTGAATTTTTATTGATTCAATCTCAAAAACAATTTTGATTTCCAGAATGTCTACTTTTTTGTGATTTTGCTCATCTAAATAGTAGACATTTCTCATGAAAATAGTAGTTGTGTCTTATGTTGAATGTAGACTTTGCAACTTTTGCCTTTAATGGGTTCAATATCAAGAACCATTTTGATTTCTAGAAAGTCTACTTTTTTGTGATTTTGTTTATCTAAAGGTTAGACATTTCTCATGAAAATATTAGTTCTGTCTTATGTTAAATGTAAACTTTGCAACTTTCATCTTCAATTATTGATTCAATCTCAAAAACAATTTTTAATTTCTAGAAAGTCTACTTTTTATGATTTTGCTTATCTAAATGGTAGACTATTTCTCATGAAAATAGTAGTTGTGTCTTATGTTAAATGTAAACTTTGCAACTTTCATCATCATTTATTGATTCAATCTCAAGAACAATTTTGATTTTCAAAAAGTCTACTTTTTTGTGATTGTGCTCATCTAAAAGGTAGACGTTTCTCATGAAAATAGTAATTGTGTCTTATGTTAAATGTAGACTTTGCAACTTTCACCTTCAATAATTGATTCAATCTGAAGAACCATTTTTATTTCCACAAAGTCTACTTTTTTATGATTTTGCTCATTTAAATGGTAGACATTTCTCATGAAAATAGTAGTTGTGTCTTATGTTAAATGTAGACTTTGCAACTTTTGCCTTCAATTATTGATTCAATCTCAAGAACAATTTTGATTTCCAGAAAGTCTATTTTTTTGTGATTTTGCTCATCCAAATGGTAGACATTTCTCATGAAAATAGTAGTTGTGTCTTATGTTAAATGTAAACTTTGCAACTTTCATCTTCAATTATTGATTCAATCTCAAGAACAATTTTAATTTCCAGAAAGTCTACTTTTTTATGATTTTGCTCATCTAAATGGTAGACATTTCTCATGAAAATAGTAGTTGTGTCTTATTTTAAATGTAGACTTTGCAACTTTTATCTTTAATGGGTTTAATATCAAGAACCATTTTGATTTCCAGAAAGTCTATTTTTTTTGTGATTTTGCTTGTCTAAATGGTAGACATTTCTCATGAAAATAGTAGTTGTGTCTTATGTTAAATGTAAACTTTGCAACTTTCACCTTCATTTATTGATTCAAGCTCAAGAACAATTTTGATTTCTAGAAAATCTACTTTTTTGTGATTTTACTTATCTAAACTCATTTAAAAGGTAGACATTTCTCATGAAAATGGTAATTGTGTCTTATGTTAAATGTAGGCTTGCAAATTTTACATTTGGTTGGTTGAATCTTAAGAACCATTTTTATTTCCAGAAAGTCTACATTTATGTGATTTTTCTCATCTAAATTGTAGATATTTCTCATGAAAATAGTAGTTGTGTCTTATGTTAAATGT
The DNA here is from genome assembly GCF_000184155.1 of Fragaria vesca subsp. vesca. Taxonomy (NCBI): domain Eukaryota; kingdom Viridiplantae; phylum Streptophyta; class Magnoliopsida; order Rosales; family Rosaceae; genus Fragaria; species Fragaria vesca. Next base: position 15,576,949 of record NC_020492.1, on the reverse strand, counting down.
AGACTTTGCAACTTTCACCTTCAATAATTGATTCAATCTTAAGAACCATTTTTATTTCTAGAAAGTCTACATTTATGTGATTTTTCTTATCTAAATGGTATATATTTCTCATGAAAATAGTAGTTGTGTCTTATGTTAAATGTAGACTTTACAACTTTGACCTTCCATTATTGATTCAATCTCAAGAACAATTTTGATTTCCAGAAAATCTACTTTTTTGTGATTTTGCTTATCTAAATAGTAGACATTTCTCATGAAAATAGTAGTTATGTCTTGTATTAAATGTAAACTTTGCAACTTTCACTTTCAATTATTGATTCAATCTCAAGAACAATTTTAATTTCCAGAAAGTCTACTTTTTTATGATTTTGCTCATCTAAATGGTAGACATTTCTCATGAAAATGTAGTTGTATCTTGTTTAAATGTAGACTTTGCAACTTTTGCCTTCAATGAGTTTAATTTCAAGAGAGCATACAAGAGGAGTTAGTTTCTTGCAACGAGATCAATTTTAGTAAGAAATTGATATATCGATGAGACAAGAGAGAGAGATCGATGAGACAAAGGTGTTCAAATTGTTTGTAGTAGTAGAGAGAGAGAGAGAGAGAGAGAGTGAGTGAGAGAAAGAGAGAAAAAACTAACCCCGTTAGTGAGAGAGTGAGAGTTAATTTGAGATTTAAATTGGATGACCAGTCAAGCATGTAGCAGGTCATCATTAATCTAGTTGGACCAATCATAAGCAACTATGTGGTTAAGGTATCCATACCTTAAGGCACACAAGTATTTGCCTTCAATTATAACATATAAACATAATAAATAAGTTTAATAAATAATACCTCAATTATGAGTTTTGCTTCTAACATTAACATTTTTCAATCAATTTGCAAGAATCATGCACCTTTCTTTATTTTTATGAAAAAATATAGGTGAAAGGAATTCATTCTCTGATCTATACATAAGGTAAAATATAATATAAATAAGATATATGATTATTAGAGTAAAATGAAGAAAGTTTACAGTATTACCGTACCCATATGGTTGTTTGACGTGCTCCTCTATTCCATTCAAATTTTAATATATAGATTTTTATGATGAAAAACTATTTTAACTATTTTGTCAAAGACCTTGATTTTTTAAACTCTAAACCCTAAACTATAAACCCTATACCCTAAACCCTTAACCTATACCCTAAATCCTAACCCTAACCCTTAACCTATACCCTAAACCCTAAACCCTAACCCTATACCCTATACCTTAACCCTAAACCCTATTTTGGGTTTCTTCTTCTTAGGTATATTATCATATCATGCGTTATTTAATAGGTACATTAGAAATGTAAGTAGTTGAAAGTAAAAATTTCTCTCGATCAGGATGGGAAATGATATAATAATATACCTAAAAAGAATAAAATTAATCAAAGAACAAGAACATGTACCTTACAATTATACATTTTTCGACTATGTATAGAGACATCAACTGTGAGCTTAGGAATGAAAAGAATCATTCTATTACAAATGAGATACTTCTAAATATAGAATATATATATATATACACACACACACACACTCAAATTAGTAATAACAAGGTAAGAAATTAAAGAATGTAATTGATTATGTCAAAGTTAAATCAAACTAAATTTTAACTCAGTATTTGAGTTTCAAATTGATGCTAAAATTGAGAGAGATACCAAATTTAGCTTTCTATAGTCTGAAGGGCAAATCAGAGAAACCGAAAAATGAAGAAAAATATTAATTATAGACATATGCTCTATACGGTAAGTTTGCTTACGTGGAGTGGGGGTAAAATGAAAGAAAATTATGTATGGGTTTAATCTGAAAAGAGGTCTAGTATTTTAGGTTTTTGTCTAATTTTCTCTAATAATATATAGGATGCAAAAATAAGAAAGGTAATTACCTTGTAGAGTTGTAGGTGATGGAAAAAGTTTTAAGTAAAAAAATTAAAAGAAAATGAAGTTTATAACACAAGCAGACATACCTTCATACCTTGTAGCATTTTGAGAATCTGATTGTTTAGTACCCCCGTCAAGCTGATGATGTATGTCGAGCTTCAATTGTAACTGGGTTCCTGCTGTGGAAGTCATTAGTAGAGGTTGGAAATCGAGGGCAACTGAACACATTTAACACTTGCAATGAGGGACACTCGATCCGGTTATTTCCGGTGTAGAAGCTTGTGAGCTCTGGAAGAACAATCAACTCCAATTGAGTTAAATGTGGCATAATTAAACTGTTCACTACAGTTCCCTCGCCTGGTCCAATGATCATCTCCAAACATCTGCAGCTCTCTACACGAAGCTTCTCCAGTTGCAAGAGACATTGAGATACCTCGGATGTGATGACATATTTCAATTTGTCACACCCATCAACTTCCAAATATTGAAGATTACGGAAGATTGCATAACCAGCAGGACCGCTCCATATGTTTTCCAGTTGGGGTAGATGCCACAATCTGAGGTCTCTCAATTTTCTTAACTCAATTAGTCCTTGCCCAAAATCTTCCCACCGAAACACATATTCCGCACTTGTCACACCTTCGATCTTGAGTGTTTCCAGATTTTGCAATCTTCGCAACAAATTTGAGGGAAGAAGTGGATTCAACAAGTTTCTACAATGTTGCACCCCCCAAATACTTGAGATTGCCTAGAGACCCTTGTGGTAATTCACCCATACACAACTTCCAAATTATCCAATCTCACCATAGACAAGAGTTCAAGATTCTCAAACACTGGTTTATTCGTGATTGGAACACTTGTGGTTATGTCCATCAAAGTTACAACTTCAAAGCACTTGTAGATAATTAGAGACTCCAGTCTGAGTGGACTTCCAGGGTTATATTCCAACAGAATGTTATTCAAGTCCTTGCAATATGTGCACCAAAGTTTCTGGGCTCTTAGGGTAACAGCACTATTAAACCAACTGGACAAGCTGTTTTTGGTTCTGTAAAGCTCCAACCATCTTGAAGTTACCTTGTTATGACTCTCTAAAACTTCATTCAAAAGGTAGCTTTCCGAGGACCAACGACTGTTTCCTCTGATACATATGTTAAACTTTCCCCATTTGGGAATGCAGCTAACATTGTGAGGCAAGCATTCTGCATCAGTTATGTCAACCTCCAAAATGTTCAAGTATGACAGGCCACTCAACTCATCAAATCCAACATTGGTCTCTTCTCCTTCTCCCTCAACTCTACTCCCCCACTCCCGAAAACTATCTTGCATGTACAACTCTTCTAACCTAGACAACCTTGATATCAAGTTCAATGGAATTCTCTTAATGTACCGACTCCCACTAACATCAAGCATTCTTAGCTTAACCAGATTTCCTATTACTACAGGTAATTCCTCAAGGGCTGAATCTCTCAGGCTAAGGATTTCAAGTTTCTTCAGTTCTCCTAGAACAGAAACACTCCTTAATGAACGGCAACCATCTAAATACAGTGCCTGGAGGTTGGTCCGCAGACTTAAAGAGTGTGGTAATATCGAAATACTAGTGCTACTGAGATCTACGACCTTCAAATCAGGGACCTAACTACAGCAAAGGCTGTATGGGCTACAGCCCAACCGAAAATTGGGCCAAAACCTAGGTATATATATATCATAGCCCAGCCCAGCCCAATGAAAAAAAAAATTAATGTCTTATTTACCTGGGTACATATATTCTCGCCGTTTTTGTACTTCATCTCTGGATACCTTTTCAACTCAGCAACACAGAGAATATTGTTGCTATGAGGATTATATAATGATGACAATCCTTAACCTTAAAAATGCAATAAAGCCAAATTGGCTGTCCAAGATTCTAATAGTTACTACTGCCATACCATATATGACATATCCA
>NC_020492.1:15568295-15573000 GCF_000184155.1 Fragaria vesca subsp. vesca | reverse complement strand
TGACGAGGTTTTTGACGAGGCAACAGATCAGCACCATCGGCATATCAGCGCGCGGCACAAGGGGGAGTGTTCTAGGATATTCTCTATGTGTGCCTTGGCCTTATGCCAATAGGATATGTAGTTAGACTAGATCTATGTATTCATATCCTTACCATATTGGTATTGTGTAATTCCCTATATAAAGGGCTCCTATCAATGAATAAGATGATGATTCTCTTGCTATCTCTTTGTCTCTACACTTTATCCTTCATCATAAACAACTTTTTAACATAGAAAAAGATTATTATAAATTTAAATTCCTTATGTGTCTTTGTATGTTAGATTTTTTCATATTTTTTCTTTAAAGGGCTGGTGCAGCTGCCCTCAAGCCTTCATAGATGAAACTATCGAATACAGGGGGAGACATGGAGCCTGAACCCCGGATTATAATAAGCATCTAGAAGTCTCAAAATATTATCAAGAAGTTCTACAAAGTACATGTATTCTAAAAAGCACCCACTAATAAAGAGTACAACTCTAATGACGACTTTATTTGTTTTGTCACAGTTGTGACATAATTGAAAGATCAGTAGACGTGTAACACGATTACATATCCTAATGTCTAAAAATGCAGGTTTCGTACTATGTTGTCGCTAGCAAATAAACCAAACAGTACTTCGTTTCATCTTGCTAGTAAGAGGTTGCAATCATTTGACTAAACAAAAGACCCGCCGTCTCCTTAGAACAGATAAGACACTTAAGGTGCATAGACTGGGACCAAGCCCAATTTGTCTTATAAAAAAAAAGTAGGTTATTGCCGGCATAATAATGTAAATAGCTATAAATAAGACATAAAATAGTAGATAAGAAAAATAAGCATTAAAATAAAATGGATTTAAAACCCAGTAAACCCAGGCCCAAACCTAACCTTTAGCTGGCCCAGACCTAACCTTTAGTTGGCCCAAGCCCAAGAAAGAGGTGGTAGAAGGCACTACACCGCCATCTCCACACCTGCCACAAAGTTTCGCTCCGACAATCACACCACCACCTCCATCCCATTGGCAAGACGAGCCCCACCCAAGACCAAACTCCATCCGGTCAACCATGATCAATTTCAACCCCGTGAACTCGGATGGAGTCATAATTTCCCTAGATCGACTTCATCCTTCCCAAACCGGATCAGATTCCGATTTCCTGGAGCATAGATCGAAACCCTGCATTGCCTTTCTGCTGTTGAATCATCATCGTGCACCACCCTCCCCAATTCCATGCGTCTTAGACAACTTCACCAATACCCTGCAATCTCTTCTTTGATCGAGCCCTCCATCTCTAGCCATTCGGCCCTCTCTGGCCCATCCGACGACAATGCTGGCCAAGAGCGCCGATGGATAGGCGGTTCATCGCGTTCTCTCATTCAGACGTTTAGGGTTTCTCTCTCTATTGCTTACTTCTTGGAAGGTTTATATTCAAATATATTTTTTTTGATCAAAGGAGAATGATTTTATTCAAATATCTAAGACTACATCAAGGAGTATATAGTGGCCTTATTAAACTTTCCAAAACTAGGAAGATTACCAATGAAAACTAAAACTTGCAACAACTCCTTTGAATACAATGGTGTGATGTGAGTGCATGTCAAAACCATATGATTTCAAATGGGGCATATCAAAATCATCATAAATAAAAAAGAATAGAGAGAGCAAAACTTTCTTGGAGTACATTCCTTTTTTAAGTGGAACCAGGAGTTATCTCTATATTGAATCAAAATTGCCTGATCAATTGATCAGTAACAACTTAAGGCTTATGTAACATAATACATCTTGGTAACTCCCAAATCAGATGATCTTAGGGTATTAAACATAACAAGGATGTTTTGAAGAGTGTATCTCAAGCTTGTTGTTTTTATTTTTATGGTTCACTTTTGCTCTTTTAGATTAAGTGAATCGTGTTTCTTACACAACCAAGATTTGTTTACATTTGGAAATCAAAGGATCAATAAGTGACACTTACCATTCTTTTTCTTTTCTTAACCAAGATAGTATTAAAACTCAAATCACTGTAGCCCATTTTAAAGGTAAACTTAGAACATAAGTGCCGCCACAAAAGAGTACAGGGACAATGTAACGCCTCAAATTGCACCTCCTCAGTTTAAGCATGTTACAGTGCCGCGAGTCTCAAAAGGAAAAAACGCAAGGCACTTTGATGTAAGAAAACATTTCAGAAAAACACAACAGAAGCGTAAAAAACATTTTGAGGTCTAAAACTTAAATTTTTCTCCAAGTACTTTAATTCACAAAAAAAAAACCTGATACAAAGAATGATTATGAAATCATGAACTCAAAGAAATACAAATTATCAATTAGAGTATCATAACACAAACTCATAATAGGATTGGGCTTTTCCCTTCGCCTAAAATTTGATTTACGGAATGACCAATAATAAATAAACTTAGAGAAATAAAATTACGAAGCAGAACAGAACAAGACCAACAAGATAGAATTTGGTACATGAAACTCAAATATAAAAATAAGAATTAAATTCAGTTTACCCCCTTATGGTTTGGGGGTAACTTTATGTTAGTCCCTACATTTTTATTTTCATCAATTTACCCCTTGAACTCTTCAATTTCTGTCTGCCATGCCCAAATTCTCATATTCCGTTTGAATTGACCTTTAATTATCAGCAGTTAAGGTCCGATTTGGACATATAAGATCCGATTTGCCCAAATTCTATATACTGGCCTCACAGTTAAGGTTAAAATTATCAGGAATTAACGTCCGATTTTAAACATAATATATGACATTTGGTCACGCTTGAGGAAAATTTAAAAGTTTAAGGGGTAAACTGATGAAATTGAAAGTATAGGGATTAACATGAAGTTATTCCCAAACCTCATGGGGGTAAACTGAATTTAATTCTAAAAATAAAGAGGACAACATAGAAACCAAGTTACCAATCATAAATATACACACCCAACTCCTCGCCACTATCCCGTCCTAGTGCACAGTACCTGCATTCACAAATTGTTGTAGGGGTGAGCTTTCGTCCTGGCTACTCAAGGAGCTCTTGAAAACAGATAAAGAAATAGTTTCATAGGGCCCAATTGATAGGAGCATAAAATGCGACGTTCTTAATATGTTTTTATCTCCAGTTATACTTTGCTTAACCCTTATTGTTGTAATATTGAGTCATTTAGTCAAGTTAAGAGTTTCTGGTAGAGTCGGTTGTACATTGTGCTAAAACGAGCTGAAAACGCAGAATTTGTCAAAAGTTTTATTTAGAGTAGGATTCCTTGTGCAACTAGGAAGCCTAGTTGGATTAAAAGTCTTCATTATTCGACGATTCTGTAATATTTGTGATAATTACCTTGTCTTTATTTTATTTCTTCTTTCTTATTGTCAGAAATTAAAGAAGAGATAATGCAGCGCGGATTGAGGATTAAACAAGGAGATAATTGATAAACGCACAAAGTGTTAGGCAATAAGAGCATAAATCGAGAAAAGACGGCTAAATCGTGGATTTAAGAGAAAAATGTAGAAAGCCCAAAAGAGGCCCTAGTCCAAGGAAGGAAGAATAAGCAAATTTGGATTCCCACTCTAAAAGGGAGAAGAAAAGTCAAAATTGTGGAGCTAGCCCCACATCATTAATTGAGGAGAAGTTTAACTTGGACAAGTAATCCTTGCTAGCTATGAAGACTCTTGGACGCTAAACAATGTATCCGGACATGATTCAAGCTACATTTAAAGCATTCTTGCACATGTCTAAAAATATCTTTAGAGATAAGATAAATATATTTGAAGATAAGGAAAATATCAGTGGAGATAATTCCTCACTATAAACCCTATACAGAAACTAGATTAGCCGAACCACCACCATCTCCCTTTTGTTTTGTATAATTTCATCACCAATCCCACCACCTTTGCAGCAACCATTCAAGGTTTCTACAAAGTGCGATCCATTCTTCTCATGGTTGTTTATGTTTCTGTAATTTTACGACACTTTGTCTATGAAGATTGTTTGTTTTTATGGTTGCCGATTTGGTTTTGTAACATGTTTAGATTTTCTGATATTTATAACTTATGTATGACGATTGTTACAAACTTGTTCATGTGATATTTTCTGTGCTAGATTTAGGGCAGCATGTTTCAATGTGTTCTTAATTGTATTCGATTAGTTTTCTGAATTGAGCAGGCAAAATCAATGGTTGCATACAGTCTAAGACCATGGTTGATATGTGGGTTGCGATTTCATCTACCAAAGTGATATATGATTTAGTCATACGCGAAGTTGTCTAGGTCTTTGTTGCTTAAAAGTGGTTAAGTATAATTCTGAAAACTTGCATGTTAATAGGATGAGTGACGCCATACCTTGTGCATGTTTCTAATTCGGCTTACTATGCTTATGTGTTTTCTTGTTTAATTTCTACGCGAAGTATCTTTAAATAAGTTAGCATACAATTTAGGATTACACGTGAAGTTGATTCTAAATACTTGTGAAGTCTTAACGATTGGAGTAACCGCGAAGGGCTCTAAATCAGAGTCGGAATTGAAGTAAAGTCTAGGATGTGTAGAAACTGCTGTACCGAATGTCTTGCATAATTTGTTACATGTTCTTGAGTGTTTTCGTTTCTTGTTTTGTGTGAAGTTGTCGATCACATGTATATATGTTAGTTTAGGTTTTATTTCAGCAGTAGTTTTAGTTAGATAAATCTTTCCCAAACCCCCCC
>NC_020492.1:15565227-15568275 GCF_000184155.1 Fragaria vesca subsp. vesca | reverse complement strand
CCCCCCCCCCCCAATTTGTGTATTATGTGAGTATGTGTTAGCACTTATAAGTTCAATTCACCCTTTAACATCCCCGGACTGAACGATCCCTACTTATTCTATACTAATGATGACATTTGCAGGGTAATAATTGTGTGAGGTTGCATTATTTACTTTGTAGTCGAAGTAGTCTCCATCACCAATATAATAACAAGATTGAATCCAAATATTTAATGAACGACAAACTTTTAAAAACATTTTTATGATCAAATAAATGCGGCGCCATAAAACTGTACCTGATGGCCGGTCCTTTTTAGACCCACTACCCAACTTACCTCACTATATATGTGTACAACAGGTAAGTGTAGCGAGAGAGTCCACAAACGCCCTATCGCCTAGAAGCAGTGCCACTCCACAAGAGATGTAAGACACTCTTCTGTCCATAAAGGCCCCTCTAGAGGTTTAGGGGATCGAACCCAAGGTAATCACTATGCTCCTCTCACTCTCAAGCCATCAATATCTCATAACACCGGTTACCATATTTTTATCGGATGACCGGATCATGCAACATCATATACGCATAAACATTTTATAAAACAAATATCGTTAATCAAGAGAGTTCCGGGTCCCCTACCTGGAATCCGAGGCTTTCCTTACAAACTCCCAAAACCACGAGCCTTTCGCTCCTCAGGTAATTAGAGTCCCTGATGTCCGACATTTTCAATAATTAATAACTCATCAAATAGGTATAAGCAATCACGACGACTAAATACCAATCGTCAAATCAATTTTTCATGTTTGACCAACCACAACCAATTTATAACATTTGGACCAGAGTTCAATTTGCATTTGATGTGTCCAAAACTACTAAGGACACCCATAATATCATTTCACCATTTCAGTCAAGGTTATACTCACATAAACTAACTTGTAAAATATGCCAATTTTAGACACTTTGTTTCGTAACCCTTCATAATATTCTATTACCAAAACGCAGGCCAAATGATCGAGCCTCATCTATTGTTCCTAGTCATGGTCTTATCATAATAAGATTCAATCCAAAACCATAATAATAAATCAACATAAGTCCCATTTATCAATTCCAGCCTTTGATCGTAGACTAACCAATTCCATTTACTAGTCTTAAACACAAGACCATACCACATGACCACCAAATGTCAATTAACTTAAGTACCACCTAAATTTCCACTACTACACAGACTTTCAACTAACCTGGGGATCAACTAAACTGATACATGCAAAGCCCTTAATATGCAGGCCTGCTCCCAATTAAGAACACAGCTGCACCAACAAAGATCTCAGCTGCTAGGATCGATTCCTCCTTCCTTCTCTCTTTGTCCAATTCTTTTCTTGATGGACTGTGTGTATAAGAATACATCAAGGTTTCAGCAGCAATGAAGTCAATTCCAACCCATGGTCCAACATCTCTGGAGTTGACTCAGGTTGTCGGGAGAAAGAGAGAACGCCAGCGGTGACGAATTCCGTCAAGGGCAGGAAACATCCAAAAATCCCAAAAAACAAATTCGTTAAACTCCAAGTTAAACTGAAATTTGAATACCCTAGAATGGTGAGGACAACGAGAGGAAGAAAACCGTACCAGGAGAAGTCGCCAGAAAACACCGAAATCGACGGAGGAGCAGAAGCTTCTCGTCTCCGTTTCTCTTCCCATAGCCGCCGATTAGAAAAACTAAGGCCAGAGGGACCTCGGCAAAGTCAAGACGGCTTGATTGGTTGCCAAATGGCGAGGACGGCGTCGGAGGTCGACGTCGTTTCTCTGGGTTTCAGGAAGAGTCGAGAGAAGGAGAGAAAAAAGAGAGACGGTCCTGACAAAATTGACCAAGTCTCCTTGTAAAACAAAAAGCTCCACCACACTTTTAATAATTTTGGTGGCTTAGATGAAACAGTGAGATGCGTACGGCCTAGATTTCACCGAAACAAATCCTTTTCTTTAGAAATAATCCAATAATTTCCAATCTTCCGAAATTTATAGAAATTAGCTTGAGTGTCTCTCTGAAAATTTATTATTTAATTCTAAAATCAAGAAACTTGACCAAGTAAAAATTTTAGAAAATCTCGTCAAGCCCATTTTAAAATCCATCGAGGTCGGAGCTATTTACCAATGACCTCAATTAAGCTAGTCAAATTTTTCAGGTGTTATAGACAATGTGCAGAATATTCAATGTAAGCAGAAATATTTCACTGTAGCTTTAGGTCATTATCCAGAATAATCATGATTAATTTACAAAATTAAGTAGCTCACAAAACATGACAAAGAGTAATGACAGGTTAGGTTCAGATTGCCACCCACTTTAGAAAGAATTTATTATGAAAAATCTTGGATTCCTAATGCATTTCTCAATTTCATAAACCTCTCAATGTCTTAAAGCTTTTGTAAATAAATCAGCTAGTTGATTCTTAGAGGATACAAAGCTTAGTTCCAAAATGTTTCTCTATCACCAAATCTATGAGAAAGTGATATCTTAGATCAATGTGTTTGGTTTTAGAATGCAGTACATGAGTTTGTTTAATGTTGATGACACTTGTGTTATCACATAAGATAGATAATTTATCTTGAGAAAACCATATCATCTATCCTTGAGCATCTATTTTAGCCATATGATTTTTGTGCACCAATTTCCTATCGTAACATATTCAGCTTCTGCAGTGGACATTGAGATACAATTTTGGTTGACAGTTACGGTTTATTGATTTAGTGTCTATTCTATGATTTGCAATATTAAGATAACTTAGTTTCTAGGTTGTTTTGCGTAATTCGATATTTACGTAGCCTGCGAGAGTGGATTATGTTCATGTTGTATTCTTATATTTTCTAGATCAATAAAATGACTTTACGTCTTGGTTAAAAAAAATTAAAAAAAAAGAAGAAGAAGATTTCGAGCGAGTAATAATACTTCTTCGCTTTTGATTTCGTCTGATTCAATTTTATTAATATTTTTTTTAAAGAAAGCAAATTATTTTATTTATTAAAAAATTAATTATTTTTAGATTGCACTTATTTTGGTGTGTGTGTGTATATATATATATATA
>NC_020492.1:15551954-15561176 GCF_000184155.1 Fragaria vesca subsp. vesca | reverse complement strand
ATCAAAATTGAAAATCGTTAAGGCATTCATAAATGTGATTTACCATTTATAAACTTGAACGACTCATGTTTAACAGATTTGGAACATGCATTGATTTGATTTTGTTCGATCCTTTAACGATTACCAAGTTGACTGAAAATTTGTATAAGTGATATACTTATATAAACCTAAAAAGTCACTCTTGAGATGAAAAAATGTGATTGAAAAATGAGTGTAATAAATGATTAATTTGAAAGTCCTCAACTTAGGGGTCCTTATTAGAACCACTAAGTTAATTTGAAAGTCCTCACTCTTCCTTATAGGGTGATGCTATTAACACACCATATTTTACTATTCACACACCTTATTTTATATAAGTACATATATATGATTGATACTGTATACCGATGGTATAGAAATCTCAATACTAAATACCAACTATGTTACCAAGACTGATACGGTATACCGTACTAAGGGCAACTCCAACGGAGGTTCTATCCTCCAGTTTTAGTCCTAGATATGCAATTTTGATCTCCAACCAAGACCTATTCTCAGTCTCAAATTTGAGACAATTCCAGGACCAAGACTTGGGCCCGCTTGCTTTTGGGCTGGGCCAGAGAGGTCAGAGGCGTGACGCACTCGGCATAGAGGGGAAGTGAAACGCACAATCCAGCGGGGTTTAAAACAGCGACGGGCGTAACGCGCGCTCCAACGAAGAAGGTGCGACAGTCTGCTGCAGCTGGGCCCCAGATCACGTGCTGCGGTCTCCTTGTGACCGTTGAGCAGCTCCAACGGCCTTGATTTCATCTCCAATTTGAAATGGACGGTGATGGGAGAGACGAGAGGTCCAACGGTTAGAAACAAAATTTACTGCCCAGGATTTTTACCCTATTATAAAACTTGTTTTTACCTCAAAAAAAAAATCAGAAATAACATAAAAAAGGTATAGATCCATTGGCAACTTTTTTTTTGAAGAATTCTATAAATACCAACCCAAGACTTCACAAATTCCTCACACCAAAATCCTTTTCTCCTTCCAATCTTTTCATTTATTCACTACATCTTGTTCTTCAATTTTTTTTTCCAAGAGAAAAAAATGGCAAAAGAAAAGGATCCATGGAGGCACAACGAAGAAGCTATTCTTTGCCAAGCTTGGATCACCATCACTACCAACGGTGCCACTGGAACAAATCAATCTGCAGATACAATGTGGGAGTGTATATCGGCCGAGTACAATGCACAAAAACCGGCGACTTGGGTAGAGAGATCATCAGATAGTTGTAAGGCTCGTTAGAAGGTATTTAGTCCGCTATGTACGAAGTGGCGCGAATCTCTTACCCAAGCCGAAGTGGACCACCGAAGCGGCGAAAATAAGAAAGACGATGTAAGTATATTATTCATATGTTAACAAAATGTTTTATTTATTCTTTGTCATTTAATTTATAGAAAATTATGGTGTAGCTAGGTTGCTAAGTGTGTAACTATGAGCATATGAGCATTTAATTTTACTCATGCTAAGACAATATATTTTAGTGTAAGTAATATATAAATTACTTAATTTGTTGTGTAGCTCATGAGTACTAATAAATATTACTTCATTTTGTGTCTAGCTCATGAGAGCTAGGTCAATTTACTATGACAAAGTTGGCACGGATTTTGTCTATGATCATGGTTGGCAATACTTGAAAAATACTATCAAGTTTAGTGAAACGCCTTCCACCGAAGCCATGAACTCACGTATTCCTACTCCTATCAACTTGGAAGAAGATGGAGCACAAGCCAATGAAGCGGAGCCAATCACAACAAGACAAGCACGACCTCAAGGACAAAAAACTCAAAAGCTAGTAAAGAAAAAAGGCAAGCAACAAGATGCGGATGACTTACGCATTCAAATGCAAAAGGCTCAAGAACAAAGTGAGCGTGAATATCTACAAAGGCAACAACAATTTGAGCAAATTAAACTACTTGAGCAACGCGCTTCAAATGATCGTATTATGATGGTTGATTTATCAACGTTCGATACTCCAAGAAAGAGGGGTTATTGGGAAGGAGACAACAAGAGATAATTAATAGGGAGAAAACAACCTCAAGCTCTCCGGTGAACCCTCAAGATGAAGCCCCCACCGAGTATCAAACACCAACCGAATGAGACAACCGTAACTTGGCCAATTATGTTCCTGTTCATGAAACACAATGGATGAACTAGAATCATCAATTAGGAAGTATCCATTTAATTTACCTAAATAAATGTTGTTGTTTGTTTCTAGTTGTAATGTTTTTTTTAAGTTATGAATAAAAAGTTATTATTTTGTATGGCACATGATAACCATTCATAAAAAGCAATCACTCGACATAAAAACCTTTAACTTTTATTGAATAGCAAAAGCAAATGCACACCACACAACACAAGAAAGCAAAAGCTCTCTGCACACCATAAAACACAAGAAAACAAAAGCAAAAGCAAAAGCAAAAACTCTCTGCACACCACACAACACAAGAAAGCAAAAGCAAAAGCAAAGGCCATGAGAAACCGCCAACTTATTGAAAGCTCATCACTGGTCATTCTCATCAGCTTGCAGCTTCATGCTCCACAAGTGATCAACTAGATCATCCTGAAGGTTTTTATTCATCACTGGATATCTTACCTCCTTATAGCGACGCATGAATTGATTTAGCCTATTCGGATTGTGATGAACAGAGGTGTCTTGATTAGGGATTCTGTCATATATATGTGCATTTTTTGGTATGGTGGGAATGTCATTCGGATCAAATGGCTCAGCTGCATGCATCTTCATCATGCTCATCTTCAACAATCATATTATGCAAGATAATGCACGTCATCATAATGAACTGAAGATTCTCCGTACTCCATCCACGAGCTGGCCCTCTTATGATTGCCCAACGAGCTTGAAAAATACCAAAAGCTCTCTCCACATCTTTTCTGTATGCTTCTTGCATCCTTGTGAAATGTTTTGTCTGCAATGTCCTCGGGTTTTTGATTGCTTGAACAAATCCGGCCCATTTTGGGTAAATGCCATCAACAAGGTAATAACATTGCCCATAATGCCTATTTTGTACTTCATAGCTCACATGAGGAGTTTCACTACAAGACACATCATTAAACAAAGGTGACTGTCCAAGGACATTAATATCGTTTAGGGAACCTGGAAGGCCGAAGAAGGCGTGCCAAATCCAAGTATCATAGGATGCCACTGCCTCCAAGATGATTGTTGGTTTCCCCTTATAGCCAGTATACTACCCTCCCCATCTAGTGGGACAATTTTTCCACTGCCAGTGCATACAATCGAGGCTCCCGATCATTCCCGGAAATCCTCTTTCTACTGCCTTGTCGAGAAGCCGTCGCAGATCTGCCGGTGTTGGTCGGCGAAGGTAATGCTCATGGTACACATTCCATATTGCTATGGTGAAGTGTTCCAAAATCTCGATGGCAGTGGATTTTGCAATATCTATGTAATCATCAAAGAAGTCGGCTGTGACCACATATGTGAGTTGTCTCATGGCGCATGTAAGCTTTTGTTCATTGGATAGGCCGACTCTCCCAGTCGCATCTCTTCTTTGAACAAAATATGGATCGTAGTTGGCCACATCACTCATTATCCTGTCAAAGACCCAAGGTTGCATTCTGTATCGCCTACGAAATATATTTGGTTCGTACTTGCATGGATCTGTGAAGTATAGAGTTTTCAGACGTTGATCCATGATCTCTCTGTTTCTGGCAGTATACGAACGACCTTTCGAAGAACCACCCCATTGTGAATCCTCATCTTCTAGATCTTGGATTTGCAAGGCAGCAACAAACATCATCATGGATCTTTGTTGGTTTCTCGTAATAGCCTCTTCTTGATCTTTCATAAACCATTTTGTCAAATGATTAATTGTAGAAAAACAGTTTCACAAAATCAAAAGGAAACAATATGAAGATTTTGATATAAGAAGAGTGTTGTGAATTTGTGAGGAATGAAGATGACAATGACCTCATATTTATGGACAATTTGAGATGATATCAATAGATAAGATATGACACGTGTCGGACAAATATAACCGGTAATCTAGATAACCAATTAGTGTTTGACATGTGGCGACGATAATCACATCCGAACTCAGTTGTTTGTCGTATACACCGACACAACACATGATAATATCTGTTAATAATTTGGTTGTTTGTCATATATGCCGACATAAAAAACGACAAAAAGTGAGTATGTATTTATTTTTTAATTAAAATAATTATATTTTATTATAAGAATAATTTAAAATTTTGTGGTAAAAATAAAAATTGTGAAGTTTTATTAACTTCATAAGGTTATTAACATATTATTTAATATTCATAAATATATCACCTATAACTTATTTTAATCAACAAAAATGAATATAAGACCTCATATATGACTCATTATTGGAGATGAGAAAATAAGTCCTAAATAAATAGTGCAACAAAGAGGTCCTATAATTGATATAGGACTCCAAATCCAAGACTATGGTTGGAGTTCACTACCAGAAGAAAGACTTTAGCCGACGAAAATAAAAAAACCAGGCCGACGAATTATTTTTTCGTCGGCTAAAGTCTGTGAACTTTAGCCGACGAAATTTTTAAAATTTTAGCCGACGAAAAATATAATTTCGTCGGCTAAAGTGCCTTATATTTGCAGATCTGGACAACAACTCATCTGGGAAAAAAAAACTTTATGTAGAACCTTCAAACGTAAAAAAGTCGTGAAATAAGATATGACCAGAATGGTGAAGTGCATCTATGGTTGAAAAATCACTGTATTCCGGTAAAGTCTCGGTACCGATAGTTGCGGTCAATGCAATTTACTTTTATTATTCACTATGCTGTAGATTTGGTTTTTGGTGTCCGGTTGACTATTGTGATACATTTCCGGAAGCGTAACGGCCCTACGAGTCAAAATTGTTGCTAATGCCATGAAATAGGAGCCTTTTTGGCCATCCGAGTCCGTTTAGGGCTTCAAAATGCAGTTTTCTTATTTCCGATTAGAGTTGACCATTTCGTTCGAGCCCTTAACGTTGTCGAATCCAGTTGAATTTTTTACCATAAACATCTTTCATCATAAAGATCATATCAGACGGTCGAATTTTGGTTTGTAAATTTTAGTCATTTGAATCACAACGTGTCTACTATTTACCGTTATTATTCCCTATGGGGAGCCCTATCGTCGGAAAGTAAATGTCTTAAAATTTTTATATGGGCAGTTGTGTCTCATCTACGTGAGAGTTTTTTGTGTGGAAGGTTTGACCAAACCACGTAATATAGAGGGAGATATGAGCATTTTCGTGTGATAAGTGATGATGGATTAGGGTTGACCGTTTCGATCGAGTCCTTAACGTTGTCGGATCCAGTTGAATTTTTTACCATAGACATCTTTCGTCATAATGATCATATCTAACGGTCGAATTTTGGTTTGTGAATTTTAGTAATCGGAATCACAACGTGTCTACTAATGTTGTATAACTTGTTTAGTAGGTTATACAACTTTGTGAACCAACTCTATATAGGAAGCAAAATTATCAAAAATCTCGTGAAATGAGATGTGTTCAGAATAATGAAATACGGCTATGGTTCAAAAATCACATAAATCGGGTAAAGTCTTGGTGCCGATAGTAGCGGTCAACCCTATTTACCGTTATTATTCCCTATAGGGAGCCCTATCGTCGGAAGGTAAATGTCTCAAAATTTGTATATAGGCGGTTGCGTCTCATCTACGTGAAAGTTTTTCGTGTGGAAGGTTTGACTCAACTACGTAATATAGAGAGAGATATAAGCATTTTCGTGAATTTATAGACTTTAGCCGATGAGATATTAAAAAAGTCGTCGGCTAAGGTCAAAAATTTTTGGGCGGTAAACCAAATTTGGAGGAAAATTTTCAAAGGACTTTAGCCGACGAAAATATATGAAAAGTCGTCGGCTAAAGTCGAAAAATTTTCAAAATTTTCAACCAAAATTTTTTGGCGGTCAACCAAAATTTTCAAAAGAGTTTAGCCGACGAAAATAAAGAATTTCGTCGGCTAAAGTTCTTTATATAGGAGTTTTACCGAAGGTGGATGGTAAGAAGTCTGTTTCGCCTGCCAGATTTTCTTCTCGGCCTAGCTCTGCCGTCAAGCCACCGGAGACCGCCACACTTGTCCCAAAAGCTACGCCGTCGTCTCTACTTCATTGCTGGATAGGTGGTGCATCGAGTGGCGCCACCGTGAGGGATAAATCGAGCTCCAAAACTCCGCCGGTTCGAATTCTGTGTCGATCGAATTTCTTCTTCCTCAGGTCACCATTTGGTGAGTTCTATATATGGATAAGTTGAGTTTGATTAGTACTACATTCCCCTAGAATTTGGTAGCTCGATTCAATATGTGTGAGGAGAATCGAAGATTTGAAGTTTTTAGGGTTTAAAATTTGGGATTTTTATATTTTGATTCAATTGACCTGTTTAGGCTTAGAATTGGGCTTCGACTTCTTATAGAAAATTGTTCGAAATGTTGAGAGGAAGATTCTGTCAAATTTTGGTGGTGATTGGAGGTGGCCGAAAGTTTCTGCAGTTTTTTTTTTTCAAAAACCAACAACTTTAGCCGATGATATTTAAAGGTTTAGCCGACGATATTTAAAGGTTTATTCGTCGGCTATAGTATTTTTAAATTTTTTTATAAGGTTTAGCCGACGAATTATGGCATATTTCGTCGGCTATAGTTATTTTTAAATTTTTTTTATAAGGTTTAGCTGACGAAACAGACTATATTTTGTCGGGTATAGTTATTTTTCTAAATTTTTTATAAGGTTTAGCCGACGAAACAGACTATATTTCGTTGGCTATAGTTATTTTAAAAATTTTTTTTATAAGGTTTAGCCGACGAAACAGACTATATTTCGTCGGCTATAGTCTGGGAAAAATTTTTTTTTTTACAGACTTTAGCCGACGAATATCTTAATTGTTTAGTCGGCTAAAGTCTGGGAAAAAAACTGAAGATATGTTTTTCGTCGACTAAACTGTGGGACTATAGCCGACGAAATTTTTTTTTTCGTCGGCTAAAGTCACCACAGACGACATTTTCCTGACGAAATCTTAGCCGACGATGGCTCGTCGGCTAAGATCTTAACCGACGAATTAAGCTAACAGGCCGACGAAACTTTTTCGTCGGCTAAAGTGCTTGTTCTGGTAGTGGTTGCCCTAAGTAAGTCGGTTACCGAGTCTTTGATATACCAACTAGGTTGATACGGTTGGTTGATTTCGATATGGCCTAAATTGCCAACCCGATTTTTTTATCACTTCAAATTTGATTGTATTTACATAATTACCCTACTCAAATCATGAAAATAGGGGTGTGAATAGCAAAATAATAACACTAGTCTATATGTATATTTTTATTTTCTGATCACTCCGGCCTTACAGTATATATAGTTGGACGTCGTCCCATTCTAATTCCGTCTTGTTCACTCCGGCCTCAGAGTCATGCTGGGAAGCACAAACAACAAAGCCAGACCATATAGCGCGCAGCACCACCAACAGCCTCTATGCACCCGCAAGCACCAGATTGGAGCCCTCTTCCTGGTCGCCGCCACCGTCTTCTTCACCAAGCTCCTCGACTCCTCTCTCCCCTGCTCCTCCTCCTCCTTCACGGCCGATCCCCTTGCCACCACTTCACGGAGCTCCTCCGTCCACGTCACCAATGGCGGTGACCTTCTGTGGCCCCAACGCGGGTACGGCCCCGTCGTCGACCTCAAGATTTACGTCTACGATGAGCGCGAGATCGACGGCCTCAAGGCCTTGATGTCCGGCAGGGACGGCGCCATTGACTCCAGCTCTTGCTTGAAAGGCCAGTGGGGCACTCAGGTAATTTGATTGTTACAGTGTTAGTATTAATCTGTGTTTTTTGATTATTTTGTAAGAGCAAATGTGAACTTTGAATTGATTACTTTTGAGTTTACAGTATAGTTCATTGGTGAAATTGAAGTATGTGAGTATATAAACCTTATTTAAGCAGTATGATGCGAAATGTCGTAAATGAAAGCTTTTACTTATTGCTCTTTGCTTGAAATTGTTACGTTTCGTAGCAATTTGTGTGGAGTAAGTGGTTTTGATGTCTGAGTTTTTGCTGAGGATGTTGTTAGGTGGAGGAAATAAATGATATTTTGAAATGATTAGTAGAATTTTCATTCGCGGGCCTTGTTTTTCAAATGTAGGTGAAAATACACAGGCTACTGCAAGAATCGAGGTTCCGGACAAGGAAGAAAGAGGAGGCAGACCTATTTTTTGTGCCAACATATACGAAATGTGTGAGAATGTTGGGTGGTCTTAATGATAAAGAGATTAACCAGACTTATGTGAAGGTAAATTTATCTGTCGTTTTATTTGAATTGTAAGTCTTGGGTGCTTTTGTTTTTCCTTTTCTCCAGTGTTTTGCTTATAAAGCAATACGTTGTTATGTTATGCTCACTTGTTCATTACCTACAGGTGTTGAGACAAATGCCATATTTTAAGCGATCTGGTGGTCGTGACCATATTTTTGTCTTTCCAAGGTATATTTGTTTTCCATGAATTATGCATTCTCCTAACTTTGCCAAAAGTTTCTTGTTATCGCTGCTCACTTTCATAATTTACTATGCAGTGGAGCTGGTGCTCATTTATTTAGGTCGTGGGCCAAATTCATAAATCGTTCCATTATTCTTACCCCCGAGGTATTTACTTATTCCAGCATGTTTTTTTTTTCTTCTACTTCTTCTTCTTTTAATAAATCGGTCCAGTTATTAAACAATTTGAAAATGCAATGGTTAACATAGATAGTAGTTTACTGGAATATTTTGAGATAGTATTACAGTTAAAATCCAAAATGTGTACCATATATCACTTCTCTGATACAATGTAACAGAACAAATAGAGCTAGGTAAGAGAAAAAGATGAAGAGAAATAGCATATTTTGAACAATTTGGGGAGCATCGTGACTAACGTACCCAATGAAAATATAGAAAAGAGAATACGGTATAACAAAAACAATAACTTGAGAGATATTAAGAGGTTGGTGACACTTATAGACACGCTTTACCATTTTATAGATAAAGTGATGTTCTCTTGTTTGATGTCTTGCATGTTATGTTACTTGATTGTGATTCTAGATCATTATTTGAACAAGAGTTGAATGATCGTGGTCTCCTGATGGAGTATGACAATAATATATTAGACTACCAAGACAAGCAGTCTCCCTCTCTCCCTCCCTCTC
>NC_020492.1:15536562-15551934 GCF_000184155.1 Fragaria vesca subsp. vesca | reverse complement strand
CCTCCTCTCCTCCCTCCTCTCTCTCTCTCTATATATATATATATATTATATGTTATAATAAGAAGGACGTGCCCAAACAATGTAATGAGAAGAAAGGGAAGTCTGGATTCTGTCATTTCATTACTTTTCTCCTTTTAATTTTTTTTATTGGATCAAGCATGTTCTTTGTTTATGTCTTAAAGGTTTATGAAACATTTTTTTGTTCTTATTTCAATTAGTTCAGCAGTAGCATTCATATGTAGATTTTAACTTGTTGCCTGCAAGAATTTAGTTGGCACTAATTATTGGGGGTAATGACATAAACATAGTAAATTCATATGTTAGTGCAGGGTGATCGGACTGATAAGAAAGATACAAGTGCCTTTAATACGTGGAAAGATATCATCATTCCTGGGAATGTTGATGATGGGATGACTACAGATGGTGCTACCCTTGTCCACCCTTTGCCACTATCAAAGCGGAAGTATCTTGCAAACTATTTAGGTCGTGCACAAGGAAAGGCCGGTCGCCTCAAGTTGATAGAGCTTTCTAAGAAATTTCCAGATAAGGTATATCCTTGTAACTTTTCAAGTGACTGAGGAGTTTATCTCATTTGTGGAATTTATTATGCTCATACTCATTCCAGCTTTATTGTGGAGTTCAGTTTGATAGTGAAGTTTAAGATTATTATGATGTTTTATTCACACTGGATGTTTACTGTGACAAAATAAAAGATGCTTCGCATTGTAAACTTTGTAGGGATATACGTAAAGTTGGAACTTACAAGTACAACATTTTCTTTGCAATTTTTGAAACTGTTTTGCTGGAATATCAGATACTGCAGACCGCAAGAATTGTGACCTTCAATCCTACACAATCCTCTTGGAGCTTGGATATTTACTTCAGATTATAGTCATTGATGTTAAGCTGTGATTTAATCAAAACACCTGCATTTTTCTTAACGACCTTGTTCTTTTCATGTTGCTAATTTTTTCAAGTATAGGTACTGTTTTATGAAGTGGGATTCCTGTTTGTTGTGAAATCATTGATACCATGTTATATCTTTTTTGGTTTGTGTCGTTCGACACATTTATTGTTATTTCATGAATGCGGAATATCTTTAATTCTTGATTGATGTTTTCAACAGTTGGAATGTCCAGAGTTGAAGTTCAGTGGCCCTGATAAATTGGGAAAAATAGATTATTTCGAACACCTGCGCAACGCCAAGTTCTGCCTTGCTCCACGTGGGGAGTCATCTTGGACTCTTCGTTTTTATGAGTCTTTCTTTGTGGTCTCTCTCTCTCTCTCTCTCTCTCTCAGCATATGTGGATATAGAATGTATATACATACATTATACCAGTCCTCTAGAAGTAATTTTTGTGGTTCTGCTACAGGAGTGTGTCCCAGTGATATTGTCAGATGAAGTAGAACTTCCGTTCCAGAATGTTGTTGATTACACCCAGATATCAATTAAATGGCCATCAACTCGAATAGGTCCTGAGCTTTTGCAGTACCTAGAGTCTATACCAGGTGAAATGCTGAATTCCATTTACATATTTCCAAAGAATCAATTCCAGTTTTCAGCATGTTAACATATTGTTTTCTGTATCGGTTTTTGAATTTTAATTCCACAGATGAAATCATAGAGGGAATGATAAGCCATGGTAGACAAGTAAGATGTTTATGGGCCTATGCTTCAGAATCAGCTTCGTGTTCTGCAATGCATGCAATTCTTTGGGAACTTCAGAGAAAAGTCAGGTTGTTTCACCAATCAACCGAAACATTCTGGCTGCACGACGGATCTATTGTAAATAGAAACTTAGTCAAGTTCTCTGATTGGAGGCCTCCCATGCCTTTGCCATGAGTATGCAACATTAGGGTTTCCTCTTATAGTTGCTTTCTCCATTTCCAGAGTTCATACCCTCATCATTTTCGTTTTCAACAGCGCTAATTTTTGTTGTATATTGTTTATTGATATTCCTTTCATTCTTAGTCATATAACTCCCAAGGTTTCCCATGTTGTAATTGTAGAACACCTCGGGGAAAGTGATATTGCCAAAAATATATTTAAACTATACTGAGTTCTGTTGAAGTGTACCTAATTTAATCATGGAATCATTTGTTATGCACATTTTTTTTTTCTTCTTTTATGAGCGTCATTTGGGTTTGATTTTCAAATACCGAAAATATGTCGGCTAAATTACATGATTTACATCGTCTTCACTGAAAAATGACTGTTTTAGTTTTTCCTCTAGCCAAATTGGCCACGGAGTTATCACAATCCATAACTGACATGAAATGCCACGTAATCAGTTTGGAAGCAATGAAATGTTGAATGCAAAATTGTGCACCACAAATGCTCAAAAAGCCGAAGCCTTGAGAACCTCAAACTCCTATAACATCGGTTCACTGACACAACTTCTTGTTCCTAAATTACCAGAAACAACTACAACAATAGCTTCTGCTATTGAATTCCTGGCAAGTCCTCGTTTCTGTTCTACTTCCTAAAGTGGTAGAGAAGGAGATGAGAACAGCCTTGTTTACCAGTTGCAGCTTTGCCTGGACTTATCAGCCAAAAGCAATCCCCTCCCACAATTTGCTTGCTCAGTCTTCACTTGAGAATGGAGCTTGTAGCACCAAATCTGAAGCGAGTTCAAGAGAATATGGTGTGCTTAATGGAGAAGCTGAAAAGGTCTCTGGAATCTTGAAGAGAAGATCAGTGGTACTGTCTGGAGCTTCTTTGGTTTCTTCTGCGGTGTTGGGTTTTCCAGGAGATGGCTTGGCCGTGATTAAGCAGGGTCTTCTGGCAGGACGGGTTCCTGGTCTGTCTGAACCAGATGAACAAGGTTGGTATCCGTCAATCCCTGCATGTATTAAACTCACTGAGAATTGGAAACCTTCAAACTACATTTGCGTTTTGCTCTATAAAGTGTATATGCCTATATGGTCTCCTGCATTGGATAAGTGTATGCTTAGACAGGTTGGAGGACGTACCGCAGACCAGATGAGAAGTCCGGAGGGCACGGCGTTGGTTGGAGCCCTATCATCCCTTATCTCTTCTCTGTTCCTCAAGGTTGGGAAGAGGTGATAATCTAACCCACCATGTAGAAAGAATATATCAGTTAGTTGGTACATTAATTAAAGTTCTGTTGCTAAACCAAGTAAAGACTCCAAAACACGAGTTTCCTTGTCACGCAACGTTTAAAACCAATGTATAAAACTGCCCTCATTTTACATACCTGCCTATTTTTACCATGGAACAGGTTCCAGTATCAATAGCTGATCTTGGTGGAACAGAGATTGACCTGAGATTTGGTAGTGCCAACGAGGGACGCCTGTCGGTCATTGTTGCTCCTGTTCTGAGATTTTTGGATAGTGAGTTTTGACACAATGTGATGCATTCCCCATTATCTCTAGATATTGGTACGTAGCTTAACTTTGGTTTTTATGCAACAGATTTCGATGGAGATGCAACAATTGAAAAAATTGGCCGTCCAGAGACGGTGATCAATGCATTTGGACCTGAAGTTATAGGGGAAAATGTGGAAGGGAAGGTTATGAGCATCAATGTCGTTCAAGATTCTGGAAGAACATATTACCAGTATGAGTTGGAGCCACCTCATGTTCTGATCACAGCAACTGCAGCAGGGAATCGTCTGTACTTGTTTAATGTAACTGGAAGTGGTAAACATACTCTACTCCGACATGCTTCAGCATAAAACAAATAACTAAATGATACCATAACTTGAGACAGTAACTAAACTGCTTTGGATTTTGTAGGTCTTCAATGGAAGAGGCATTACAAAGATTTGAAGAAGATAGCAGACTCCTTTCGTGTAGTCTAACTGAGTTTTTGTAAGACGAGATAGGGAATTATATTGTGCTTTGTTTTCATATTTGTAATATACAACAAGAATGTAAGTCTCTGTAGTGCCATTCCAGTTATACCCGATGGCTATACATCCCAGATTGACTGCTTGACCTTTTCTTTAATTAATCAACTGTTGAGCTTGACATTCTGTGGAATTATCTGCACAGCAAACTCTTTCATCACCAAATCCCATGTGTATTTTTACGTGGTGTG
This sequence comes from Fragaria vesca subsp. vesca, assembly GCF_000184155.1. Lineage (NCBI taxonomy): Eukaryota > Viridiplantae > Streptophyta > Magnoliopsida > Rosales > Rosaceae > Fragaria > Fragaria vesca. Next base: position 15,547,871 of record NC_020492.1, on the reverse strand, counting down.
TAAACCAATCTCTTATGCCACCCTAGTGCTTCATGGCTTCACTGCTATACCATGCCACTAATAGTTTCATGGTAAGAGTTGTACTCACCGGTCGCTGATTGGAATTAGTAATTGATCGACTCAACACAGAGCATGATTTACCCTGAAAGGCAGCCAAGCTATGCGCCACAGGGCATAAATGCACTGTGAGCAGGTGTCTTTTCAAAGCCTTCGTTTACCAAGTCCATTCTCGTCCTCTCAGCTTTTTCCCATCTATCAGAAGCAGCATAAATATTTGACAGAAGCACATAATGTGAATTATCGGCTGACCGAATGCTTGAATTTAGGGTGCTAATATCTTTTGCTACCTGTTCTGTCATTTCCATATCCATATAAATCCGGCAAGCTCCAAGCATAGCTCCCCAAACCATGTCATTGGGTTTGATGGGCATATTTTTAACTAAAGAGTAAGCCTCTCTTAACCTTCCAGCCCGTCCCAAAAGATCAACTAAGCACCCATAATGCTTAATTCCGGCTTCCAAACCATATTTCTTCTGCATTATGGAGAAAATTTCCATGCCTTCATCTACTAAACCTCCATGCGCACAAGCTGACAGAACGGCAAGAAAGGTAATCTCATCAGGCTTTTCATTTGAATCCTCCATTCTGCTAAACAATTCAAGAGCCTCCTTGCACTGTCCATGAATAGCCATGCTTGAAATCATAGCATTCCAACAAGCACTGTTCCTCTCAGTCATCTCCTCAAAAATCAACCTTGCATTGATCAAGTCGCCACATTTTGCATACATGTCTACAAGTGCATTGTGAACAATCTGATTAAGCTTTATCCTGTTATGACTTAACATGTTATGTATATCCTTGCCAACATCTAATAACCCAGACTGCGAACAAGCAGATAAGACACTCACAATAGTAAACTCATCTGGCTCAAAGCCTTCAGCTTGCATGTTCTCAAATGCTTTCAAAGCTTCCTCGCAAAATCCATTTTGCGCATATCCAGATATCATCGAATTCCAATTTACCAAGTTCCGGACTGGGATTCTATCAAAGATCATCTTAGCCTCCTCAACAACACCTATCTTGCAATACCCAGAAATCATTGACGACCAAACAAAGAAGTTGCGCTGGGGCATTGCCTCGAAAAGTTCCCTTGCCATCTCCATCTGTCCATTGCTACAATATCCATCAACCATCACAGTCCACGTAATCACATTCTTCAACTCCGGTGGAACCTGATCAAACAACCTCCTAGCACTAACAGTATCTCCAGTCCTCGCAAACCCACTAATCATCTCAACCCAAGTCACATACGTCCGCAATGACATCTTCTCAAACAAAGACAACGCAGATGCTGCATCCCCATTTCTCCAGTACCCACCAATCATGGCATTCCAACTTACCACATTTCTCTCAGGCATATAATCAAACACTTTCCGAGACTCAATAATGTCCCCGCATTTCGCATACATGTCAACTAATGAGGTGCCAACCGATACATCACAAATCACACCAGACTTGATACACTCTGCGTGCGCCGATTTCCCATGCTTTATTGACGGAAGCGAAGCACAAGCCTTGAGAATCAAAGGGAGTACACCCCAAGTGTAGATGCCTTTCCGACGAAATTGGGTGTAGACTAGAAGCGCTTGTCGAGGTAATCCTTGAGAGAGGTGATTCCGTATAAGCACAGGAAGAGCCAGGATTTCGTTCCTGGTGGGACGAACTTCCAAAGTCTCTCTTGCCACAATTTTGAACTTCAAAGTTTTATGCTACCACAACAACAAAAGGAACTTAGGAAGGTGTGGGCGAAATATCATTCTTCACAAATTAAGATTACAAAACAAATCGTTCCACACTAAAGCTCACTAATGTAAACGAGTCTATAATCTTAGAAAACATAAATTATAGCCAACTTAAAGGGCTGAAAAAATAAAGTTCAACTTTACCACTTAAAGTGAGCTTATTTGCAAAATGAAAAACCTATTACGAAATTAAAAATAGAGAGCAGACATAGAGAATCTCTTTGCCCTTAGAGCTAGGGCTAGGAGGTTTGGGCATCACTTCAAAGCTTGGCTTATGTTCTTCCTTGTTTGGCTTTGGCTTCAGACGTTCTTGGATTTGGATTTGAGGCAAAACATTCCATTGCAAAGCTTCTCCATCTCTGTCAAAGAAGGTGGATTATGATTGAGGGGCTTCGCAACCAAATAGGACTGAGAATCCCAACGTTGCGCACCCGAGATCTTGGTGACTTCGTCGATGGAGGACGACACCATGGAGGAGAAGATGTAAGAGGAGCGTGTGAACGACATGTTTGCTTTTAGGGCTATTTTCATTGCACTAGTACACTACCAACTATTCAGGCAAATTAGTTGAAACTCCTCTTAGAAATGTATCTAAACGTTGCTCAATTTAGCCATAAGATATTCAGAAATCATAATCAAGGGCAATAGCCCTAAACCAACACATTACATATAAATTGAAGCTGAAACTAACCTCAGTGCCATACATCAGATAGCAGCACTCTAGCCAAAATAAGTATCTCGATCAGCATATCACATGGCTATATATATTACTCCGGCAGGCGCGTACACTATATATCCAGCCAGTTTTTGGGATGACTTTAAATTATGGCTTTCTCCAAACACCGTCGCTGTTCAAAGTAAAAGGCTCCCTTCCCCACCTAAGATGAAATATCATGTCTGAAAATTTACTGTCCTTTCCCAATATGTGGCACAAGCAATTGACGTTGATCTACTAAGAAGCAATACCTGGTGCCCCAAACTTGGTATCCTAGTCCATTCTTTTCGTGACCGATCAAATTGATACAAAAACCAGTAGTGGCTACTAACATCATGAGCTAGGTCAGACACTGCCAATAATAGCTTCCCATCGATCGACTCAACCAAGTAAAAGGTCCTGCTTTCATTATGATCTTCTATTTCTATGTATGTATAGTTCATGACCCAGTTCTGAAGTGCTATATCGAAGGCACAGATAAACACTAACGTCGAACCATTGGAGAAATTTTTCCGAGGAAAAGTACAATAGACAATTCCATCTACACAAGTAACTCCCGTGACAGAACCGTGACATCTAGTTCTGCAAATACCCCATCTTGTATCTCCGAGCTTACAAGTGTATATGATGCAGTTTTGATCCGTATTATGTCGATACTTTTTGCAGAGGACAAAGATAACGCAGTTGGGAGAAGTGGGAGGGGTCGTGAATGTTGCAATGTCTACATGAAACTCCATCTCTAAATCTAACCTGGGCAGTTGTATAACTTCATTGCAAAAGGGATTGTATAGATAGTAGTATTGTTTGCGCACGTAGAGCAACTGCCGTCTATACAAAAGGAACCAACCATATTTTGACTCACAGGGTCCTAGATCTGTTTGGTCCAAGTGCCTGACTGTGTATTTGTAAGTTTCACCCTCCATGTCTAAGAACTCTATAGAGTTTTTAGACACATGTGATATCTCGAGCTCTATAGGGTTCTTAGACCTATGAACGTGTTTACCATCACGAATACAGGTACAGCTCATCATGTATGGAACAAGCAATGTGGAGCGTTGCAGAAGATGAACCTTACGTATGACAAGTCTCCAAGTCTTGCATACGGCAGCAGAACGAACAAGATCCCAATATGGGAGACGATTGACAACTTCGCATAATATATCACTTGGAAGGTCGGACCAACAAGACTGTTTATTGTCTGCCATCTGCATCGAGTTGTTATTATTATTACTATTGAAACATCGCCATTCTTCTTCTCCTCCTTCTTCTTCTTCTTCATCTTTTTCTTCTTCTTCTTCTTGAGAAGTCGTCCTCGGCTGGAGGCGAGAGGAGATAATGGGAGCGAGCAATAACAGCTTCGATGGTATAGTTTGAGATTTTTCGGCAACAGCTCGAACCCATTCAGAAATCATCGTTGTCATCCCTCGATATCTTTCTTTGGAAAAACCCTAGCTAGCTCAAGCCGCAGTCAAATTGTTGCTCTCAAGTCTCAACGTGCCTTATGAACACATGCAGGAATAGAAATCATGGTTATATTGAAGATAGGGTTCCAGCGGAATTCCACATTCGGTTGGAGTGGGAGATCGAGTATAATCAGCATTAATATTCGTTCTCCGCTAAGATTAAAAACTAAAAGCAGAGGAACGTACGAATCTTACACAAAATAGACCTAAGAACTTTCATAGGGGGGATATTGTATTTGATGTTAGAGATTATATATCATATTTTTTAAGGAGTAGTTATGTGTTATATTGAACTGAGATTTTGCTTTACCGCCGTCGATATTTCACTTCGCCGCTACGCTCTCGATCGGAGCCTTCAGCCTAGGTTGTGAACCGAAGTCGAGAATATGGGTCGAGATATATGGATGACATAAGTTGTAATTTCTGAAACGTTTAGGGTTACTCTCGTCATCAGGTTTTGGACGAGTAACGAGAATAACCGTCTTTTGAAGGAAACACAGACCCAAACCACAATGCATCAAAAATTGCTGAAAATCTTACATAACTGCAACTCTCTGAAACAACTGAAACAGACCCACCTTCACATCTTCATTCATGGGCTCCAAGATAGCACCTTCTTACTCCCCAAGCTCCTCACTCTCTCCTCACAACTGGGTTCTCCTCATTACGCTCATTCCATTTTCCAATACTCTCGCTGCCCCAATGTTGTGGCTTGCAACACAATGATACAATGCTTCATTGGAAAGACCCCAGTAGGCGCATTGCAAGTCTACGATCGAATGAAAGCATTGAAAGTTTCGCCGAATAGTTATACTTTCACTTTTCTTCTTAGCTGCTTTGAATCCTGTGAGGCCCTTGAAGATGGGAGGGTGGTTCATGGTGACATTGTCAAACTTGGTTTCAGCTCCAGCGTCTTTGTTCAGAACACCCTTTTGGATTTCTATGCGAAATGTGCCGGCGGTTTTGGTTTTGATTCTGCACGGAAGGTGTTTGATGAAATGCCTGAGAGGGATGTGGTTTCTTGGAATTCTATGATTGCTAGTTACATGAGTCGTGGTGGGGTAGAGCCTGCAATGAGGCTGTTTGAGTCAGTTCCGGAGAAAAACATTGTGACATGGAACTCTGTTGTTTCTGGTCTTTCCAAGGCCGGGAACATGGAGTTGGCCCGTTCGGTTTTTGAGAAGATGCCTGAAAGAAATGATGTTTCCTGGAATTCATTGATAACTGCGTATATACGGTTGGGTGATATGAGCTCAGCTCGGTGTTTATTTGAACAAATGCCTGAGAAAACAGTTGTTTCTTGGACCGCCATGGTGTCTGGATACAACATCATTGGAGATCTTGAATCAGCCAGGAATGTATTCAGTTTGATGCCGGTGAAAAATGTTGTATCGTGGAATGCTATGATTGCAGGTTATGTTCACAACCACATGTTTGATCAAGCTCTTTCTGTATTCCGCAAGATGTTGATTGATGGCAAGTGCAGGCCTGATCAGAGCACTATGATCAGTGTGCTATCGGCATGTACTCACTTGGGTTCTCTTGAACATGGGAAATGGACCGAGTCTTATATTAAGAGGAACAAGTTTGACATGTCTGTACCTTTGGGAAATGCTCTAATAGACATGTTCGCAAAGTGTGGAGTTGTAGAAAATGCAAAAGCTGTTTTTGATAAGATGGACAACAGATGTATAATTACATGGACGACAATGGTTTCAGGTCTAGCTGTTAATGGGTGGTGCAGAGAAGCATTAGCTCTCTTTGAAACAATGTGTTTAAGAGGACCTAAACCAGATGATGTGATTTTTATTGCTGTTCTATCAGCTTGCACTCATGGAGGGCTGGTAGACGAGGGGAAACAAATTTTTTATCAGATGGAACATGAGTTTGACATCAAGCCCCGAATAGAGCATTATGGGTGCATGGTTGATCTTCTAGGTCGAGCCGGGAAGTTGGAAGAAGCACTCAGATTTGTAGAAAACATGCATTTGGAGCCAAATGCTGTTATTTGGGCTACTCTACTGGGTTCTTGTAAGATTCATGGAAGTGGAGATCTGGTGGAGTCTGTAACCAGGAGGATTATAGAGCAGGAACCGGAAAATCCCAGTTATTTAACTCTAGTTTCTAATTTGAGTGCATCAGTTGGACAATGGAAAGATGTGCTGACCTATCGGCAAGTTATGAGACAACAGGGAATAGAAAAGGTTCCTGGTTGTAGCTCAATCCAAATGGGGAACAAGATAGATGAGTTTCTTGCCCACGATACAAGGCATGACGAAAGAAAGAAAAGAGATTTATGGAGTTTTGAATTGTTTGAATGAACAGGTGGCATCAGTTTCTGATGGACTGTGAACATATGACAATGGACTTTTACAAAATGATCCACCCTACGCTGATGTATGGGAAGAAATTAACCATATAAAGGAGTAGCACTTATGTGAATGGCCCAAGCATTTCTGGCCCAATCTTTCAAAGATTTGGGATAGAATCAGAAAAAACCCATTATCAAAGACATCAACTTTGTGTAAAAGTAAGAAACATGTCTTGTGATAAAACAGATGTTGGAACGAATTCTATGTCAGTGACTGGAAGTAATACTCCCATAACGCATACATATCTTCACAGAAGAAAGGGTTGAAGCAGTGTAAGGGTAAGGTTCTTCTGTTTTTCTTAGGAACAAAAAAAATATTACTATGGCTAGTGTCACACTAACTAGTGAAAGAACGTACGTTGGAATAGAATTCTTTTGTCAACAGAACAATTACATTCTGGGCTCCTTTTCTGTAGATGATAATGAAGCTGACAGGCAGTGTCTTCTTTCATGAATGAGACGTCTACAATGGTCCACAGCCTTGGGAGCAGTGGGACTACCATAGCTTTGGATTGAATACTAATAAGTTTTGTGGAGCGGCTGATACTGTACTAATGCTTGGCCCCTTGCAAAGTCCCTCGTTCTGAGCCCGGCCAGCTGATAGATAACCATGAACACTTTGAGCGATTGAGAACATGTAAGTTCAGATGTTCGCATGAATTAGTTTTGAGATATACGTCAAATTTTATATTTTTCTCCCTCCCTCCGTCTCTCCCTATCTCTCTTTTTCTTCTATAACAGATGATGATTGACATGCAAATGACTTATGTCTATCAAATTCATGTTGGAGAAACTCTAATGTTTCTCAGGGCTGCATGGAATTTATTTGGTGTCCTTGCAATAATTCACGTTGATGTGTATAAATTTGACTGTTTTTGTGATAAGTAGAGAAGCTTGGTTTAACGTGCAGGTTTTTAAACTTTATTTGTCTAACATTTTTAAGTGAAAAGATAGCCTGGTAGAACATTTTTAAACTTCAGTTGATCTGTGCTTTGGGAATCAGTTTACCTTTTTATGTTCAGAGTCAAAATCGTCCTCAAACAAAAAGAAAAGGTCAAGGATGCATATTTTCTTTATGTTATGTAAAGCTTCATTCCTACTTAAGTTGTATTTTTTTTTTTTTTTTTTTTTTTTTGGGTTATGGAAAAATTGCATTTGCTTTATACTTTTGGCAAGATGTAATGTTTTACTTCACCTATTCCTATTTTGTAACTCTAAACTGTAAACCCTTAGCTTTTTAGAGAACATAATTGAAGCATCAGAATAACAACAAAATTATTTTTATTGTATTAATTTGCAATAGGTGGACATTCTTCATTGGTTGCGCAAATACAAGATAGCTTAGAGGCTTAACTGATCTATCCTAGTGTGCATTTTTAGTCAATATTGATGTTTTTCTTTTTGTGAGTGATTTGCCATATAAGCTGTTGAATAGAATTAGCAGACAATACTGAATTTCATTGTAATGCAGATGAAGCTGCTTATGCAATATGATGTGTTTCCACTACCATGGAAGATTGTGATGTATTAGCATTACTTGCTCAGTTGCTCATATTCATTATGTTCATTGCTTGTTTCACTAATTATGCAATATGATGTGTTTCCACTACTATGGAAGGATGTGAATGCATTAGTTGCTTATATTCATTATGTTCATTACTTGTTTTCATTAGTTAGTTCCACCAATTTAGAGACTTTTATTGTGTTGCAGCAAAACATGGCATACCTTTACAGAACTTCCATATATGGGAACAGTTAAACAGTAAAGTATACCATCATCGTGAGCTAGCTCTGAAGTGATCAGTTCTGTGTTTTCTGGATCCCATCAGAAGTCAAAATCTGGTGCACACTGAACACAGATTGCCTTCAAAATTATTGTAATGCAGGTTAGGCAGCTTCTGGATGTGATCTAGTTCCACTATTTCAGAATGATGTGGTCTTTTTTTTCCATTATTTATTCCTGTTATTGATATTCCTCACTTCTTTTACTAGCTGCTCCACCAAATTGAGAAACAGTTTTGGTCGTAAATCAAAGTACCTTTATAAAGCTCCATTTCTGCAGAGGGAAGTAGCTTTTCTGAAGGTATTGATGCTGCCTTAGTGCTCTAATATAGCTTTACTGGCTCTATAATAAATTCTGTTCACTGCATTACTTCTGTATTTCCAGATCTCTTAAGACGTCAATCACCTCGATCCCTCATTGTCAGAATCTTTTCCTCTTCTGATCAATGAGAGAAAAGGGACACTGGCGTAAAATGGTACTGTTTAATGGAATCTCAGGATCAAGTTAGCATCCATATAGGCTATATGGTCTGGTCCATAAATGTGGATGAACACTGCTTGATGGTGCAAATTTATTTACTATTTATTTACTATATTATTATAGCGCCTGGCGCGGTACTGTACCCGTGAACAGTGACAGTTGGGTTTGGGCTTTTTTTCTCTCCTTGGGCTTTTGGGCCTGCGTCTCGCCGTTTTCTCATTCTTTTTCTTGCTCTCTCTCGATCTCTCTCGAAACTCCACCGAATCGTTTTTTCTTCGTCTCTATGCGTCCTCTCCCTCTTCTTCGTTCCTGCCCTTTTCGAAAGGAGAAGAGAGATCGCTTCCTCAACTCTTTTCTTTCTCGCTTTCGTTCTTCAAACTCAACCAAATCTCTTGATTTAGATTCAGACTCTTTCACCGTTCTGAAGTTTTCTGTTGGAAACGAATAAGAGTAGGTACTGTGTTCTGAATCCTTATCTGCGACGTTTGTTATAGTTTTTGGGATTTTGGATCTTCGATTTGGTACATGATTATGAGATATTTAGATATCTCGACATCTATTGGTTTTGTTGTTTTCATTGATCTTCAGCAGATTTGATTCTGACACCTCAAGGTCGATTGGATTGGTTTCAAGCTAGGATCTCAGTGAATTTGATCTTTCCAGGTAAAGAATTTGATATTTTCAACTTTTTCTCATAACTGGGTTTGGACATTTCTTCTGTTTCTCAAGGATGCGTATGGGTGTGTTGGGTTCTTTCTCTGTTTTGCTTGCATGTGCCGATGGTTTGATTGGGATCTTAATATGCTATTAAGAGTATTTCCCTTTATTACAACAGGATAACCAATTTCATTGGCAGCATATATATATATATATACAATACTGAACCTATAATCATATGACATGGTAAATTTTTATCCTTTCTTTTCAGGTTGAGTTGAGTTTCGCAGTCAAGCTAGCTGATTGTATTGTTAATATATCAACTTTGAAAAGGTACTTTAACTCCATTAGGCTCTACTGCAGTGTTTTTAAGTTATTTTGCATGTGATATGGAAGGGGGCAATTTGTGTTTTTAGTTAGTATAAATCAATTGGTTTCTGTTTCATTGCTGGGGTTTTATTTTCTGTGTATTTGTTCACTCTTAGTCCTATTACAATCAACCAGAGTGGGTGTATACTAATGGACTTGAAGGCATACTTTCAAGAGCAGAAAAATAGTATGATATGATGAAGGGAGTAACAAGACGTATTGAGGAGGTACAAATTTAAACCTTTTGGCTATGTTTCTAATCCCTTGATTTTGTTTTTGACGGTAGCAAGGATAAGAGTGGGTTTTGTGTCATGAATTTTACACTACTAGAAAAATGTCATCACACAACACTTAACATGCAACCATTTGTCTGAATAAGTGAACTGTCTTATACAACCCAAAGTTATTACTTTCAGTTTGAAAAATTACTTATTGCTTGAGCATTTCTGCTTGACAAAAAGGTACATGAACTTCTTTGAATTGATTACAACTCCTTCACCTTCATTACACTCAACCTGTGATTTTCATAGCTGTATGGTTCTGGATATGGATGCTTTTGTTGGATTTATGCAAACCAATGCATGTGCCATGCGTTCCCAACTCTTGCAGTCTAGAAGCACACATGAGATATGCTATTGAAGTCCTATACATATTTAATGATTTGCGAGTTTTGAAGAGCACTCATATTAGGATCCACTCTTCTACATGCCTAATATTATTCGTTGCTCTCAATTGTTAGGTACCACACCCTCAGAATCTGTTGTTCAACGGCAGCAACGTAAATATGAGGTTAGTTGTAAGTTCAGTTCCAGTAGAAACATGTTGTTACACAGACATATTCCATAAGGCTTTCATGTAGAATGAAAGACAACTCAAAGCTGGGAGGAGAAGAAAGAAGAGAATAGTCCTAGCTTCAGCCTTGGAATAATACTGGTAATAAAGAAATGTGCACCCATCTTCCAGATTTGTTCGTTTTGTACCACAATATTTGAATTTAAAGCCTTATTTGAAATTTGTTTGGTTCCTTTTGATATTGACCTATAAATGCATTCACGGAATGAATGATTGATGTAGAATTTCAATTGTAGTTTCTCAGTTTTGAGTCGTTTCTGCTATAAACTAAAACATGAGAGATTGAGATTAAAGCCTTACATCAATCACAATATTTGAATTTAAAGCCTTATTTGAGATTTGTTTGGTTCCTTTTGATATTGACCTATAAATGCATTCACGGAATGAGTGATTGATGTAGAATTTCAATTGTAGTTTCTCAGTTTTGAGTCGTTTCTGCTATAAACTAAAACATGAGAGATTGATCCTTTTGCTATGTGTCTAATCAATTAGGTCCGAATATTTCATCTTGAATGCAAAGTCTGCTTTTCTTTTTATGTATTGTCTAGGCCAGATTGATGATAAGTGGGGTACTTTTTGTTTTTCTGAGTATTCATCCTTTAAATATTTTTCAGGTTGGTTACTGATATGCCGGCAGCAACTGCAACAAGCAGCTCTGGTGAGTACTTTCCAAATCTCCACTTTCTTAAATTGGGTTACTTATACGTTCGATCTTCGCTTTGTTATTCTTTTTATTTTGATCTGATCCTTTCACAATTATGCCCATCAGCAACTTTTGTTTCTTGGTTATTCACTAAAAAAAAAAAAAAAAAAAANA
>NC_020492.1:15531224-15536541 GCF_000184155.1 Fragaria vesca subsp. vesca | reverse complement strand
GTAAATATGGTATTAGATAGACGTGTGACTTGAGTAGTTCTGAAGTTTCAATTTGGAATTTTACATGTTTATCATAGATCAGTGAATTGTTAGGCACCATTCTGGATACCGCTGAATCAGTGTATAACCTCTGATTTAGCAAGATTCAGATAGGAATTATATCAAATTTGCTACTTTTTATCATTATTCTAAGCATTCGGGAAAAAGTGAATTTGTGTACATCTTTTGCTTTTTAGCCAGTTGGTGAAGTAAATGTTTTCAACACTAGCATTTCATTGTGCAGAGTTGGTGAACAGTGTGGTGACAGATTTTTATTTCTATTTTATACTTAGGTATGAATCTTGGTATAACATCATCATTCAGAATATACATTGCCTAATTGTCCGGAGCATGATTTATATGTGCACTAGACTCTACAGCTTTCTTCTGATCTTCACAGTTTCTTTCTGTTATCAATTTCACATGCAAATTGCTAAAACTGACTTTGATCGAGAGTTTTAAGACTGATTCAGATTGGTAAGGTTCCTTCATTTTAATCATGTCATCAATTTACTACGTAACTTTCATTACTGAACAAGTGCTAGGTCTTGCATATCAGTGGTACTTTTATTGTGATACTTTTATTGTTCTCTTTACTTGCATTATGAGGGGACTGGTTAAGAATTACGTCACAGATGTTTGAAGTTAGGCCTTTATAATATGGTTCCAAATTTGTGGTTACAATGTTTGGTTGTTTGAAAAAGCTGAATAGTTTCAGATACTATGCGAAAGTTAGGCATCATATGACATTTGGAATCCAACTTATCTTGATTTATAATGTATATTATCCTTTTACTTGTAGGTATTCATAGTTGTTCAGCAACATCTTAGATCTATCGCTTCACTTATATATTAGCACCAATCAAACGTAATGTGTATGTCAAAAACCCAAAATGGTTCGATGTTATGGATATCTTCCTGTTTTGTAGGTTGTGGTTAAGGTTGTGATTTTGTTAATCAGGTTATGTTCTTCTCTTTTTGGTTTGGTGAATGATGCTTTTAAAATATCTCTATTTACTACATTGTAATTTACTGTACAAAAGTATTTTACTATTTTGAATCAATTTATGTTTTAACCAACCTCATTGATATTAATACATCATGTCTATTGCTTCTGTCATAGGTCATATCCAGTTATTTGACAACAATACACTTCGTCATATCCAGTTATTTGACAACAATACACTTCATTAAGAATACACAGTATTGTTCAACACTTGATTGTTCCCCGCAGCAATGCGCGGGCACAAAAACTAGTAAATGAGCATTATCTTTGGATAATCCTATTCCCCATTTATGATAGCACAGAGTGAGTTCTACTTCTACTTGAAGTAAATCATCTTATTAATGTCTGTGTTACCTAATGAAGAGGGAATATAGGAGATGAAGGCACTCATGTTCGAATATGTGGAAGGGAAGAGGGACACTTCTTCCTCTTGTTGAATTGTTATTCAGTGAAGTTATGGGGCAAGACAATGACAACGGCCGGCAACCTCTCCAATCTCCCATGTCCCAAACTACGTTAGTCTCACTATCTCTCCCATTCGACCCTACGTTTCACTTTGTGGTGGCATCTTTCCATCAAAGTTGGGAGAAATGGATCCCGGATTTCCATTTATATTACGGGTAGAGGCGATGAGATTAAAACTTTCTCACGATAAGCGGGAGCTTATTCGTTCATGTTACCGTAACGGGGCTGGTCCTGTTTGAGTTGGATATCGTTCGGAGATGCAAAGATATGAACACTTTAAAAAAGGAAATATACAAATCCAAATACAATACACCTCCGAAAGGAGGATATTTCTTATGAGAAGTCTACAGGAAAAAATTATATTACAATAAACCGTGAAAACGGTATGAATGCAACGCTTTAGCCTTTGAGTTACATCTCTAATTTTGAAATATTACATCTCTAACTTTGAAATATAACTAGTTCTACCACTAGTCGTGTGAATGGTAGACCTAATACCTCAATGTCATCAACAAAATAATATTGCTACTAATACCTCAGCTTGTACGTGGACTTGACGTGAGGCAGCTGGTCGGTAAGATTCATCTCGTTGTGATCATACATATCTGTATAACCAAATTCGTTACGCAATTTGTTTGATCGATGATGTAAAATAATTGAAATGGTTGATAAAATTTCAGCCTCATCTAACTCCAACTGCATGCGATGCCATCAGTTTCATTTGTTATGTTCGTAAAGTCTCATCTTGCAAAAACCAAATTTGTTAACACTTTCTCTCAGCCTTTTGTTTTATATTGGTCGTTGTCATATATGCATGCGCTGTGCAAGAGCCAAGAGTTCATATATATGGTGGCAAAAAATCTCTAAGCTAGAAGAGGATCCTCCCCCAACAGTCCTGATGAGAAAGAATACCTGTTTTGGAAAAAGGTATATATGAGTAGACACTTATGCCAAACCCGCAAGACTCGAACGTCTTTCGGTGATAATGAAATTAGACGAACTGGGTTTATTCTTTTTGCCTGTAAATGTTGGCGATCTTGTCCCATTACTGTTCTTATCAAATAATTTGACTGTTGTCTTGATCCTCAATTCCTGATCATCAAATAATCTCTACTGTCGATATCTGTAGTTTTCTTGCTATCACCATATCGAAATCTTACTCATGTCAAATGAAGGAGTCATGATAGTTTGAAGATCATTGTGCATCAGTAATGCTTGGCAATAGTTTCCCAGTCATACTGGGTAACCTGCTAATCAAAATTGAATCGGAAAGCTTATTCACGACATGAGATTTACGGCGTGCACAAAATGCGCAATTACGTGGTACCATGAAATGCTCGATATACAAACACTTGGAAAATGCAAACTATGCAATTGGCATTTGATGCTACTCGATTATTGGTGATCCAGCATTTATGAACACATTTGCCCCAAAATCTAAGGTGGAAGAGGGAAAAACGATCATGTTTGACTGGCATGCATGTTTGAAACTTAATTTAATTTCATGCATGCACCACTTAGCTTATATCCTAGGGCACCAATGCAAGAAAGAAACGTACGGCTAACAATATATCCAAAATAATTCATTTGCAACCATGCAAGAAATAAACCTAAAGTTCATCAATTATTAATGTGTATACGGAGTTGCGTCTATAACTTTGATATATAACAAAATGATTGGGATATCGTATTGGCCATGAATTTAAGTACTTCTATCCGTTCCTATCATGTAATAGCTAGCTAGGATCACAAATGCTTCGAATTCGAATATTTTCTACATGTGGTCGTAGCTAGCTAAATATAAGATATGCCGACAAGACATTGGTGGATGCACTTAGAACCAGTGAGAAAAATTATGCAAACAGAGCGAGTCATTCCTTTCCCTTTAGGGCAATCTAGCCTTCAATTCCTTCTTCAATGCCAGAAGCCTTAGTTATCCTATATATGATTTCAACATTGTCTGGGATCTCAAAGTTTTGGTCCCATATATATGGTATGAACATAATATTTTTCCATTTCTCATTTGAAAATTGAAATCATGGTTTGTAGCTAGGGTACGTTCTAGGGTAATGATCAATAATATCATTCATTGATCGATCATAGATTGTATTGCAAACCAAATCTGGAGGTTACCATATGTGATGAGGAAGGGTCTGCATGGATGTACATATCGACCTGAAACCAAATTGACGTGAGCCTGCAGTTGATGCATGTCTCCAAACTAAATTGATGTATGTCTACAATTGATCCTTGGAGTTTAATTTCAACTTAATTAAAGTCGAAAAAATGCTCATTTAGTACTAATTCAAACCCCCAATTTTTCATTCCAATGATAATCTTTTGCATTAGACCATTTCAATATAAGGTAACCTTTTTTATGCTCAAATGCACAAATCTTTTGTTAAAGTCTTAACAAACCATATTATTTTAAGACTATTTTACTCTCACTTCTTAAACATGCATAGAGAGAGAAAATGGAAGAGAGAGAATAACTGGCCGGAACCTCACCGGAGTCCGGTCACGGGCCGCCGGACTCTGGTCACCGACCGCCTGACTCCGGTCAACGGCGGCCGGTCACCGGATTTCGGTCACTGGTAACTCGGTTACTGACCCTAGTAACTCAATAACTGACCCTCAATAACTTGGTTACTGACCCCCAATAATCAGTTACTGACCTCCAATAATCAATTACTAACCCCTAATAATTAACTTATTTCAGCTTAATAATACCAGAAAAGAAAAAATTTCAGAATATAATCAAGTTATTGACCCAATAATCAGGTTACCGACCCCTAATAACTTGGTTACTGACCCCCAATAATCAGTTACTGACCCTCAATAAACATGATATTGACTATAATAATAAATTACTGACCCCCGTAACTGAACTACTTCGGCAACTGGTCGTCAGAATTGAGTTACTACCCCAGTATTTCAGTTACTGCCACCTAATAATCATTTAAAACATACCTTTTTAAGTTCGAAAGGACAAAAAAACAAAGCGACTGGACCAATAAACATCCTACTGCATTTTTATCATCATCTTCGCCATTTAGTCAAATCCCAGAGTCTGGTGTATATGATAGGCTCTGTACAATGGAGTCAAATCAACATCTTCGCCATTGCTACTATCATCTCCAACCGGATCTCCATCCTCCTCCTCCAAAGCATACACACAATCTCTAAGGCTCAGCCTGCTCTGCTCCTCAGCTTGCCGCTGCTTGATTCTCAGATCCTCCTCTCTCTGCCTCGCCGACGAGGCTTGACCGATCGCCAATTGACCTAAATTTCGACACATAACTCGGATCTCAACCAGCCAATCGTTGAAGTCCTTCATCACCTTGCGCCATGAAGAAGTTGCCTCGGGAGAGGTGGTAGTTGGTTCGGGAGCAAAGCTCCATGAGTCGGACGCAGCTCCAGATCGACTGGAGCACCAGGTTGACGTTGTGGCACACGTTCCGAGCTTTCACGAACGCGTCGAGTGACGTCAGCAGGGGGAGGCCGACGGCCTGGAGCTTGGCGTTGGATTCAGAGAGGGAGGACTTGAGGGAGTCGACGTCGGAGAGGAGAGATCGGAGCTTGTCGACGGCTTGGATGAAGTCTTGGTAGAGTGCGGCAGAAGGGGTGGAGGTGGAGGAGGGGGGCCTTGGGTTTGCCGGAGGCGAAGGCTTTGTAGATGAAGGGGCCGCCGGGGTCAGAGTTCGATGAGACCTTGTGCGGCGATGATGGTGAGGAGGTCCAGAGAGAGAGAGAGAGAGAGAGAGAGAGAGAGAGAGAGAGAGAGAGAGAGAGAGAGAGAGAGAGAGA
>NC_020492.1:15529272-15531204 GCF_000184155.1 Fragaria vesca subsp. vesca | reverse complement strand
GAGAGAGAGAGAGAGAAGAAATCAGATCGGGATGTGAAAGAGAGAGGTTTAGTTGAATCGTAGCGAGGGCAAGGTTGTCTTTTTGCTTAGTTTCATTGGAATGGGCTATGACGTTTTATTTTCATTTAAATGAGCTTTAAAATCTTTGTTTATGTGCAAATGGGTATTTTCCAAGAAGATTTGCCATGTCATATTCGGGTATTTTGTCTCAATTCATGCATTCTCGACCATTAGGTTTGCATAAGTTGATAGCAAAACCACTTGAATGATACATCAACTAGCCTTTAAGGTCCCTCGATCACATCATCATATGCATGTTGTTCATTGATTTGTTTAGCTCAAAGTCACGTCATGACAGTCGATCAATCGTAGCTAGTTTCTACATGCAAGAGTGCCAACTTTGAACCAGAATTAAGCTAACTACTATGCCTAAACTTTGGCAGTGATGTCGAGCCACCATTCCTGCATTCCAATACAAGCACAGACATATGATTCCAAGATGGACCGACCTGATGTGTTTTCCACCTGGGCATGCATCTTCTGATGCAGTCTATATGTGAAGAAAGTGTACATATTGTTTACTACTTAATAGAACAAAGCTGGGGATATGGTTCATAAAGATTAACTAGATCTTTGCAGTTGAAGAGCGAGGGGTAGAAGTCCTTTTTCTTTTTATAAGCAAAGGGCCATTTTGTATTTGACATGTGTTCACAGATCTTGCCTTTGGGGCCTTTGGGTGATATCTTGAAGATTCAGCTATTACATGGACACTACAATCAGTAGAGAACAGATGGCATCGAACCATTAATTCATGTCAATAATGTAAGAGAAAAATAATTGTCTATCAAAAGATTCAAAACTATTGAGTTCGACAGTTTGTATGGCAGTTCTAGGTCAGTATCTTCCTTACTAAATCTTGTAAGGTTCTAACAATATGTGGTCCTAGACATTCAGACAAGTAGGGTAATAATGCTAAGGTTACCGTAATTACGGTAAGTCTATGATGTGTTACATTATAGAATTTTCTCATTCAAACAAATATAGCATATCTAGGTCAGTATGTTCCTTATTGTTTGAATACGTGCGTACGTGTTACATAAATATTAGAATAAATTTCAGTTTATTCTCCTGAACTTTAGGTCTAAAATCAGTCCGATACCTCATCTTTTTTTTTAATCAGTTTCATCCCTAAACTTTCAAAATGACATCAATCTCCACTAAAATGACTAAAATAGCCTTTGTTAATCTTTTTACCTCAATTTTTTACCCTCTCTCTCTCCCTCTCTCCCCCCCCCCCCCATTACCGCCCAGCTCCGACCACATATCCGGCGGCAGCCCCTCCTCCTCCCTGTCGCTCGACGATGCCAGAAAACCAGCTCAAGTGCCGTTACTGTGAACACCCAGAAACTGCTATGGGCACCCATATATGGACACTCAGCTTGAGCTTGTTTTCCCCTGCTTGTGCTTCCCCAAGCTCCCACCAGAGCCCTGCCGCCTCCCCGGAGCTCCGGTACACGCCGCTTGCAACTCCGACACCCGCACCTGCAACTCTGTCTCCCGCAAATTCCACACAGTTGAGAGGGCCACGCACGCCTCCCTCATACTTTGCGGCAACGCGCGCGACCCCACCTGATCCTGACCTGCTTCTCCTTCGTCTCCGATCTCGACCTCTCCCTCTGACTCCTCCACCGACCTCGCCCTCCTCACCCATCGCCTGCGCCTCGCCTTCCTCGTCGTCACTTCCCTCACCGTCTACCCCCAATCCTCCACCGTCGAGATCGTCTCCAGTCTTTGGCCGCTTTTGCGCCGCGTCACGCTCTCCTCCGGTAGTGAGGAGGAGGTGGAGGCTCAGCGGCGATGATGGCCGGGGGAGGAGGAGGGGCTGCCACCGGGGCCCTTGCTGATGGTAGGGTGGATAAACAGGGGCGGTAA
>NC_020492.1:15498971-15529252 GCF_000184155.1 Fragaria vesca subsp. vesca | reverse complement strand
TATTTTAGTCTATTTTGGTCGAGATTGATGTCATTTTGAAAGTTTAGGGATGAAACTGATTAAAAAAAAAAATGAGATATCGGACTGATTTTAGACCTAAAGTTCAAGGGAGTAAACTGAAATTTACTCTAAATATTATACCGGTTAATCTCATAAGTGAGAGAAGCATGTAGTAATTATTAACTCATTAGGCGCTCACACAACCGGTGTGCTAGCTTCTTGAGTTTGCTCTAGCTTCTCCAAACTGAAAATCCCACCGTGTATATATTATGACTATCTTCCAACCACTACTACCTAAATTTTTGGATTGTTAGCAAAATTAGCAAAAACAAAGGGGAAATGTGAGAGGATAAAAACCAACAACTTTTGTAATGTATCCAAGCATTTGAGATGTGATACTCAATGTCCCCCGCCCCTGCCTCCGCGCGCGCGCACATATTTTTATGATGTTCATATACAAGTTCTTTGCATCTGATTTATGCTTGCCTAGCCTTCTCTTTCGTGGATTATCGCAAATTAGAAAAGTGCGGTTAATATCGTTCAGTAATATTTAGAGCCGTTTTCAGTCAATTTACGGTTTACAGTGATTGGAATTAGTTTTAGGTTACATTCAGGGATACACAGTCGAATAACCTAAGGTCCTATATGATGTGGATGAAGGCGCATAAGGCATGATCAGGTTTGGTTGCGTGAAGCTAATTAATTAGTCATATTGTTAGCTAGTCGATCACCAATACTCCAATAGAGTCCATACTTTAGTTATGATTTCCCTAAAATATGCAAGATTCATTAGTACGTAAATAGGTTGCTTAATTATTATTCTTATTTTTGAACAATTAGAATAAGCAAGCTGGCTTAATATAAGTGGCCGGCCTATGAAACTCTCTTTGATAGCCTTGGCTCGATAGTCCTAGATCCAGGCCAGCATGAATATTCTGAAGCTCATTTTCAGACTAGTCTTTGGTAGGTTTTAATATTCTTAATTACCCTCACTCTTTCCTTAATTTCTGTTCATTTCAATTGGCTTTCTGATCTTAGTGTTCCTGCGCTTCGATCTTTAAATTTTGGGTTCTTTTTATACAGGAAATGTCATCGCTACGTTCTTCTTCTGGTCGCCAATGTAAGCATCAGAGTTAGATTTATGAAACTGAAACATACCAATTTAGATACTTTTTAATAGATTTTGGTGGTATTATTAGGAGTAAATTCAAGCAGATCATAACGAACAACTTTGCAGATCAGCTCTCAAGCATTTCATACCAGATCCATTTCTTCAAGTGCCTCTTTTCAGCTTGGTAAATATATATTAGCTTCACTCCTTTTACCTCTGTAGTGATTGAATGCATGCTGCTAATCTTCTGCAATTTTCTTATTTATTTATTTATTATTATTATTATTATTTTTGCAAATACTAACTTGTGAATTTGATCGTACGCAGCAAAAAGAAAAACAGGTATTGGTTGCCGTTTGTGTCACCAAACAGCAATTTGATATCAACCATGAATGGCATTGGTGCAGCTATTGAAGCCATCAACCTGTTCATCCCCATGATGTTCTCCCCGAAGAGTGAGAAGGACAAACTTCTTGAAGTGCTTGAGTTTGTATTCTTCTTTAAGCACGATGAGAAATGCAAAGAATTATCTCAACATTACACTAGATGATTTATGAAACGTTTCGGTGTAAATTAAAGTGATGGAAGAATAAGAAATCAAAACTATCTAGGATAATATAATTCGTCGATCACCATACATAGTTTGATATGAATATACGTCATGAGTGAAGTAATGGTTTCCAATGAGGATCAGACCAGAAGACTGGTTGATCATCTGTACGTACTTGTTTCAGAGTGATTCTCGTTTACAAACCAAGTGATATATATTGGAGGTAGTGAAGTAACAATTTTGGCGAACAAAATAAAAGGCAAGACTGTACAACCTAATCTGCTTAGTCTCTTGGAGAAAATATATCTAAAGATCGATCATTTTCATATGAGTGGATTTTTGTGCTTGGCATGTTTTTTGTTTTCAATTAAAAAGAAATTTAAACCATTTCTTGATTAATGCGTGTCATCCTAGCGCATGGGTCATGTTAATTCTCTCTATATATATGGTTCCAATTTTATCGGATATATATTACCGAAGGGACTTGTGCTTGCTTGATGCATATATTGTTGGAAAGCACACAATATATGCTTGTGGCCACAAGAAAATTAAAAGATTATATATGCTGTTTATTTCAAAAGAAACTTGGAGGTGCTAGCATGTATTGATATTAGTATTATGATTCTAGTTGTATTAGTACTAGTATACTAATGCTAGCTGGTATTATGATTCTAATGTTCATTATACAATATTCGTAGCTCGATTATCTTGTTTGGATTATATGCTAGTTACGTACGTTGTTGTTCCTCCACTTCGTACTTGATCGAATTTACGTGCATGCAAGATTAAATCACATTAGTTCATGTTCTCTTTCAGCTCACTACTCTTATTTCAGTGTTTTGTCCCTTGAAAAAATCCATCCTAATCATTCTTCATCCACTAAAAAAAAAATTGGGATCCATAAACGTCGATCGTACCCCGCCCCCCTATCTTCATTTGTTATTTCTCTTCTTCATTGATCCCTTTCGTTTTCTTTTGGTCCTCTTGGGGCACGATGTGGCACCAGGGAAGGGTCAATGCTACCTAATATGTTTGATTTTAACTGAAATTTCTCAATGAGACAGAGAATGCATATATATATATATATGGATTAATTATTCTTTCATAGTTTAAGACTTTGGGAATTTGGATTGCTTATCTTGTAACAATGAGGCTGAAAATAGTGAGTCGTGAGTCTTTTTGGTTCCTCATCCCACAATTGTGACCTGATTGAAGTCACAAGGAGTCCAAGATAGCATCAGAAAAGATTGAGTGTAATTAAGCTGCATCCAACAAATATGTATTACACTTTGGGTTAGGGTTTCAATGATTTAGATATTCTGGACTCAAATCTTCTAAAATATGAGTAATTTCTATCAGTTTAATTAAGTACGACGTCCAGATAGTAAGAACAAGAAATTCATAGGGTTTCTAAAACCCAAAGTGCAAAGTGTTAATCCCGGCCTCATGCGAAGGGCAAAGGCACAAATTTAGCCTTTGGTTCCGTCAGTCTAAGTATTGAGATTGATTACAAGGTGTACACCAACAAAAATCTCATCTAGTTTGCTTTTTTTCAGGACGTTAAGTAGTCAAGTTTGTTTCCCTTTGCTTAAATCTCTATTATGAAGCTTGTTTGTAAACAATGAAGCTATCGGTCATCGACTCATAATGCTTAGAGTCTCTGCTTAATATATATATATATATATATATATATAGTTATTATCCAGAGTGAAGCTTCACTTTGAAATTAAATAGTGAAGTTTTTTATTTGACTCACTTTTCGGTCATATTTCCACATCTCCACCGTTCAGTTTGTAAAACTTAATGTATAGATCACTTCTACCAAGTTTCATTGAATTTGATGATCGTTTAAGTTTTCATAATCGTTATTTACATAAACAGTTCTGAATAGACAGATTAATGCTCCGTTCGTTGATTTAATCTAATTCGATACCTTAATGATTACCAATTTGGATGAAACTTGGCAGGAGTGATCTATACATTAGGTTCTACAAACTGAACGGTAGAGATGTGAAAATATGACCGAAAAGTGAGTCAAATAAGAAACTTCACACTTTAATTTCAAAGGAAAGTTTCGCTCTCTCTGGATATGAACTGTATATATATATATATATATATATATATATATTTACTGTACGAACAAACGATATACATATATGTTGGTCATTGATAATACAAATTTTGTTTTGACTAAAATAAAAAAGTAGTAATTAACATGGGAAACTGTCACATCCTAGGACCCATTCCGCCGTAACACGATATTGTCCGTTTTGGGCCCACCGGCCCTCACGGTTTTGTTTCCGGCAGCTCAGGAGCAGCTTTCCAGTAGGTCACCCATCCTGGGATTGCTCTAGCATCAACATGCTTAACCTCGAAGTACCCATCCCCTCTGAAGCCGCTGAGCCACCAAAAGGCCTCGTTTTAGATTGGAGGTGGGCATGTACATATACAGCACATAACCCCTCTCCGTTTGGCCGATGTGGGATATTACATAAACAATTAACACAGCCCTAACCAATTTTCGTTTTTACAAAGACGCTATGCTCCGACTTTGGGGGAGCGCTTTAGGGTTTCATTGCAAACTTTTTCCAACGGCGGCTGTGCACACTGTGTTAAGCCGACCAACCAATGGTCAGTTATCAACGATGGCGATTCAGGAAGGAGGAATCCTCTCTAATGGCGACATCGGGATCCGAACCAATCTAGTGCTTCAGCCATGGCAGTAATTTGTTGAGGTTGAGAGCAAGTTCAATGGGACTAAACCGATGTTTGTGACATCGACGAAGATGGCCGGAGGGATTGGTTCTAGATCAACGACTTTGATGGCGTCGACAACAAGACTCGTTGGCTGGAATTTAGCTTGGAGTTCTTTGTGGTTGCCTCCTAGACGAGAATCAAATCGAGAGGTCGCGTCCCAATCTCTGATGGTGTTTCCGACTCAGATTGTGAATTGTGGTGCTAAGTTTGACTGGATCTAGTCAGCCGGCATGGTGCGATGTTTTGCCTCCCAATGCCAGGATCGAACTTGGATCTAGACCCAAGTCTTTGGGCTTGCATCTGGACTTCAGTCGTGAGAGATGAGCTTGATGATGGCGCCGGCGTGGAAGTTATCTAGCAAAGATCTATGCAGATCTGATAGGGTCTTGGACTGGGCTTGGGTTCTTGGGCCTAAGTTTAGCCCAAAGCCCATGTCAGTTTTGGACTTGGGCTTATGGGCATGTGTTTAACGCACCAAAACATGCATTCAATGATTCGAAAAGAGAGGTTTTGTGGTGCTCTGCTCCAACACTCCCCTAAGCCCTGATCCAAAGGGCAAAATAAAAATGTAGCGGGTGTCTATGCGGTTTGGAGTTTGGCAGACTATGCGAATTAGCTACATCTAGATGGTTATATATGGCTTAGAGTACCGCAATTGAGCGCCTTGACTCCAGTCTTATGTTTCCCTGATATTTTTTTGTATCTAATTTTATCCTCTGCTAAGCTCACGAATAAGGGAGCTCAATGTCTAATGTAATGACACTATTGTGATCATTGTACTCTAACTATTCTAGCTTTTGACTATATATTTGATGATTACTTAAAAATAAAAAAAAAAGAGCCCTTTTGGTTTGTATTTTGCGCTTTTTTTTTTGTTAACAATTGATCCATTAATCAAGTTACATTTTGGCATCTGAGACACGCCGCGCAAGGAGGCAACAACGTTCGCTCTTGGCGCTGCCGAGTTGTTGGCCTGACGATGACGATGACCCGGTGAGGGTGCAGTGGCGGCGCACGGAGAGATCGACGAGAGTGGAGTGGAAGCGCTCGGGGAGATTTGTTTACGACAACTACAGTGAGGTCGAGAACGACTGGTTCCTTCCCAGATTCCTGTGTTCAAACTTGGACCTGGTCTTGGACTCTCCTTTTGGGCTTTAGGTTAATCTATTTTATTTCTGTTTTAAGTGGTTTATTCTATTTAGTTTTTAATTATTTACTACTTTCAATAAGAAGATGTGGGTCTTGTCCCAGTTTGCGTTTCTTGCATACCATGTATGTTCTAGGTGGGCGGCGAGTTCCTTACTTTGTCAAATGGTCGCAGCCCCTAGTGGCAGGATGAAATTTAGTATCACTGGTACTATCTTCCAGGGGCAACATGGTAGGAAAGCTGTTAAACATAGTAACTTATGGCTCTGTATGAGCATTGTCTTTCTGGTATGTCGCCAAATTTGTAAAGCAAATGGAGTTAGCCAATGACGCACTCCTTGCTAAATGGTGCTTGTTAGAATGCATAGGATTAAAAACTCCTGATATTATTTTGGGATGTTTAGGCAATTTGAGGTTTAGGCTCTATTTGGGATGTTTAGGCAATTTGAGGTTTAGGCTCTATCGCCCCCCCCCCCCCCCCCCCCCTTTCCTTCTTTGTGTTCTATGGTTTTGTTAATGGTTAAGGCATAAGAGCGACCGCTTAGTTCTAATTAAAAAAAAAAAAAAAAAAACATCCATAGTTCTTGTTGGCAATCTATTTATACATACTATTTTGTTGTCATGCACATAAACAAAGTTTGGAATTGATATACTCCTAGATTCTTAGTTGTGTATCTAGCTAGCTACGATTGGAAATGGAGCCGGTTGGGAGTGGGAGGAGCCTTCATTGCGACGTATGAATAGTCCATGTGTTGCATAAGTTTACTGTGCTTTTCAGAATTTCAGATAAGAAATCGAAGGCTCATGTTACAATCTCTATTGCTTTATGTTAAAAAATAATGAGCCTTTTGGAATTGATGTAGTCCTAGATTCTTAGTTGTGTATCTAGCTAGCTACAATTGGAAATGGAGCCGGTTGGGAGTGGGAGGGGTCTTCATTGCGTCGTATGAATGGTCCATGTATTGCATAAGTTTATTCTGTTTTTCAAAATTTCAGATGAGAAATCGAAGGCTCATGTTATAATCTCTATTGCTTTATGTTATAAAATAATGAGCCTTCTACTAAGATCGTGAATCCCTTCGTCGATCGAACAATCCACAAGTTTCCTCTCTTCTTTTCTCCACATTGTTTCTTCAAATGCTAAGTTTTTCATTACTGAAATTGTTTCTTTTTGGTACTCTTCTCTTTTTTGACACGCCACATAACAAGTATAATTCTTATTTAAATAATTAAATACATGTATATTCGTCTACCAGTCATATAACATCAATAAACACACACATACAAATCTTAAAAAATCAATTGAAGGATAAAATCAAGGCTTCACGCAGCATCTTTAGAGGATAGAGCCGAAAATGAGGACAACCTTCATCCAAGATTCAAAAGTCGCTCCCAAATTATTACATGTCTTGAACTTAGCTAAGAAATGCACACATACGAAGCAATACTTAAAAACGTTATGGCGTAAACCGAGTTATTCTTGTGCTAATATTCTACCTGAAAACCCACATAAGGTTTTTGTAATCTGAAACTTCAAATTGAGTGATAATTTGGGTCACACAATAATAATGGTGTGGTTACTAGAGTACCTTTTGACAGTGTTACTGTTTTACCCAAAAAAAAAGGGCGCAGTACGTACGTAGCTGCATATAGTGAGTTGTATTGCCAAATAAAAGCTATCAACAATATTTACTGCAACAGTCTCCACTAGTCACTAGTTTGTCTTTTTTCTCTCTATATAAACCCTCGCCCCTTATTCTCTCATGTCACAACTTCCTCCTCACTCACCCACCCTATAACCTCTCTCTCTCTCTCAGTTTCTCTCCATTTCGCATCTCTCTCTTTCCGCATCAGAGCCTCCATATATGGAAGACGTCGTCAAGTTCTTGTTCGGCATCTTCGGTGCGTTCTCTCTCTCTCTCTCTCTCTCTCTCTCATCGATATTCTTCACTACTTTTTCTGGTTTTTGATTTCTCTCCCTTCACTAACTTGTTCTTCGAATTCGTTGTTTCTGTGCAGGTAATGCCACCGCTCTCTTCCTCTTCTTGTCGCCGACGTAAGCTTCTCTCTCTCTCTCTCTCTTTCATTTTCTTGAAGCCAGCTAGCTAGCTTTGATGTTGAAATCTGTGAACAATTTCTGGTTTTGATACACAGGATCACATTCAAGAGAATCGTCAAGAACAGATCCACCGAGCAGTTCTCCGGCATTCCTTACGTCATGACTCTCCTCAACTGCCTCCTCTCCGCTTGGTACTCTCTCTCTCTCTAACCGCCTCTCTGCAACACCGCCTAGTTTTACCGTTTTGCCCCTCTCTGCGGCTAAAGCTTTCTTGTCTGTTAGTTACGGAAACAAGATAAAATGACGTTTTCATTCCCGTGAGAGCAGCAGAGTAGCAGCGTCATGGTTTCAGTGTGACATGATTTTAATTTTCGCGAAATTAGATTTCTGCCCCATATAGTTTTGTTTAATTATAAACTGGCCACGGTTTTGATCAAAACAGGTACGGCTTGCCGTTTGTGTCGCCGAACAACATTCTGGTGAGCACCATTAACGGCACCGGCGCTGTAATCGAGTCCGTCTACGTGTTGATCTTCATAGCCTTTGCTCCGAAGAAAGAGAAGGCCAAGATTCTGGGGCTCTTCACTTTTGTGCTGGCGGTCTTCTCCATCGTGGCTTTGGTTTCCGTTTTTGCCCTTCACGGCAACTCCAGGAAGCTCTTCTGCGGTTTCGCCGCCGCCATCTTCTCCATCGTCATGTACGGCTCGCCTCTCTCCATCATGGTAACTTTTCCTGCCTTCTTCTATTTTTAACTGATAGCCTGTTGTGGTAAATTTGGAAAGTTACTGTAGTGATGAATGGTAAATTGTGCAGAGGACTGTGGTGAAAACGAAGAGTGTGGAGTTCATGCCATTCTTCATGTCGCTGTTTGTGTTCTTGTGTGGCACTTCCTGGTTCGTCTATGGGCTTCTCGGCCATGACCCATTTGTAGCTGTAAGTTTTTACTTGATTATGTCCTCCTTTGATTTTTTGTGTTACTAGATTTGAGTAATTAATGAAAGGTGAAAAAAGTTGAGATTTGGGTAGATTTTATTATATTTCAAATGAAGAAAGAAACCAAAAACCCTGTGTGGAAATGTTTAGTTAAATTGGGCAGAAATGGCTTTTGGAAGTAGTAGAAATGTGAGATCATATAGTGATGGAGATGAGTGTTATGGTGTGTGCAGGTGCCAAATGGGTTTGGGTGTGCTTTGGGGGCATTGCAGCTCATCTTGTACTTCTTCTACCGTGACATCAAGAAGCAGCAGCCTAGTGCTGAAGACAGTGTGGAGCTGGGACTCGAAAAGCCTCACCAATCGAAGCAAGCAAACGGCGTTAATGGTGTCTAAGATGGGCGTGGCATCTGAAATTGCTGCATTTCTCACTTGGTGGTGTGGCTAGTTAGTTCATGTTTTTCTTACTCATGATTTGAGTGAGTACTAATGGCAATGTCAATTTTAGAGTCTGATGGAATTGACCGTATAGAAACAAATGTGGGATTGTTGGTATTGCTTTTCAGTTCAATCATGCATATGTACTGCTTTCATGAGTAACAAGGACAAATATTACTTTGCTGAATTTTTGCTTGTTCTTTTTGCATTTTATTGTTCAGTGTGTGACCAAGTTGATGATCACGTAAGAATTTCAAATATCCACAAACTTCATATGAAAGTTTAAAGATTATTCGACAATATGCAGGCGATAGAAACATGAACACAAGTGTAATCTTCTACATGTCAACGTCTCATAAAATTAAACGTAACCTAATTTAAGTGATTCATATTAAGCTCGAATTATTTAGCTCATTCTCTGATATCATATTGAACTCTTGAGCACTAGTGTCTTTGGAACATTATTAATGGTGAACGGTGGCCGTTGGGATTGCCGTGCGAAACATGGTCCAAAGAGGGGTGACACTGACCCTTAGGGACTCATTGGCTTAGCTAGTCCTTCAGTCACACGTTATTGTGGTATAGTTTGATTCTTGTTTTCAATTTTTGGAATGACAAAAACCAAATCCGATAGTGATGGGATTGAATTAATACAAACAAAATGCAGAGGCATGCTGTTGCATCACCTAGCTCGATGCTTCAGTAATTCCGTCGTGGCTGAGATGATCAGTACTTTCTGATGCCAAAATAATATGGGGGTGTGTCTGTGAGTGAAGTATCAAAAGGTAGAGAAAACTTGTCGTTTCCATTTCAAATACCTGTAGTGAGATGGACAAGGACCTGAGAATTACGGGCGGTGGAGTATGCCAATTTTCCCTGTGGTATCTCAGTTCTGTCATGATTAAGATTTAGATTCCCTAGAACATGTGAACATGGAGAGACCACAATTTGGCGAATTAGCTTGCTTATCAGGTAAATTTGTAAAATTCAAGTAGTTTCATCGGATATGATTCTTCAAACACTTTGTCTCTACTTATTTTCATCGGATCACAATGCCGAACATGAGATGCATCTGTCATTTTGATGGAAAAAAATTAAGAGGCGATTTGCCTAAACCACTTTGGGTTAGAGATATTGAACAAGCAGAGCTGGTTACAATGTCTTGGTCTCTTTGCACCTCCCTGACTTCTTCTACATCTTTTGTATGTAGTTCTGTGCATGTCTAAATTTCCAGGGCATCCAAAGAGGGTGCATATATAGATGGAGCAGCTAAGCTTTTGATGGCTCCACATAAATTTAGAAGGGATGTTTGTAAGGCATCCCTTGGACCGATTCAACTCAACAGTACGTGCATGACGGGTCAGTTACTCAACACGTGTAAAATGAGAATCAAAAGATATGTTCAGGCGGAAGCATTTTTATATCATCTTTGTTTTGAAAACGTTTTGTTGTCTATGCCAGCTCACACGTAAACACATATTTAGCATAACCTTGAGGAACACTTTATAACATTATGTTTCTGATTAATTAGGAGATTCCGTATAGAAACGTACTTTTCATCATGATGAGTTCTGCAGGATTTCACCACAAGAAAGTCGATCTAGTCCTTGTAGCAAAAGAATTAATGATGGAGTTCTTTTTCAGATTAAAATGTCAACTTATTTATTAATTTAGTACTTCTGCCTTTCATGTTGTATGTTGCGATGGTTGGCTCTGCTTATCGTCAAGTTAATGGCTCTAGTGGTCTTGTTGCTGCTAGTAAAGCTGATGTGATCAAATGGATTCATCATGCCCCAGACTGGGTCAGACTCAAATTTGATGGCTCTATGATGAACTCCTCTGATGCTGCTGGGTTTGTCATTACAAATTTCTCTAGTGATCCTCTAGTTGCTGGTGCTCGTCGACTCCATCCCTCAAGTGTCCCTGTTGCCGAGTGTCATGCTCTTAGAGATGGTCTTCTGGCTGCCAAATGATTCAACCACAAGAACTTTGTTGTTGAAGGTGACTCTCTTATAGTCATCCAGTGTGTGCAAGGGTCCTTGTTGGTTCCTTGAAGGATCAAGTCTATCGTCCATGACATTGCTACTTTAGCAAAATGGTTTGATAACATCTCCTTCTCTCATATCTTTCGAAAAGCAAACTTTCTCGGTGACGCGCTTGCAGATTTGGGTCACTCTCTCACTAACCCGAAGATTTGGTGCAATATCATTCCTGCTCAAGCTTATATTGCCTTGCATTTAGATGTGATTCAAGTTAGGTGTCTGAAAGACTTCTTGTTGTAATTTTTTTTTTTCTCCTAACAAAAAAACTAATTTATTGATCATGTAAATTACACATAAGGCGAATCAATTAGAGTTTTTTTTTTTTATTAAGACGAATCACTTAGAGAATTACCTGTGCAATTCAACTTTACTGTAAACAATGAAACAGATCCATAACTATTTACAACGTACACCTACGAGAATCAAAATGGCATAGCTGCTGCAGCATATCCAAAAAACAATATTTCGAGGGAAAGGAGAGGACGAAGTGACGAACCTCAGCATCCAGTAGTGTATAATTTCAACATGGTGTGTCATCAACATGAACACTTATTCAACAGCTTCCCTACAAAGAAAAACACGTACTTCAACAAAAGGAGTTCTAACAGGAAAAAAAAAAAAAACTAAAAATTAAAACCTTGAGATCTTGGCCCAGTTACAAATGCAACCTGTACCAAAGAGAGCAGGCCCAATTAAGAGGGACTGTTGCACCTGCAGCCACCATTTGCCGTACGGCCCGTACCTGCCATTGCTCATGCTTCTTACTCCTGCCACCGTGCAGCCATCCACTCCAGGCCACCACAGCAACCGACCCACGCAGCCCTTATCTTCAGCTTGTGATCACTAAGGTCGCCACAGCAACCGCACCTGCCATTTACTATGGTCGCCTGTCATGGCTTTCCTGGAATATGCAGATCATGGTGCACTCACTCTCAAAGTTCGTTAGATTGGGATATATAAGCCCAGGAAGTATTTGCTAGAAAATTGACTACGACAGAGAACGGCTGGGACGTATAAACCTCTAATTTGTCTTTCCAGGAGAGCTTGATCAAAGGATTAATCCGAATACCTAAAACACAATCCACCACCCCATATATATCCTCAGTGCAATCTCTCCAATGGCAGCTGTTTCTTCTCCTACGTACCTATCGCCATCAAAAACCTTGTCATTTTTGACTGAAATAGCTTTGTGTACACCAAACTGGAAGCTTAGAACACAATCGATCGATCAAGAAGTTGGTAGTTCCTGGGATATTGCTTTTATTAGAAATCCTTACCGACCTAGCTTCAAACAATTTTACTCCTGCCAACTTACCAAGTGACTTATCCAAAGTTCCAAACAATCATGAAATCAATCTAATAAGGATTGAAATCCTTGTCTTTTTACTGGGACTGCCATATCCGTCTTCATGGAAAGGCAGAGTTTGTATTCCTAACAAGGATATATATTGATAAGGCCGGCTTGATATGCATGTGTTGCAACATTAGACTCAAAAGTACTCACTAATTTCTCATTGAAATTTTCTGTCTTGAAATTCAAGATCGACTGAGAGCCTCCTGAATCTTTGTTCTCTAATTACTAATTAGACTGTCATCTGCAAACAATTAATATTAGAAATTCTTTTTCTCTAAACCCTAGCTAGTACGACTGCCCTATATATATATTGATCACCTGATCGGCATAAGAAGTATCATGAAGTAAAGGGATTCATAAATCCTAATATCAGATCTTCAGTACCCCATTATTTGGTGTGTGTTTCACTCATTTAGTCCAATCCAATCGAACCTCAATTATGCAATTTATGCTCTAATATAAAAACAACTTGGACTTGCATCTATATATCTCAGCTAGGCAATGCAGTAGTCATTCTTTTCTTAATATTATATGTCGGTTCTTCTTATTTCTTTTCCTTTTTCGACATTTATGATGTCGGTTCTTGAATTCAGTGAATTTTATCATTTCAGTTATACTTCCATTTTCCCAATTTCACTCAAAATAGTCACAAAGTGACATCAGCTATGAAAGATATATACGGGAACATTTATTTTATTTTTTCGTTATATTGGAGGCATGCACCGAACTCTGAATCCAGCTTAATCAATATCCTTAACTCATTGTGCTATCTTCTGTCATCACTTGATGAGCAAACCTCATTGTAATATAGAAACAAGATTTTGAAACACAGATACAAATTAACCAGATTGAGTACTTTTAATTGATTAAAGATGATACACAGACAAAGCACATATTATCCCAAATGTTTATAATTCCATTCTTAAGGTTTGTAACAACTACGTTTACAAACAGCTTCAGGTTCCCATAACATTGCATTTTTATTTCATTGCTACTAACTTGTTATTCTCAACTCGTGCTACTGCACTATCCAAACAGTACATAACAACAGCTTGAACTTGATTCAAGAGGCACTACTGGTTATGCTGCATAACTTCTGCAGGAAACTTCACTCCACAGCTCTTAGTACCTACGTGATCTTTCATCAAGCTTGAGATCGGATCTTCCTCTGTCCTTGAAATCCCCTATGTAACCCATTTAAACAAAATAATTAATTTCTAATGAATTTCAAATGACAAAATCATGAGATTTTCTTCAAAGGATAAAGTGTTTTATTCATATTTCAATGGTTTTTAATTTAGAGAAATTGGCCCATATAACCAAAAGAACATATGAAATCCCATTCGATTCCCTTATTAATCTTAGGTGGCGGCGTAAGTGGAAGTACTTACGCTGGCTTCATTGTTCCTTTTCTCAAATGCGTGCATAGCTGCAGCTGCCTGTAGAAACAAAAGAAACGAAAGGAATTAATTAGAATATGCTCAGATATATGCATGTATAAACTATAAACATATACACAAGCAAGAAAAAGCTCAGTAGGGTTTTGCATATGTACTCTGGCCAAGTCGTACTGCTCCTTGGTGAGTGTTTTAGGCTCAGATTCCATAGAAGTCGTCCTAATCAGCTTAGCAGCACCATGGTTTTCCATTGTTGTAAGAAGAGAGCAGCCTAGCTAGCTATAGCACACCAAGCTTAACAGAAAAGAGAGAAAGATAGTAAGCAAGGTTCTCCAATGCCCCCTATATATAACGGTAGAGATGGAGAGAAAGAGACAGAGATCTAGAGAGATAGAGATGGTGAGAGAGAGTTGGTGTGTGCCAGCAAAACATGAAAGAACGTGAGCAAGGCATGTGCGTTTTGAGAAAGACTTGTACATTTGGCAACCAGGCTTGTCTCAATATATGAGTATGAAATGCTTTCCATGCTCTTGTATATGTAAATGGATGCTTTTGTCATGAGTTTTGAGCTGCAGTTGGATTTGTTTTAATTACAATACTACGCACCTAACCACACAGTCTAGCTTGATGACCCAAAACCCAGTACACACTGCAAAACCTTCGACTGCAAGTTACATTGGAAACAGAGATTGATTGACCAAATTTATGACTCCTTCCCAACAGAAATTAACGTTACGTACGTTTCGATCCCATATAGCCAAGAGGAAGCTGGTACTGTATATAGGCCTGTATGTAATTTACACAATGGCGCCTCTATATATGCCCATCAGCCCATATGGGATATGGGTGTTGGGTTCGTTTGAGATCGTTTCAATATTTCGGTTCTATATATGCAGGACGTTATCACTTGGCCTATAAGAACATGGTGCCCTAACATGAGTGATCAGAAAGGTAGAAAGGAAAAGGTTCAAGAAAAATATGATTAGAATCTGTTTAGAATGAGGTTATACCGCTTTTCTGTACTTTCAAGAAGTTAACGATTTCTCATACAAATCAACGAAAAGTACGTAAAATTTTAAATTCTTTAATCAAAGCATTTTCCCCAACTAAAAATACTCTCGGAAAGACCGAACATAAGTGGGGATCAATTATATTGTTTGTTTATTTGACTGTATATGGTAACTTTTAAAACGATTGACCGGTAAATCATTCGTTAGCCCCCACAATATCCACAACTGACGTTCGGTGGAAAAGCGTTCTCATGTCGTATCTCATTTAAAGCTTTACCAGTTTACGGGGGTAAAGCATTCGTTAGCCCCCACAATAATGTCGATGGAAAAGCGTTTTCATGTCGTATCTCATTTAGATTGTATGGTAATTCTTTTATGACGATTGGAGCAGAAAGCATTCATTGCACCCCTCCCCCCTCTCTAAAAAGATCGTCATTGACGTCGGTGCAAAAGCGATCTCATGTCGTATC
Source organism: Fragaria vesca subsp. vesca (assembly GCF_000184155.1). Taxonomy (NCBI): domain Eukaryota; kingdom Viridiplantae; phylum Streptophyta; class Magnoliopsida; order Rosales; family Rosaceae; genus Fragaria; species Fragaria vesca. The sequence goes on along the minus strand of NC_020492.1, from coordinate 15,513,986 downwards.
TCACATTTGACAAATAAATTTAAAAGCATCTCGATCAAGTCAACCATATAACCTAGGTTGGAGATTATAGCTACAAACACTAGTCACCCAAGTATGTGTGTCTGGATATATGGTTATATTGACAAACCATATAGCCTATCCAGATTTCACCACTTTTGAGGCTGCAACGTGGCAACAACGATCTTTCACCAATACTAAATTGTATAATTTCAACATAGATGATTAATGTTATTCACACACCTTATTTTTCTATTCACACTTATCTATTTTTATTTTTATATTATTATAATTCAATTTTAATTACAAATTAACTACCCCTTGAATTTGCCCCATGATTGGTTCTCATCATAGATAGGGTGTGTAAATATTACAAATTAACAATTTGGTCCATAATTGGTTCTCATCATAGATAGGGTGTGTAAATATTACAAATTAACTATCCCTTGAATTTGGTCCATGATTGGTTCTCATCATAAATATGGTGTGTAAATAAATTAGAAAAGTGCTAAGGTTTCTAATATGATGAGTTTATTGTATTTAGACGAGCTAGACAAACCATAGCATAAATTAGAAAAGCCAAATAAGGTAACCTAAAGAGAAGAGGCCCAACTCAAGAAAGGTTGACCCAGGCCCACACATCACCATCCTCACATCGACCGCCTATACATTTTTTATGTACGTGATTATGCCGCCTATGAGTCATACCACGAAAAGCTAGCTCTTTGAGTAGCCTCATCAAGAGCTACCGTAGATAATCTCGCCATCGAGCTCCGCCAAAATGATTAAAAATGTTGACCTGAGACCCACTAGCATCCGTTGACGCAACCCGAGCCCTTAAATCTCGTGTCCTTGATTATGTAATTCTTCTCCTGGACGCATCAAAACCTACACCACCACTGTACAGAGAGCGACCTTAAGGCTCAGAGATGACACATAAAATATGACACCCACCATCCTTCCCATACCCCAAGCAAAACCTCATCCTTCTTTACCACAACCCCATACAATTAGATTCTCACAACAATACAATGACAACAATGTGGCGATGTCGGTGCTATCATCGATGGCCGCCGGACAGGAAAACGTTGGTGGTGTAGTTTTTTTTTTTAATAGGAAAGTAAAATTACAAAGAGGTGCTACGAGGGCGGCCTAAACTAGGTCTATCCCGATTGAAAGCAGTAAAGTGAGAAATAGGGATGGAGCCAATCCAAATTTTCGTGGATGTTAAAGAGCGCCCAAGAAAAGCCAACGCATCAACAAGGAAATTTGCTTCTCTGAACACATGGTCGAAGAAAATACTGGTACACCTCCTCGTATCTGTAGCGGTATCTCTGATAAGGGATTTAATACGCTAAGGAATTGCTCACCTTCCCTTGATACAATTAATAATATATCAGCGCTGAATCACCCACTTGAATTTTAAGATGATTGAACCGACCCGCCACCCTCAAACCATCTTTTAAGGCAGAACATTTATCTACCGGCACAGAAGCAATGCCAACATTTCTTGAACCACCAATCAAGGGCTTGCCCTTTTGATCATGGATGATGAAGCTTGCAGCAACACCCCAAATGGGGACAACTGAGCCATCAAAATTAATTCTAATAAAGCTCGGAGGAGGAATGTGTCACTTAATAACATCTGGGTAATCTCTCGCATCACGCACCGGCCGAAGTATGTGCTCAACAGAAAGCACAAACAACAACCGAAGAATGAACAATTTCATTTGGCAATACGAAGACAAATCTAAAAATAACATTGTTTCTTGCTTTCCAGATCTGCCAACACATAAGCAAACTATCCTTAATAATAGAAGTATCCTGAGAGAAGACATGCTCAAGCCAGTCATCCATATTTTGATAATCAGTTGGCTTAGGGACCAGACCAGCCAAATTCCAAACAGCAACAGCTTTAACACATGAATGGAACATATGGTTAGTATCTTCCACATCAGAATTACATAGGGGGAAGATATTCATAATACCATTAATGAATCTGGCAAGTCTTGCTCTAGTTTTAAGCCTATTCCTCACCAAAAGCTAAGAAAAGTTTTTAACGTTTGGTGGGATGTTAAGCTTTCATACTTTGTTAAGCATATCAGTTCTAAGATGTTTTGTAGCTTCAACTTGTAGCCAAGTGGTCGTTTTAGTAAAAAAATTTCCATTTGGGATAGGCTCCAAACAAACTAATCACTTATATCATTCACATGGATATTAATAGCTAAGATAGATCTAACTGTGGATATATCAAGAACACTTGACAATTTTGACATATCTGAGTGACCATCAACAATATAATCACTTGGTATCATCTAGATTTACATTGTTTCTATTGGAATCATTCAAAAGATTTATTAAAGGGAAATCAAAGACTATTAAAAAGCCAAAACTTAATATGAACTCCATTACCAATAATCTATCTCGTACCTTTCAGAATGATTTCCTGGCATCCAAGATATCTTTCCAAGCCATTGAATGGTTATAAGTTTGCTTTTTCAAATCAAAGATAGAGTGCCTTCTTAAATATTTGTTCCTCACAATAGTCACCCACCAGTTATCACTGTTAGAAAAAAGTTTCCAACCCAACTTGGCCAGTGTTGCCAAATTAAAATCAGAAACCATTCTCACACCAAGGCCACCTAAAGACTTAGGCATAGAGACTTAATCTCAGGTAACTGTGGGTGGGGGGGGGGGGGGGGTGGTGGAACTCATGTCTTTCTCAGTAGACTTAGCCACTTTAGAAGGGCATTTAAAGTAAGAAAAAATATGATTTGGCGTTACAGACACATTAATTATAAGTAGAGTTGTTCTTCCAGCTCTAGATAAAGTAGAGCCTTTCCATCCATTTAATCTTTTAGGAATTTTAATTAGCAGTTCTCTAGCATTGACATGATCTTTCCAAAACACAATGGTATGAATACAAGATATTTTCCAATTGTTGATCTATGTTAAATTCCCATAATATTCGAAATAGAAGCCCTAATACTACTATCAGTCTTTGGAGAAAAGTAAATAGAAGATTTATCAAGATTTAACTGTTGTCCCGAAACATAAGCAAACTTGGACAAGATCCTTGAAATATTTCTAGCTACAGTGGGACCCTGCTAAAAATTAGACAATCATCATCAAACACTAGGTTAGACACTCTAATCTTTTTTGGGGAGGAAAGAATGCCAATTAACATGATTTTTATTATGCTCAACAACCTTATTCAAATTCCTTATTAGGGGTTTCATACAAAGAATAAAAATATAAGGAGATAGTGGATCTCCCTGCCTAAATCCCTCTTGAAGGAGAGAAGTGACCATCAGCTTTACCAATGATTAAAACTGAAAAAGAGATAGACCTAATTCATTCCATAATAAGGTCAACCCATCTAGAATGGAAGCCAAATTTAAGAAAAGTGTGCTCAATGAATTCCCAACTTAAGTAATCATATGCTTTTCTAAATCAAGCTTGACAACCATAGCACCTTTGTTAGCTTTGTGAAAATTCAAAAAAAGCTCATGGGCAATCAAAATGTTGTCAGTGATTGATCTCCTAAGAGCAAAGGCACCTTGATTTCTACAAATACACTTATCAAGGAGAGGCTTAAGCCTAGCAACTAGAACTTTGGAAATGATCTTGTAAACCACATTACATACGCTAATAGGCCTAAAATGGTTTACAGTTTATGGACTTTCAACCTTTGGGGAAGGGCAATATTAGTATGGTTCAAAAAGTTCAACCTAGATCCACTTGAAAAGAAATTTGAAACAATAGAATTCTATTTCGAAAAACTACTTCCCTGAACATGATTCCAATTTTTCTAAAAAAATTAAGCATTTAAACCATCTAGTCCGGGGGCCTTAAGACTGTCAATTGAGATGATAGCATTCTCCACTTCCAAAGAAGAAACAAGAAATAGCAAAGAGGCATTATCCTCACTAGAGATGACAGAATCAATAATTTGTAAAAAATCACACTCCATTGATCTATTCATGTTATTCCCAGCTTGGAATCTCTTCTTAAAACTCCGCACAAAAACATCACTAATATCTGAATGGGAATTCACAACCATATTCATGTCATTTCTGATTTTACTGATTCTATTTTTCTTCTCCTAATAGTGCCTTTGGCATGTAAAAACTTTATATTTTTGTTCTCCAAAACCAACCACTTCGCCTACGTTGGTAAGATGAGCTTTCATTAGAGCTATAAAAATCTTTCTCAAGAAGTGAGATGTGTCTCCTCTCTAAACTCTAGCCGTCTTGGCGAAGGGAAGCTATCAAGGAGACCATCTCCGGTCTCCTCTCTACCATGGTGGACTTCGTCATCCTTCCCTCTATCAAGGAGACCATCTCCGGCCTCCCGACTCTTATCAACCCAATCACATCAGCCGTTATGAATCGGCATAACTCATCCTTACAACAGAAAAATCTCTTGAGAGCTTTCGACGCAGATCTAACCTTAGGTTGTGAGGTGACGAAGTTGTGTGTCGGTTACTTGTAGGGAATGATGGAACAGGTTAGATCCGACCTAGTAGAGCGAGGTTTAAAGATGTTTACCAATGGCCGAAATTGCATCTGGAATCGTTCTTGAAGCAGCGAGGTTAGATGTCGGATTTATTGGGGGTCAATGAATTCTGAATAAATCTAATATAAAAAAAAATGATCAGGGGGTTTTGGTGTTTTACAACCCTTCGCCTTAGTGTTGGAAGGTAGATGGTGGCAAGGACTTCGTTCGGGACAAGGAGAGATGTCAGCAATAAGACTGGACGGCGGCCCTATTTGGATTAGGTGCCCACAACAATTTCGAAACCCAAACTTGATTTAAGGCCTAACCCAAGTTGGGCGCTCAAAGGTAAACCAAATTTGGGGTACAATAAAAATCTGAGACTTAATTTGAAAAAGACTCGAATTTGGGCTCATCTTACAGCTCTGATTTGGTTTTGGACCCTCTTATGGACCAAATTGAGAATCTCTGGTCTACTAGGGTTTCGTGTATAAAATCCCGGAGGTGTTGCTCCCACAAAGTACGTTTACCTTAATACCATAATTATTTTTGAATTGGTTGGAGTGTACTACCGAAAAGTGATTTATGTCCTTCATTGATAATTGAGCCTGTATGAGGGTTCTTTTTATTTGGAAATAACTAAGCCAAAATTAACTCATAGAATTGAATTAATGAGTTAATATTGTGTGTGATTTAAGATCAAAGAGAAGCTTGTAGCATGAGCTGGCGTGAGAGTTGAAGGCACACCGCGGTGGTGAAAATTGGACTGAGCTTTCAAGGTTAGATTTCTGGGAAGGATTTGAGTTTCAAGGGTAGGGACTGAAAGAGGGCTAAAAAGGAGTTTGGCTTAAAGGTTTGAAGGCATGAAAGCTTGAGTGTTTTAGGAACTTTTCTGGGTTGGTTGCCTCATAGCTTTGCAGCTCCCAAACTTTTCTTCTTATAGAGCTCAATTGGTGGGTTTTGCGATGGGTTGCGATGCCTAATCCACTGTGTAAAAGGATTGTTATTCTCAAGCACATGATCTTAGCCTCAAAAGCTGGCAGAGAGAGGTTGACTTTGAGAGATGGGAAAGATAACTCACTGCAGAGACGCTGCGAGGGCGGTTGCAGAGACGGAAATCCAGGAACGAGGCGGACCAAGTAGCTTGAATCCTATGATTTCGTCATCCAAGGATAAAGAGCTGTCTTGGAACTAGTCACTGACCTTCTTCTTCCTCGGGTTGGGAATGAATGAGATTTTTCTGTTGTGCAAAGCTTGTCATCGTACTGCTGTGGGGAAAAGATAAAGTGTGGTATCTGGTTCAACAATGAGAATATAGAAAGGGATTGGGCTTTTTCCTAAAAGAAGAGAGTTTGGGCTTTTCCAAAAGAAAAAGGGTGTTGGGCTTTGGATTCAAAGACATTTTGGGTTTAAGAGATGAACAATCCAATTCTCACCTTCTTCACCGATTCGTCACCGACTTAACTCGTCGGGCTTGAGTTTCGGGCCCAAGACCGAAACTTCTTAACAACATTAAATCGGTGGACGAGCGTTATGTGCCTCTGTAACCATCTATACCATACCCACTTCTACAATCCCCAATGATGCGTGCATGCGGCTTGGGCCCACTTGATTTAACCTAATATTGCATGAAATTATCGCGTGACAAAGTATTAATTGATCACATGATTTTTCGGGTATCAACATTAGCCCCCTTGATTATGTGGGCTATTTAATGCATGAAATGGGCCACATAATCAAAGAAAGGTAAGAAAAATCAACATGGCCCATGTATTATACATTGGTCAACATAAGTAAGCCCAAGTTGACCATCTCCCAATTTCACTTTGACTCTTCTTCTTCTTTTCCGTTCTGGTCTCTACTCCCTGTTTCATTCGCTTTCCTTCTTCTTTTCTGTTTCCTTCTCTCATCTAGTCTCTGCTCCCTGCTTCATTCGCTTTCCTTCTTCTTCTTTTTTCGCATCCGCATCTTCATCTCTTTTTTTTTCAGCATCTTCATCTCTTAGCCTTCTAATTCGTCTGCCCTAAATTGAACTTGTGAGCATCAGGGCTCAGAGAGATAGGGATTTTCGATTGAAGGTTCCCAAGGTATGCTTGCTCTTGTCTCTTCCTCTTACCTCAAATTCCTAAAATTCTTTACTCAAACGATGCTTTTCCTTTTGCTGCGATGACAAATGATTTCTTCTTATTGCAGGGATCAATTTGCCGATTGGATTTGCCTGGATTACTCCTTACTTTCCTTGAATTCCTGTCATCCTACTACGCCAAATCCGCTCAGGTGAGTCCGTATCTACTAAATTGGACATCTTCGGTTTTGGGTTTTGAGTTCGAAAGGGTTGTGCTTGCTGTTAGCTTTTTCTTGTTTAGTTTGCTGGGAGTGTCGCAGGACGTATCATTCCTGCAGTAATGATTTTATAATGCATGAAGAAAAAGAGATGAGGAATTGGATTATTGATGTTGATGATGATATCATGTATGTAACTGAGTTGGAGTTAGCTTGGAATTTTGGGTTATGAGAGACGATCCTTAGCTTTAGTGCGTATGTCTGCTATGCTTGCATGTCCTTTTCTTTATTATAGACTCTGTGATGTCTGAGCTTGACAATGAACATGTCACACCCTGACATGGTTTGACTTGATGTTGTTGATTGCTCTTGCTTGTGGAGACTTGTGTCTTGGTACTTGCCTTTTATTTCCTTGCATAGATGTTGCTTTTGCTATCGGGTGTTGTTAGGATGCATGTATCGATATGCAAGGCTATGTCTGCTTGGCCATTGTGGCTATGCTTGGGGTGGTGTACCGATAATAGATTAGTTATGGGGGGTTTACCATAGTATGACATGTCTTGGCTTGGTGTTGCTTGGCGTGTCGTATCTCAAGTCATGAGGCACATGCATGTTTTGTCATCATTGGTTTTGAGTTGATGCATATTGGAACTTTGATTAAATGTTGCATTCATGCTTATATGTATCTCTCCTTGTCCTTGCAGGAAGAACTTGTGATGGCTCCGAAGATTAAAGCTTCTCAACCTGTTGAACTTCGTGACCATTATTTCTCACTGGAAGATGGTCTTAAAGTTGCACCTATGGCGGTAAATGGTGAAAGTGATTCAGAGGGGATGTCTCATGAGTTCGCAGCTCACTTTGTTCCCCCAAATTCTATCTTCAGGCTATTGATTGAACAAGGGGATTACTCAGCAGCGCCTATCTGCTTTAAGTACTCTTCAAAGCCTGTCACGGGTTGGTTAGAATGGATATGTCATGAGATGGAGCAGGAGGAGTATGGAGAAGCCATTAGCGAGGCAGGGGTGAAAATTTCTCTGTTCATCTCTAGTTTCTGTGAAGTTTATAAAGACGACATTTGCCTCCGCCATGTTGTACAAAGATGGAGTTCTATCACTCACACATTTATTTGCTCTTGGGGAGAGTTCACTCCTACCTTGGAGGATGTAAACAACATCATGAGGCTCTCGTCGACCTGACCCTTTCAACATAGTGTTGGATCAGGATGAGAAGGAAAAACTAGAGATCTTAGAGTCAGGCGCCTGTTTTTCTAAGGAGAGGTTCCGATTATGTCATTTGGTGCGGCATTTTTGGCATTCGGCTGATGGGGAAGGCGCGGGTTTTGCTTCTGGTTGCCGCCTGGCAGCCATGTTTGCCTATTGGTTGAGTAGATTCTTATTCCCTGACTTCCCTTACGAGAATGTCCAACGGGACTTCTTTCCTCTTGCCATCAAGCTAGCAACCGGTGTCCGTTTTCCATTGGCCCCTCTATTCCTCAGCCATCAATATCGAATGCTGGATCAGGTTTTTGAAGATGAAAAGGCAGGCGCGGGGAAGTATGGTATCGGTTCTTTGGTGTCTAGCTTTTTTCTACAGGTGTTTATTTGGGAGAAGATTAAGAATATGGAAGTACAACCAACAGCTTCTAGCATGATCACTCAATTTGAGAGAGCCAAGAGGAGCTTTAATCTTCCCGGGCTACCTCTGTGCTTTAGGTGGTTAAGAAGGAGACCAACAAAAGGGGCATTCAAGCCTGCCATGTTGGATGATTTTGATGTTCGAGTTTCGGCCATACATTGCTGAGCATGACTTTCAGAAAAACCCTTTCTTCTATCCGAGAGGCCACTCCTTGCCATACTTGAGTGATTTGGAGCTATTCTTGGCTACTGGTATGCAACTCATACCTTCTTATAGTGTGTGCTTCGGTCCATCAACAATGGTGTATGCTCCTCACAGAGTTATGAGGCAGTTTGGTATTGATTAGGGGGTTCCAATTCCTTTTGGCAGTGAGGATGTTGAGGGATGCGTCAAGAAATTCCTTGGTGAGGCTGAAGTTCCTTGTAAGGAAGAATTCTCCGATTGTGTGGGGAAAATGTGTGACGTTGGTGCCGTTACGCCAACCTTTGAGAGGTTTAGAAAATTACAGCAGCGTGAATTCAAGAGATTTGTTGAGGCTGAGGGTGTCAGAATGTGCTTTGCTACGGAACGTAAGAACAAAAGGCTGCTTCCTAGTAGCACTGTCAGGGGCGTGGTATCTAGACTGAATCTGCCCTTCCTTGAGGTGTACTCAGATGGCAGGACACAAGAGGTCGGTCATCTTGGCGAGGTCCTTAAGGTGGAGGAGGATGAAGACTGTGTTGCAGAGGGTGAGGCCTCTAACAACGAAAGGAAACTCAAGAGTAGGGGCGCCCGTCACTTTAAACCAAAGGGTTGCGATGAGTGGCTCTTCTTTTGTGGAGGTACAAAACCCCAATGGAGTTCTTTTGAAAGTCCCGCCACGCATGGCTGAAAGCATAAAGAAGAAGAAAAGGAAAGCTGCTTCTAACTCAGGACTAGGTGGTAATTTAGGGAAGAAAAGTGCACAGGCCACTCCTTCTGTTCCTTCTAGGCGGAGCCGCCGCATTGCTAATATGGTAAAACCTGATCCTGGACCACCTGTTTATGTGGACTTGAGTGGCATGCGAGGCGATGACGGTGAGGATGATGCCCCGCTTGATGACAATGGCAGCCGGGTATTTTCTTCTTTCTTTTTTTTTTACTTTTTTTAACAACCTAGCAAATTATGGAGGACACTAAACTATAGCTTAAGAATAGCTTAATTCCATCTCCACTAAAATATTTCATTGAATGGACTAAATTCGCTTGGCATGAGATTGAGCTTAGCGTGATTATAAGATTGAGATTGCATTGGCTTGATATATCTGGATCTGATCTTGGTATATAGGCATATGTTCATCTTAAGCATATGTAGGCATCAGGATAGTGCATGTAGCTTGATTTAATGGAGTTACATGTAGTTTTTTTTCGGTAACTTGGCACCTAAGCCTTCTTTCTCTTCTTTTTTTTTTCTTTCAGACAAAATCTCTCGAAGATGCAAGCTGTAAGGATGATGATGATCAAACGGAAGATGAGGGTTAGGTGAGTTTCTTGGTGTTTTCATTGCGATTTGAATGTAAGGGGATTTTAAGCATGTGTGATAGTATCTGCATACTTGAGATTTTGTCTATCATGAGCATTTGCTTCTCGCGCATTGGTGCATGATCTTAAGCATGTGGTTGTTTTGCATGGTGCATTTATGATGGCTCGTTGTTTTGCAGACTGGAACTTCGGCGAATAAGGGCAAATTATATAGCATTTATGGTGCTACTTCAATGGATCATGACCATAGTGTTAATGAGGTATGCTATAAGATCCGCGGCTTGCTCCAATTTTCTTCTTCTTCCTTCTCTTCTCACGATGACTTTGATGTCTTACAGAGCAATTCTTCTGGCGAAAGGGACGGTTGCAGTGATAGTCAAGTATGTAATTAGACTTTGTTGCATGGGGAATTGTCTCGCTGGTCACTTATATAGTGATTGATGATTTTTTTTTTATATATGTTTTGCTAGGATGCTGGTATTGATAGCCCGAGTAAGAAATCTGTTGTCGTGGGCACTATTGTTACCCTAATGAAGCAGTCTGTTGTTCCTGCCACCGTGGATGCTATTGACACCTTGATGGAAGAAAGCGCTGAGGTGAATGCCGACTCTTATGGAGATAACCGCAATGCTCAGTATGCAACAGTAAGTTTAAATTTTTTTTCTTATTTGTAGCGTGTTTTAGCCTCCATGATTACGTGGAGTGTGGAGAAAGAAGACAGAATTCACGTAATCAAAATGCTTGGCTTGTTGTCTTTGAGATTTGCATATTATGTTGAGGCTTGGTGTATAGTTCTCATGAAGGTGGAGCTGGTTTCTTGTGCAGGTGGAGCTGGTTTCGCCGGGCATTGGAGAAAAACATGAGTCTCATCCCCTTGCTATAACTTATGGGAGCAAGCATCCTGCAACCTTGATCAGAGAAGGGATGACATCCTGTGCTACTCCAACTTACTCCTCTGCTCCTGATTCCGGCAAGGCGTGGGGAAGTTTGTTCATTGATTTGGAGACAAGGTTCAGCAGTTTCATCGCCTGTTTTGATGACATGAATCATCGTTCTAGCATCACCATAGATAGCATTGCGCAACTGTTAAGTGGCGACCAATCTTCTTTTGAGGGTAGCAAAGTCTCTTTAGAGTTTATGGCCCCTTTAACTAACTTTGTTTGCAGGCATAGCGGAGGCAACTTTTCTAACTTACTTGTTAGGGCGAAGAGTGCTCATCAGAAACAGGTCCTGATTGAATATCTCGGTCAGCTATTGCATAGCATGGAGTCTAAGGAGGTGAGCGAAGAAGAGACTTTTCTGATTTGGAGGGATGCATGCCGTGATATGGTGGATTGGGGGCTTAATGTTGGCTTCATATGTGATCATTTGAAGAATGTTGCCAAACGTTACTTTGGGCTCAAGCCTACTGGCTTAGAAGATTGCTGCAGGGAGATTCAATAGTTGGAGTAGTCTGTGCTTGAGTTAAAGAGCGAGCTTGCACGCGCCGAAGAGCAACTGGGGAAAGCAAAAGAGGATCTTCGCACCAGATTTGGTGATATTACTGGTTCTGATAGTGTGGCTTCTATTTTGGAATCTTCTTGGACTTCACAGAGCCGCGCCACTGATGGCTTATTTTAGCTTTGTTACATGTTTTATCTTGTGGTCTTTTGTTCGGTCTTGGGGAATCAGATGTAGCTTTTTGTTTGAACCTGAACTCAGATATAGCCCTCTTTTGCTCAAACTTGGGATGAATTCCCAGTATTTGCTCTATTCTTTTTGTTTTAAGGGTTGGAGCATGACACTTTGGTTGTTCTTGCATTTTACTGAAGGCTTGAAGTGAAATGACTTGGACTCTTGCATACATGTGTATTTTTATGGCTTGAAATGGAATAGCTTAGACTCTTGTGTTTTTTTTTTTTTACAAGTTGCAAGGAAAAGAAAGCATGAGAAATTGGGGAAGCGTTTTTTCATTTTCTTTGCTGAGAACAATACAAAATGTTGTAACATCACCATGGTGGTGTGTTTACAAAAAGGATATGGAACTAGACCTCTAGAAAAAGCTTCTTCTTGCTTGAAAGTAAAAAACCGAAATTGCATAACTAACAGTAGTAGAGTTTGAGCCATTTCCCATTGATGGGGCTCATGCGAGTTCCGCTGGTGTTGGAAGCAAGCACATAATAGCCGTTGTTGTGAGATTCCTTGACGACAAATGGTCCCTCCCACTGTGGTGCAAACTTTAAGGGTCCTGAAATCTGCTTCCTCACCCAGTTAGCTGTTTTGAGTACAAGGTCGCCTTCTTTGAAACATCTTTCTTTGACTGTCCTGTTGTATGCTTGAGTGACCTTCTTGTGATATGCCTTCATGTTTTCTTCAGCTTGCTGCCTTTGTTCATCTGCCGCCTCCAAGTCCATGAGTCGCCAATCGAAGCAAGATGCTGCATCCTATTCCAGGTCATTTACAGTCATCACTCTAGCTGTTGGGACTGTTAATTCCACGTACTGGAGAAATTGCTTCTGAACCATATACCAATGAGTAAGGGGAGAAACCCGTGGTTGTTCGAGGCGAAGTACGGTAAGCCCACAACTCATCTGGGAGGTGGGTACTCCAACCCTTCTCATATTCAAACACCATCTTACTTAAGATTCTGAGTAGTCTTGTTTGTAGCTTCTGCTTGACCGTTTCCTTGAGGGTAGTACGGGGTTGACTTCTGATGCTTGACTCCATATCCTTTGAGCATGTCGTTGACTTCTCTATTCAGAAAAGGGGTTCCATTATCTGTGACGATCTTGTAGGGGACTCCATGCCTGCAGATGATGTATTCTCTTATGAAATTGCAGACCGCAGCTCCTGATGCCTTGCGAAGGGGAATTGGTTCCACCCATTTTGTTGAGAATTATGTAGCTGTAATTATCCAAACACAACCATCTGAGGCTAGGTGATCTTTCCCACAAAATCATGCCCCTAAGTGTAGAAGGGCCATGGTGTCCCCATGTCTTAAAGAATGGTTGATGGCTTGTAAATTAGGTTGGCATGTGCTTGGTATGTATGGCATGTCTTCACTCTCAGTAAACATCCTTTCTCATTGTTGGCCAATAGTAGCCAAGGCTTAATAGTTGTCGATAGAGCCTTCTTTTGCCTTGATGCTCACCGCATTTTCCTGCATGTATCTCCTCCAAGACTTGTTGTGACTCTGTGCTTCCCAAACATCGCAATGGCTTTCCATTGAAACCCTTTCTGTACAATTTTCCTTCATCAACAACATACCTTGCAGCTGTTTTCTTCACCTTGTACTTGAGGTTTGCATCTGCTGGGAGTACTTTGTCAAGTAGGAATTCCAAGTACGGAGTCTCCAATCATCGGCTAATGTTACTGCGAGGACTTCTTCTTCTGAAGGAAGCACAGAACACTTAGAGCATGCAGCTTGTACTCTAGATGCATGTTCCTTCATCTTTGGCAAGTAGTATCATTTGCGCAAAAGTCTTCAGTACAATCTAACCACTTGTTCAAGTCCACATGTGGCCTCGTGCACTTCACTCATCCTTTTCTTGGCTTCCTTTTCACAGACGCACCTAGCCAAGATGTTGCCTGAGAGACGCTTGTATAATTCACCATTCAGGATTACATAATCTTTCATCATCTTCAAGTCGCTGCCAACATTTCGACTCGTCAAGCTACACTTGATAGGTTTTCGCCAATCATCCTCTTCAGGTAACTCAGTAAGAATTATTGCTTTTGTGCATGGCTTGTTCTTTTGTATTACTGCGATATTAGGATGCTCTCTTGTGAATGACAGTTTAGACCCAAGCGTGGCCAAAGCATCTGCATATCTGTTGGGTTCTTTTTTATTTGGAAATAACTAAGCCAAAATCAACTCATAGAATTGAATTAATGAGTTAATCTTGTGCGTGATTCAAGATCAGAGAAAAGCTTGTAGCGTGAGTTGGCGTGGGAGCTGAAGGCACACCGCGGTGGTGAAAATTAGACTGAGCTTTCAAGGTTAGATTTTTGGGAAGGATTTGGGTTTCAAGGGTAGGGACTGAAAGAGGGCTAAAAAGGAGTTTTTGGCTTGAAGGTTTGAAGGCATGAAAGCTTGAGTGTTTTAAGAACTTTTCTGGGTTGGTTGCCTCATAGCTTTGCAGCTCCCAAGCCTCTCTTCTTATAGAGCTCAATTGGTGGGTTTTACGATGAGTTGCGATGTCTAATCCACTGTGTAAAAGGATTATTCTTCTCAAGCACATGATCTTAGTCTCAAAAGTTGGCAAAGAGAGGTTGACTTTGAGAGATGGGAAGATAACTCACTACAAAGGCACTGCGAGGGCGGCTGCAGAGGCACTACGAGGGCGGCTGCAGAGACGAAAATCCAGGAACGAGGTAGACCAAGTAGCTCGAATCCCACGATTTCGTCATCCAAGGATGAAAGAGCTGCCTTGGAACCAGTCATTGACCTTCTTCTTCTCGGGTTGGGAATGAATGAGATTTTTCTGTTGTGCAAAGTTTGTCGTCGTACTGCTGCGGTGAAGAAATAAAATGTGGTATCTGGTTCAACAATGAGAATATAGAAAGGGATTGGGCTTTTTCCTAAAAGAAGAGAGTTTGGGCTTTTCCAAAAGAAAAATAGTGTTAGGCTTTGGATTCAAAGACATTTTGGGTTTAAGAGATGAACAGTCCAATTCTCACATTCTTCACTGATTCGTCGCCGACTTAAGTCGTCAGGCTTGAGTTTCGGGCCCAAGACCGAAACTTCTTAACAACATTAAATCGACGGACGAGCGTTATGTGCTTCCGTAACCATCCACACCATACCCACTTCTACAAGCCCTAATGATGTGTGCATGCGGCTTGAGCCCATATGAATGCATGGGTGTGTTTGCTTAGGTTAAATGATTGCATGAAATTATCGCGTGACAAAGTATTAATTGATCGCATGATTTTTCGGGTATCAACAGCATGATACGATTAATAAGCGAACCTACTTTTATATACCACCGTGGATACTACCACAGCTTCTTGTTATGTTTGTAGATGGCAGCGGAAATGTATGTAATGACCGCTCTGGCCTTAGTCTAGTACAATCAAAAACTTTGATGACACACCATATCTTTGTTTTTTTTTTTTTTTTTT
>NC_020492.1:15471533-15498951 GCF_000184155.1 Fragaria vesca subsp. vesca | reverse complement strand
AAAAAACGCTTATGTTGGTGCTGTAGTTACTCTCTTGTGACGTTGCTAGGTTTTTTTTTCCCTGTTCAAAAGCTGTCTAGAAGGGGGGAGGGTTTTCTCCTCAAAAAAAAAAAATGTAGTTAGGGATGGGTTTTCTTTTTGTGGAACACCTTAATACCATAGGTCAGACCATATATTAGCACCCCACACTTGTTTTTAAATAAAAATTATCAAATTGGGAAATACATAAAGAAACGTAAGCTTAGGCTTCCCTGCATCCCACCCCACCCAATTAACAAATCCCACTCCATGATACTGCGATAGACGTTCTCATCTAGCCGTCCTATTAGTATCACCATAAAGCGGATGACAGACACATTGGAGGACTCAGTTTGATACCATGGGGCTTAGTTGCACTGGAGCGGACCTCAAATAAGTATCAGATTATAATATAGTTTGAGGGGTAAATATGGTCGTTAGGATCCAACTGTCAGTATTAGCTTGATATTTAGCTTTTAACGTCCGTTATATTGCTGTGTGCCTTTCCTCATTGTATGTATAACGGTGTCAACTCATGCATGACGTGACCCTTTACCGCATGCATTATTCATGTGCACCATACACGTGTATGTACATATTTGATGAGGGATGTATGTATGTATGTATGTATGATATTTAGTGATAAGTGACACTGGTTTAGGGTTTCTGCAGTCCAGCTCTAGCTGTCGTCATTTACGTCAAATTAAGGAAAGGTCTAGTCGAAATGACTAACATATCCTCGTTTTGAGCTTTTTAAAGGATTTTTGATCTGATTTGTGAAATGAAAAGTTACGTATATACTCTCTCATCAGTCTCTATTCCCATTATGTTTTATTTTGGATTCACATGACATCATGTTAGTTTCTCTCTTTCAGTAATGTACAAGATATACTTGAAACTAATTTTCACGTACCAATGATCTCTTATATTTACCAATAATGAACTGATACAAACCTTTTCGAGAGTTTGTAGATCGTATTGTAATTTTTATTTTTATTTTATGAGGATGGCGACATACTAATTATTAATTAAGAACCAATTACAATTTGTAATCTACAAATTACGTTGGTACTCTTTTTAGAGTATGACATACAAAAATTGTTCAAGTATTGCTATAAGCAATTCACCCCATTACAAAATCACACATTAGAACATTTTTATCAAACTCTTTATTTTGGCTTTTTAGTTATTTTACAGAGCGTGTTTAATTTTTTGAGCATTTTAGGAGCTCCAGCAAACTAGTTAAAGCTTAGCTATTATGACTTTTAGCTATCTCGCTAGCTAAATACAGAGAGCGAGATGATGCTATATATATATATATTTTTTTTTATCACATATTACAACTTCGTGAGTCGAACTCACAACTTTTCACTTACTAAGGCTAGACCAAATAGTACTGGACAGACTCTCTATAATTTAATGCATTCATTTTAAGATATTTTATATGATATATAAATACATATAAACTATTTAATCTCTATTTTGAAGAATAATATTGATTTAATACTAGCTAGAGTAGAGAGCATTGATGCAGACGTAAATCTAGAGTCGTTAGCCAAAATGACATTTTAACTAATTTAACTAAAAAATGACTAGCATTGGTAAAGATGTTCTTAGAGCCTCAACATAAGCAGTACTATGCCAGGATAACTAGACGTTTAGAACTCAGTATTTCAGTATTTCTCACCCACATAATAGATAATCATTAGATAAAATAAGGAAATTGGTCATTGCATATATCGATCCTAATTTTGCAAAAGAGTAATGAGTTACATGCCATTGTGATTTAGTGCATGTATACTCGATCGAGTATGACACGTCAATGTAATTTATTTGCTACGAACCAAATTTACATGTAATAGCGATCGTATAAACATATGGTTAATAATCCTACCATCAAATCAAAGCGTCAATCCGATCAAAGAAAATAACGGTCAAAGCCTAAAAAGCTATGGAGTCTGGTCCATCATATTCTTTTCATACTATTATTTCTCCCTCAACGGCTCAACCTTCATGGCTTCATTAGCCTTGATTATCTCTATGATCACCCATAACATTTTGTATTGACTTATTGCATGCATACAAATATTGATATATTGATGGATCTCCACCCTATATAAGAAATCAAAGATTCAAAGTCCAGGATGGATATATATTGACCTTGTTTGTTTACAGTATGATTACTAGACAGCAGAAGCATATTTTAATCTCAGCTTCTATCAATTCTGGTCCAATATAAGTACGAGTTGGGCATGCTTCTGCAAGATTTGTTAAATTTCATCCCTCTAAGGTATAGGCTTCTCAAAATCTTCTTTATGACAGTTTGAATGGCTGGATATCTATGGTTGATGTGTGGGTTGTATTCATCATCGGAAATGATTCAGTTTCAGTGCCAAGCACCACAGGGCAGTACCCCATCGATGAGGGTATTCTGTGACCTAAGGCCAGTGGCATTTCAACTTTAAGGAGCTACTAGCAGTCAAACAGAATAAAGCAAAATGGGAATTTCTAACATATATTCATCTTCTCCATAAACGCAGTATATACATACAAGACACACCAAATTCTATTAAAAAACAGAATTTTCTTAATAATACACAATATTCACAGTAATCCTAACTACAACAGATAACTCACGTACGCCAAAATGCTCAACTTGTCAAGTGAGTCATAAAACGTCTTACTAGAGACTGTTTTCATAAGAATGTTTGTCAGCTGCTCTTCAGTAGGTACAAATGGGAGCGAAATAATCTGCCGATCCAACTTCTCCTTAATGAAATGTCTATCAACCTCCACGGCTCCACATGTTTCGCTCTGTAATACTGAACTGGATTATGAGCAATTTCAACAACAGCTTTATTATCACAATATAGAGGCATCGCCTTCTTTTGTTTGAACCCTAAATTTCTCAATAAATGTCTCAACCACAACATCTCACACACTCCAAGAGCCATTCCACGATACTTTGCTTCAGCACTGGAGCGAGCTACCACTTTTTGCTTCTTATTTTTCCACCTACGAAAGTGAAGTAGCCCGAGATAGACCTGCAATATGTAATATTACATGCCCAGTCTACATCTGTGTACCCATAAATATCTAAGTGACTATGTTTTCAAAAGATTAATCCCTTCCCTAGAGTAGACTTCAAATACCGCAAAATACGAAATACAGCTTCCATATGAGCCTCACTTAGATTATGCATAAACTAACTCACCACACTAATAGCGCGCATAAGCTAAATCTGGTCTATTGTGGGACAAATAAATCAACCGTCCAACTAACCTCTGGTATCTTGCTTTATTTGTAGGTACTTGATCCAGATACTATGCTAACCGATGGTTCTGCTAGATAAGAGTATCAACAGGTTTACAATCAAGCATACATGTTTCTGCCAGCAAGTCCAATACATACTTGCTCTGACTCAACACAAAACAATCTTTCCCATGAGCAACTTCAATTCCCAATAAATATGTGGGTGGTGCTATTAACACACCCTCTTTTGGTATTAACACATCTATGATGAGAGCTAATCATGAATCAAATTCAAGTGGTAAACTTGTAAATAATGTAAATAAAAATGAAATGTGTGGATAGGAAAATAGATAGACTGTGTCAATAGCACCCTAAATATATTAGATTACCCAAATCTTTCATTTCAAATTCAAAAAGTAACTGACTTTGTAACCTTTGAAACTCCTCAACAAGTGTTCAGATTATGTTGTTTTTTTTTTTTGGTGTTTAACACCCCAAAACTACTTTTGTATTTATTATTATTATTATTATTATTATTATTATTATTAATAAAATTCAAATAAAGGGAAAATGAGTGAGTTCCTAGAGTGGGGTGGACCATTCCCTATATTATCCATATACGAGGAGTTAATATCACATAATCTTTTATTTGGTTAAAAAAAAAAGTTAGATTGGTTGTTAGTATGAAGTCATAGCTTTGAAAAGCAACGCATGAAACTTTGGATGGTGGCAACAATGTCTATGTCAAGGTGGTGGTGGCAAAGGTTGCAGCGGCGGCAACGTCGTCTACGCCTCGACGGCTGTCATAAAGGCAGTAGTGACGACGGCTTTTAGTGATGATGGCGATAGTTATGCTGATGGCATCAATTCTGTTAGGGTTTTCTAAGGCCTTAACGAATTGGGTTTGGCCCAACTGGGCGTCTTTTTTAAGTTTTACTTTTCCTAGTATTAGCCTATCTCTATGTTATATTATAAACAAGCATACATAATAGGTGAGTGAATATGATTAATGAGTAGTCTATCATATGTATTAGTGTGAGTCTCAACTCACAAATACTTAACTATCTGAAGATAATAGCAGGCTATTCGACTGCGTGGCTATTCGTTGTGCACCAGAGATGCGGTCAAAGATATTAAGTACCTTGGAGTTTGCTAGGGCAAGCTAGACAAGAAAATTAAGATTTGGTGACATCCTTGATGGAGGAAGTCTTTGTTCCAATGAAGGAGGAGGAGAAGGAGAAGGGTGATGTGTAGTCCATGGGTGAAGAGAATAGGTTTGATTTCGAGAAGGTGAAGTTGAATGAGTCCATTGAAGAAAGATTGCAGGAGAAGAGTCAGATATGAGTGCACAAGGCTTAGTGTTTGAGTGCAAACATAGTCGCTGCTTAGGATTTAGTGGTTGTGCTTGTGTATCTGTAGTCATTAAACACTAGTGAATTGTTATTAGTGAATATATGCCATGAAACTGTTGAATAAGCATGTGGTTGACAAGCATGCCCTCAAGAAGAAATTGACACCCAAAAATAAGAAAAAACTAGAAACAAAAATGTCCAATTTTACTTCTTTTACAAAAGAATGATCGACTCACGAGTAATCGAAAGCTGTGACCATTACGAATTTTGGTCTTGAAATCTAATTCATTTATTGTGAAGACTCTAAAAAACAAAAGGCTAAACGACAAATAAAAAACCCTAGAAAAAGAAAGCTCCACAACTAAAGAACCATGCTTGTTCCGGCGGTGTGCCCTTGTGGCGTAGTCGTTGGACAGGCCCGAGAGGACTTTGCATTGTGTCTAGAGAAGACGAGCCCCGACAGAGCAAGAGCTGTTGGCGGGTGGAGACTCTGTCTCGATCAGAAGGGTTTGATGGAGAGAGTTGGCAGTGGTTCCTATCAGAGCTAGTGTACTCGAGATCGGGACACAGACTGACGAGGCCAGTGTTGCGAGATCGACGGTCACCTGGTGGTGGCGTCTTGATGGCAACAACATTGGGATTAGATCTTTCTGATCCGGTTGGGATTTCACGGTGTGCAATCGATCTTGGGTGATATGTTACTCCAACCGGTTTGGAGAATGGAGAAGGAATGTGTTCTATGGGCGATTGGCTGGCTGCGGTGATAGGGGAGTTGCGGATTGGAGGGCAAGGGTTTCGACGAGATGGAGGCAACATGCCTCTGGCAACTTTGGGCTCTTTTGTGGGCTTGGTGAAGTGTGGGCCTCTGACATGTTCTTAGGCCCTTTCTATGTTACTTTAATATTTTTTTATTTCGTTTTATTTTTGCACTATTGCAATTCAATTCTAGTACTAAGCGGTTTCATGCTGCCAATAATACCCGATCTTTTGGTAGGGAACGAAGGTCTATGCACTTATGTGCCTTAGCTGTTCTATGTAGGCGGCGCGCCTGTTGTTTGGTCAAATGGTCGCAGCCTCCTAGAGGTAGTATGAAACTAAGTGCCGTTGAGATTATATTCTGGCGGCAACATAGTAGGAAATCTGAATTATTAGACATTAGAATATATAATTGTGGTACATGTCTACTGGTATTTTCATTATGTCGATCACTGGTGTGACAAAACAAATAAAGTTGTCATTAGAGCAGTACTCTTTGCTAGTTGGTGCTTGTTAGAATACAGATACGTTGTAGAAAATCTCGATATTATTTCGGGTCTATGTAATTAGGGGTTTAGGAGTCATATCCCCCTTGTGTTAGACGGTTTAATTAATGAAGACTTGAGGGCAGCCGCACCAGCCCTTTATTAAAAAACAAAAAAAAAACAAAAGAATGGTCGAGTGTGGTAAAAATATAAGAAAGATGGAAAAATGAAAGAAAAAGAATAGAAATACGAAGAGGAAGATTGTAATTCTAAACTCGATTTTATGTCGTGCACATTTACATAGTTTTTCTTTTCAAGTGGGCATCATGTATGTGTACGTTTTGTATCAACCAGTATTTTGTGGATTGACAATCTGGTCCTAGTCAATTTTAGGTTTTATTTTTCAATTTCTTGTTTTTGTTGTTTGGTTTTGGGGTTTGAGGAATAACAAACAAGCAAGTTCCAAAACCAGATCACCTCCATCACACTGGTACCACCACCAACACCATACTAGCTTCCAAACCCTGATAACTCGTGGCCTGATAACTCGTGAGAAAGGCAAAGGCCTTAACCACAAAGCTACAAGGAAAGTTGATTCTTGTTTCAAGTTTTATCATTTGTTTTAGTTTTTACCAAAAGCATTAATGGAATATTCAAATTAAGAACAAAAAAACAAAAAATACAAAAGTTGGGTGGACTAAGAAATTGATGTGGTAAAAGAAAATGGTAAGTGACCTCTCCATCAAACGCTCGATTTCTGCTTATTGACCGAAATCAATCTTAACTATTTTTTTCCTTATCCGAGTCATAGACTGACGCTAGATTGCATAACTAATTAGTTTTCTATTGGGTTGTGCGTTTCAGCTGACTAAATCGTTTGTTTGAATCTCACGTGTTCGTACATTAGAGTTTAAGGATCGCCGCAACAAACATTTGAATCTAAAACCTTAGGACCAATGAGTCAAACATGAAACTGAAATTCTCTTTCCCTTTTCTATTTTCTAAACAATAAAAACATTTCTATATACAGTCCAAAAATGACCAAAGAAATTAGGGGTGGGCATAAAATCCTGTAATCTCGAACCCGTCCCGGGCTCGTCCCGAAATTTACCGGGACGGGACGGGATCTAAATCTCAAAACGTCAGGCCCGTCCCGTCCTGTCCCGTCTCTATACAACGGGACGAGACACGAGACGGATAATTCAAGTCCCGTTTAGGCCCTTCCCGTCCCGCTATTTTAATAATTGATTATTTATTGATTAAGATGTGATTTGAACCTTTCATTTTAGTGTTTTCATCTTAGCTCTTTATTTCTTTAAGTTACTTGACTGTCTCTAATTCACTAACAATGATGTTTAATACTTTAATTTGTTAATTGGTGTAGACTCTTTTCTTGCACCGTAGTAGTGATAACATGTTTAGAGAAAATAAACAGTATAAACTCTCTTATTACACCGTTTTGTACTTGTAAATATGTTACAAGTATTTGTTAATACTTAATAGAGTAAATAACACTATAAAACTATGAAACTATTTCTTTTACTTACAAGTTTATTTTCAACTTTTTTTATTTAGGACTGGGCCCGGATGGGATGAAATCTAAAAATGGCAAATCTCGTCCCGTCCCGTCCCGTTTTTAATGTCCGGGACAGGCCGTGAGATTACCTCTATCCCGTCCCGTGCCCAGCCCTAAAAGAAACAAACACAAAGCTAGGGCAATCCGGTAATTAGAGCAAGGGCCATCAGATCCGATGGTGGTGGAAGTATCATCACTATCATGGCATGGTGATGATGATGATGATGATGATGATGGATTATTGACATGGACATTAGAATGTATGTTAGAGAGAAGAGGAGGAGGAGGAGAGAGTGGTAAGAATACCATTTGACTTGGTTTGAGAGAGAGAAAGAGAGAAGAAGAAGAAAGAAGAAAGAAGAAAGAAGAAAAGAAGAAAGAAGAAGTAAAGAAATTAAGAAAAATTACTAATACGAATACCAACTACAATTTTAGTACGTCCGCAGACACTCTCTCTCTCTCTCCTTCTCTCTCTACAAGCTCCTTCCTTCCTCTGGTTTCTCTCTCTAGAAGTCTCTCTCTCTCGCTCTAAGCTCCCTCTAAGCTTTAACCAACCAGATAACACAGACTGTTTGGAGAGAAAGAAACCCTAAACCAGCAAGGAAGCAATATCAAAATTGAACCCAAATAGAAACGACGTCGCTTCACTCATTTCTGGGCGCAACTCACTCGAGCTCTACTGTTGGTGAGTAGTACCCAACTCCCTTTTGTGTTTTCGTTTCTTTCTTTTTGGTTCTTGGTTTGTTTGTGTTTTGGTTTCACTAGTCCTGAAACTCTTGGATTGTTGATTTGAGATTTTGAGGGGTTTGGGTTCCGATCGAAGGCTTGCTAATGTTACTGGTTTGGTTTGGTGGGATTGGTTTTGGGGTTTTGGGTGTGGAATTTGGGTTTTGGTTTTGGGATATTGGGGTTTGTTTAATTTTGTGAATTTTTTTGTGGGTTTTGTGTTGAGTTTGTGAGTTTTGGGGATTTGGGTTTTGATTGGGGGTGGTTTTGGTTGATAAGAGTGAGAAATTATTGAGATTTTGTTTGTGGGTTTGGTTTTGAGAGTTGGATTTGTTTGTTGTTTCTAGCTTTTGTATCAATGGCTGAGGTTATGGTGGATCTGAATGTTCATGTTTTGAACAGATATTCATGCGGAAGCCCGCGGGAGACTGCCCTTTTCGAGAAGATAGGGGGATTCTAGAATGTGCAGAATCAAAGTCTGCTCCTTGGTTTTGCGCTTTTTTGGTATTTGGTTTGTGTTTGGTAAGACTCGATACGATGAGCCGAGACACAATGCTTGCCCTTTTATGTTGGTGCACAATAAAGACTGTGAAGCCTTTGGCCTTCCATGTTGGGGAACAATTCTATCTGAATTGAGTTCCATTCCCGGTGTTTTGCGTCTTGTTATGTAATCTAGATTTTGTCAAGTCGTTCTGTTATAGATAGTTTTTACTTTCCAAAAGTATTTGTAGATTGTCATTTTGGAAAATATGGTACCTTCGGGGCCGCCCAATCCGATTGGTGGTGCCCAGTCTGTTACGCCTTCGCTTTTGCGTTCAAATTCCGGAATGCTTGGAGGTCAAAATGGTCCACTGCCTTCTCAGTCTGCTTTTCCTTCACTTGTCTCACCGCGTAATCAATTCGGTAACATGAATATGCTTGGAAATGTAGCCAATGTGTCGTCTCTCCTTAATCAGTCTTTTGGAAATGGGATTCCGAATTCAGGGCTTTCTGGTCCTGGTAGCAGCCATCGCGGAGGTATTGATACTGGGGCTGAGTCTGATCCACTTTCCAGTGTTGGCAATGGAATGGGTTTTAATGCTCCGTCATCTTATAATGCATCAAATTTGGCTAATCCTGGTACATCTGGTCAAGGTCAGGGCCAGGGTCAACAATTTTCAAACCCTTCTGGTAATCAACTGTTGGGAGATCAACAACAGCAACAACTTGAGAATCAGAATTTTCAGCATAGTCAGCAGCAAATGCAACAGTTCTCTGCCTCTCACAATACACAGCAGCAGCAACAGCAATTTCAGGCGATTAGAGGGGGCTTAGCTGGTGTTGGACCGGTCAAGTTGGAGCCCCAGTTGACAAATGATCAACATGGACAGCAGCAGCAGTTGCAGTCTATGAGAAGTCTTGGTCCAGTAAAATTGGAACCTCAACAACTTCAGACCATGAGAAGCTTGCCGCCTGTAAAATTGGAACCCCAGCATAGTGATCAGTCATTGTATTTGCATCAACAACAACAGCAACAACAGCAGCAGCAGCAACAACAACAGCAGTTACTCAACATGTCAAGGCACTCTTCTCAAGCTACAGCCGCCGCCCATATAAACCTTCTGCATCAACAGAGATTTTTGCAGCTACAACAACAGCACCAGCAACAGCAACTCTTAAAAGCTATGCCTCAGCAACGGCCCCAAGTACAGCAGCAATTTCCACAACAGAATCTCCCTATGAGATCCCCTGCGAAACCAGTGTATGAACCTGGAATGTGTGCACGGCGCTTGACGCATTATATGTATCAGCAACAACATAGGCCTGAAGTAAGTTTTGCATATGACATTGATTTATTAGTCTGTTCTATGTGACTATTATGGTTAGTGATGATGCACACTTTTCATATAGGACAACAATATTGAATTCTGGAGAAAATTTGTTGCCGAGTATTTTGTACCTCATGCCAAGAAGAAGTGGTGTGTTTCTATGTATGGAAGTGGCCGGCAGACAACTGGTGTTTTCCCTCAGGTCTGTTGCTAGGATACTTTAATTTGGTGTACCCATCTTACATGGTGTCTTAACTACTACAATGAAATTATTGCAAAAATAAACAAAAAAGGTGTTGTGAGGCATTAGCTATAGTATATGCATCTAATTTTCAAATCACTACAGTCATGCATGTGCTTTAATTCGTCCTCCTCTAGCTGATAAACATTTTGATTCAGTTTATATCAAATTGTTAATGAGCATTGATATGAGCCATTTCTTTGCAGGATGTATGGCATTGTGAGATATGCAATCGCAAGCCTGGACGGGGCTTTGGTGCGTTATTCTATTGTTTAAAATATTCTATCTTTTTGTGTCTTGTTATGCTCTTCATTTGAACAGTTCTGAAGTTTTGACTTGACAAAAGATCCACAATTGATGTGAAAGTTAAAACTTTTCCAGCCTTTTTCCATGGGATATGCTCTTTTCAGCTGGTATCTAACTTAATTTTACCATACTTTCAGAAGCAACTGTTGAGGTTCTTCCTCGACTTTTTAAAATTAAGTATGAAAGTGGTACCTTGGAGGAACTTCTGTATGTTGATATGCCTCGGGAGTATCATAATTCATCTGGTCAGATTGTGCTGGACTATGCCAAAGCAATACAAGAAAGTGTTTTTGAGCAGCTTCGTGTTGTTCGGGATGGTCAACTTCGAATTGTGTTCTCTCCAGATTTGAAGGTTGCACATAACAAATTTTTTCATGTTATCCTTAACCGATTTACCCTCTATGTCCCTAGGTATTGATCCTCCTTTCTCTTCATTCATTCTTTTTTGCAGATCTGCTCTTGGGAGTTCTGTGCAAGGCGCCATGAAGAGCTTATCCCTCGAAGATTACTGATACCTCAGGTTACTATTAAATCTACTTGTAATGGATGCTTTTCTTCATGATAGCTGATTCATGGAGATATTTTTCTTTTATCCCGTTCAGGCAGATGGGTTACAAATATTGAAGTAGCTTGCATTTGCATCACATTTTGGTTTGATACTTGCAAGCTTTTGTCCCTTAAGTGACAAATATTATCATTTCCAAATTCATCTATTTGAAGCTGTGTCTTTTGCTATTATATGTACACTTTGTGGATGAAGTAGCAAGTGTTAAATCAATGTTACTTTGAAATATGTAAATGAGAAGTTAAACTGTTCTGATGAATTCTTTATGGTACGGTCAATGGGTTGGCTATTTGGGTTAAAAAGATTCAATACGAATCTGACTTCAGAGAGCTGGGGGAGCTATGTTGATGATACCAATTGGCTTCATATCCAAATTTAAGAATATAGTTTTGAACATAGCTGAATTGATTTATAACAAGGTTAATATCCTCATTCATATTTGTAGTTAGAAAGTGTAACTGTTTTGAACTTGAAGTTTTCAGTCCTACAATACATGTTTGGATTTGAGGTGCATTTCGCTAGTTAGCACAATAATTGGTAATACTATCTGTTGTTTGTTGGACTAGTTTGATTATAATTTCCACTCGTTTGCATCTGAAATGTTTGCTTGCGATATGCAGGTTAGTCAACTTGGGGCTGCAGCTCAAAAGTACCAGGCTGCTACTCAAAATGCATCATCAAATTTATCTATTCCAGACATACAAAATAATTGTAATATGTAGGTCCTTTGACTCTGTCTACATGTTTCTGTATATACTTGAGCGTTCAAGTGTTTTTCTTCTATTTGACTGCTTGTCTTTATTTTAGCGATTGGATTTGGGTTTTTCGTTTTTTTTTTTTCTGGGGGTGTCACTAGTAGTTCAGGGGCCTATACTTTATGATTACATGGTGCTTCATGACATTAGGGCAGGTATCTAATGTCCTCATGTTACTGTTTACTTGTCCTTGTGATGGATTGTTTTTTTTCAATACTATTACAGGTGAAATGCTGTAAACTGCTTACTTAGTTGGATTATTTGATACACACACACACACGTAACCTTGGTGATTGCTTTGGTATAATTTTTGATAATTGATTAATTTTTCTTGTGTAATTCTGGCTCAGGTTTGTATCGTCAGCTCGGCAGTTGGCAAAAACCCTGGAAGTGCCATTAGTAAATGATTTAGGCTATACAAAGAGATATGT
The DNA here is from genome assembly GCF_000184155.1 of Fragaria vesca subsp. vesca. Taxonomy (NCBI): domain Eukaryota; kingdom Viridiplantae; phylum Streptophyta; class Magnoliopsida; order Rosales; family Rosaceae; genus Fragaria; species Fragaria vesca. Next base: position 15,486,680 of record NC_020492.1, on the reverse strand, counting down.
AAGGTGTCTACAGGTAATTCCTATTTCCGGGCATGGCTGTTTTGCATCATGATGTTCCTTGTGTATTAGATGCCCTAATTTGATGAGATTTTATTTAATCACTGCAAAGAAAGCAGTATCTTTGGCTTTTATGGGGAACATGGTTGTATTTCTCATATGGCTGCAATTGTTTTTCTTTTGGTTTTACAACCTTTTTGTTATGTAATTGAAATAACTGAGTATTGGTTTTGTTTTATGTTCATTTGTCAACTCTTTTAATAATTATCTTGTTGAACCGACTCACTTAACTCCAATAGGTTGTATATGTTCATACATTGTTCACTGCACCAATATTTGCAATATACACAAAGTCCTCCTCTGATGAAAATTTACTTTGTTAGTGGTTCTGTGCATTGTTTCCCTGCCTTCTGCTCATCGGATCTATCTACAAGAGAATTTATTGAACATCCAATATCTGTCGTAGAATCTTCTTGGATTTGGTTCTATTTTTCATATTAATCAAACCTTTTCTGGTGGGTTGGCTTGAAAAACTAAGATCTGAAGCATTATGGTATAATGAGGGCATAGCTCTCTGCTGCTGACACAAATAAAGCTATTAAAATACTCTAGGTTGTCATATGTGTACATTGAGTGTGTTTACATTACATCATATGACTGAGTGTCCTTACGGGCTGATTGACCATTTGCTTCATATGACTGAGTGTCCTTTCAGGCTGATGGACCATTTGCTTATGTTTTTTGTTTTTGTTTTATGGTGCAATATAGATATCAGAAGTGGTTAATAGTATGAAGGACTTGATCGATTACAGCCGAGAGACGGGGACTGGACCTATGGGTAAGCTGGAACTTTATTATTAACTAGTAACGAAGATATGATTTTTCCCGCTGCAGTTACATACTTGGGTTGAAAACAATCTTAAACGTATGTTTGAACAACGGGTGTAGAATAGTAAACAAGTAATTAAACAATTAATTGTTATGACCAGTGTGTGGTCATGAATGTGGTCCAAAATACCTTAATAGTGTATATTTCTTTTGGGTTATGATTCAGTATGCAGTGTATAGCATGGGAATCATACATAAAATATTGAATCGGTTAAATATGGATCTAGCTGATCCCGTCTGTCTTTTAGTCCAGCCATTTCGGACCACGTTGCTAAAAATTTTACTGTACTTGTTGGGTGCAGACAGTGATTGGGCTGATTCTTTTCTTAAACACCGTCAACATTGGCCTTCTTTCTTATTTGTTTTTTACAACCATCTTAGACTTTTTCCTGCACGCATAAATGTTTGAGTATAATAAGTCTTTTCTTTTTTCCTTTATTCCACTGGACTGGCAATAGAAATACATATGTTTGGGAACCTAATACTATGCCCCTTCAAATTGTGCAAGTTTTATAGATATATTTTTATGTTAGTCGGATCATTATAATATTTAGGTTTGGAATTCACATCCATTCATGTTAATATTAATGTTATTTTCAGAGAGCTTAGCCAAGTTTCCTCGAAGGACTAGTGCTTCATCTGGGTTTCACAATCAAGCACAGCAGTCTGATGAACAAATGCAGCAGCAGCAGCAGCAACAGCAAACAGTGGGCCAGAATTCAAATGACGCAAGCTCTGTCCAGGCCAATATGCAACTTGCTGGTAGTAATGGACCAAGTGGTATGGCTAGTGTAAATAATGTGAACACAGCATCCACATCTACCTCAGCAAGCACCATTGTGGGTCTACTGCATCAAAATTCCATGAATTCCAGGCAACAAAGTTCAATGAATAATGCAAACAGTCCCTATGGAGGAAGTTCTGTTCAGATTCCACCATCCCCTGGTTCTTCTAGTACAATCCCTCAGACACAAGCAAACCCTTCTCCATTCCAGTCACCAACACCCTCATCGAACAATCCATCACAAACATCTCATGGTGCCTTGACAGCTACCAATCACATGAGTGCAGCAAATTCACCAGCAAATGTATCCATGCAACAGCCAGCCCTTTCTGGTGAGGCTGATCCAAGTGATTCCCAGAGCTCTGTCCAGAAGATAATACATGACATGATGATGTCCAACCAGCTTAATGGCTCAGGTAGTATGGTTGGTGTGGGTTCTCTGGGAAACGATGTGAAAAACATTAATGGGATTTTGTCTAGTACCAACAACCCAGGTATGAACGGTCTATCGGGGAATGGCATGGGCAACAGTAACTCAAGTATGGGGGGTGGTGGATTTGGAAGTATGGGTGGACTTGGTCAGCCTGCCATGGTTAATGGAATAAGATCTACAATGGGAAATAATTCTGTTATGAACGGGAGGGTTGGAATGGCATCAATGGCTCGAGAACAAAGTATGCATCATCAACAGGATATTGGGAGCCAGCTACTTAGTGGGCTTGGAGCCGTTAATGGGTATAACAATAACCTTCAATTTGATTGGAAACATTCCCCTTAAACAGATGTATCAGTCATGTTGGTGTTTGTTCCGTTGGTTCTCGATCAAGCTGCTTATGCAGCATGAGAAATGGCAGAATTGCCTTGAGCCCTCTGAAGATTGCAGTGCATGGATGAAATGAAATAGTTAACAGGGCTTTTCTGCTCCCCACTTGTACTAATCTGTGATTTATATATGAAAGGGAAATTTGGGTGCTGGTTGTGGCTGATGGGGCTGAGTTTCTTGTGGTTTCAATTGTAGTTCATATTCTTTTTCTTCTTTCTCTTTTCCTTTTGTTTTCTTGAAAATCTGGTCATCTTGGTATATTATACATCGGTTCACAATAGTAATTTTTGATTTCTTCTTATAGAGTTGTGCTTGACCTATTTGATGGGGTTCATGTATTGTTATTTCTTTGATGTTAAGATAGGGGGTTTTAGTATACCTGTATAATCATTAGAGAATAACTGTAGCTTTGTTTTTTGACTGCGAAGATTAGTCATGTGTACTGCTTTTTTGTGTTGTGACTAAATGGACTCGAGAGCCTATTCGGCGCACCCGGGTGCGCGGCGCACCCGTTATCTCCAGTGTTAATTTTTTTTTTTTTTTTTGGTGGGTCAAAATAGACGGTGGATACATCCGGGTGCGCTGTATAATTTTCAAATGGTCTCACAGAAGATCAGCTGAGGCACACAGGACATAAGATGGACCTTGAATGATATATTATGCCATAGAATCTCATTTTCACTACTGTAAAGTGTGAAAATTAATTGTGTTGAACTTACAGAGAAGAGAGTTAAAGTTGAAATGTTTCATTGAAAAGTTTAGCTGTGAACTGAAAAACAGACTAAACCAGTCATGGAAATACAGAATGAAATTTACAGCAAGACTAAGAAAACTTTTATCAATTGGAAATGAGCATCAGTTTGAAGATTAACAATGAATAGCTTCATGAGCACAAGCATGGTGGCTTACACTATATGTCTATATACATCATCTCCCTCTTTAAAGATCTACATATTTTTCTATGGTAGCAGACAAGGTGGACTTGGGTACTGCACCAATAACACTTTCTTTCTTCTCTCCATTTTTGAAGAAGAGCACAGTTGGAATGCTCCTTATGCCATATTGAGTGGCAGTGTTGGGGCTGTCATCAGTGTTGAGCTTGAAGCAGCTTATCTTCCCAGCATATTCTTTGGCCAACTCGTCGATTACCGGAGCAATCATCCGGCATGGTCCACACCATGGTGCCCAAAACTCCACCAGAACCGGGTTCTCACTTGCAATGACAAGGTTGTTCCAGCTTGAATCTGTCACCACTTGAACTGCACATTTCACATGATTCAGTTAACTCGACCAATTTGATGTGCATGAAGAAGTATTTTCGAGAATCCAGCAATTGAAAAATCGAAAACAGAGAAAGGTACGAGAACATCCAACCCAAAACTAACTATAGTAAAACCTCGATAATTGAGTATTCGATAAATTAATAACCTCGATTAAATAATATTTGTTGCTGGTCCTAAAATAAAAAATTAAAAATCGAGAATTCAGCAATTGAAAAATCGGAAACAAAGAGGTACGAGAACATCCAACCCGAAACTAAGTAAAACCTCGATAATTGAATATTTAATAAATTAATAACCTCGATTAAATAATATTTTTTGCTGGTCCTAAAATAAGAAATTAAGGCAAAATCGATAAATTAATAACCTTAATTAAATAATATTTTTTCTCATTCGGTTTAATTGTAAATAAAAACAAAACCAATTGGCACCCCGCTCAGAGAGTAAGGATGTTATAGTTGTATTACGTTATCTATATACTTTAGGCCAACTCTGTTGCACTTCTTTTCCTTCTAAAATAACATTTACCAAGAAATTTCACTTGCGCAAAATAAGGATTTGTTTTTCATACAAGGAAGTGGGAAATGTTAGAAGTCTAACCTTGCTTACAAACTCTTTATCACTGGAGCTACAAACCCTCACCAATTGGTGGAGTTTATGTAAAGCTAGCAATTGCCATTTAGTATAAAGAGAGGAAAAAAGAGAAATACAGTTTTGCAGAATTCACTTGATTACTTGAAAAAACAAACTTAACCTGCCTGACATGAAAACATATCATAATACATTCCATTCTACAAATGATTACCAAGCATTCAGACCATTATTAGTTCTTCAACTTTGCTTATTAATTTGACCCGATATATGCAGTTCTTGAACTTACTTGATTCGTAAGTACATTAAACAAGCAGAAGTACTTGTAGTTCACACTATTGTATTAGGGATAGCACACTAGCAGTTTATCAAAAACACCAAAAAGAGCAGAGATTGTGCAGCTGATTTTACCTTGATCCACAGCTTCACGAGCTTTGCAAACAAAGCCAGACTTCTGGAGTCTAGTGCTTTTAGGACGGGCAACGAATGAGGAAGATGAGGAGAATTTCAAACCAGACTTCCTCAATCCATTACAAGTCGGCACAACAAGCTTCTCTGAAGAAAATGGATGGTAGCATTGTGCAGCACCAACCCTAGTAGTGCACACTGTGCTCAGTTGCAAGCAGTTTTCCAAAGCCATTTCTCTCTATATCTTGCTCCTACCACACACTTTTGGTATAGTGAATTGGTTGTTGAAAAAATAGGATGTATACCCTTTTGTTTTGTGATGCAAAATTTTTTGGTGCAAGACCTGATGCAAGTTTTTCCTCTTTTGATGATTTCCTATTTTTCAAGGTTGTAAATTTAACTACATTGGAAGAGTGGATATTATGACAAGATTGTAAGGTGCTAAGTGTGCTGGGATGTATGTGGATAATATTGTGTACTGAACTGTCAATGTGACCCACCTGGTGTCCTCAACTCTCAAATTTTCAATGCAAGAAAAGATCCAAATGAAGGACCAAAGAGTAAATTACAAGGTTTTTTGATCCTTATTGATGGACCATAGAGTTCTCATCCATTATACTGGGATTCATCAAAAATATCTCCTACAGGTTTACAATGTTGTCAATGACACAATAATCATCATCAGCTTTAGCTAAACAAGATTTGTAGTTAACCAGTCCCAATGGTTTGGCCTTTGAAGTGGTAACACAATGTCACCCTAAAATGTCTACCAACACCCTTTTGATTTGAAATGTTTCGATATTAGATCAAAATACAATTCCGTTCATTTTTTGTGAAAGAGGAAGCCAACTGTGAAGATTTACAGATAGGAAGTCGGTTAGTCGGAATCTGTTACATTCAGCAATGGCAAGTTTATATTTCGTATTATGTATACACTAGTTTATCACCAATCAAATACACAGAATATTCATCACAACAGATGCCTTGGCTTACTGTGAGGATATATCTATTAAGCTAAAATCTTCAGGTGTTAACAGAAAAAGATACAAAAAAGTAATAAAACAGATGAATATATGACTTGTATTGTAATAGCTCATATCAGTTTTAAAGGAACAAAAAGCCGGCGAAAACTATAGACTCTCGATTTCATCCAGTAGAGACAGTCTCCAGGAGAGGCTGGTCCTTGGTTAATGCTTCCCAGTCAACTTGTCGCAATTTGTTGAACCTCTCATCCAATAATACGAACTCAGCTTTAGGAGTAACAACACCATCCTTTGCAGCTTTGTGCAGTAAAAGCACGCTAGCCCCCATATCTGGGCCGTGAAACTTTCCTGTTAACAGCACTCGGAGGGGCATGAAAAGTGATTTTCCCTGTCATTAGGATTTTTGATAAACAAAATTTTCAGGTCATCTCCGAGGATGGAAAGAAAGAAAAAAAAAGAAAAAAAAAGAAGTAAGCAAAATGTCAAAGAAGATGAGAGAGAACCCACCTTCCGCTTAAGTGATTTGCCAAAGCTCTTAACCCAGTTCTTCCAACCAGCGTGGCCTTCTTCAAGTGCAGCAAGGATTTCACCGCTGTCATAAGCAGCTACCAAACTGGCGGAAAACTCAGAAAGGTTGTCTTCTAAGAGAGGTTTGGCTTCAGGACTGCAGCCCGCAAAGACAAACTCAGATATATTTCAGTAATTCAGTCTGTTATCATCAGTAGCTATCTACTACTTCAAATGTTACAGTAAGATATATACATCTACAACTCTACAAGTGGCAAAATCCAAATGTACCAATTTGTGAAAATTCAGTCCCATCACTGAATAATCCATATTCAGACTATCTTGCGCATATATATACATATACAAGTTCTAATGTCCCAGGCCAGTATTAGATCTCACCATAAGACGTCAACTATGGGTTTTGAACTCAAGCTTTCCCTATCTTGCATGTCATGGGTTCAAAAAGAGCAACACATTTATGACCAATTCAAGGTATTTAATCCCAAAATATATTATAATGAACCCCATAATATTAAAAGATAAATGATGGTCACCTAAAAGGCAAGCAAAGATATCACAGTTCTGGAGTGGCCAAGCAACAGTTGATTCAAAGATGATAAACATATAAAACCAGATTTCTGAATGCAAAAAAAATCAAATCACCTGGTTAAAGTGGCGTGTAAAGGATACGATAGCAAGTCTGAGAGTCCTTTATCTGCTTCTGGTACCAAATAAATCCCATCCTTAAGAAGCTCAAATGCATCCTACAAAATGAGATAAACAATGCTTCACTTTGGATAGTAATAGAATATTATAGTAGAGATAGAACTGATAGACTAATAGATGTAAAATTGAACAGCATGGGTAAACTGAGAGCTATCCTTGACGACCTATGAATTCTCCAGACCTATCCGAATATAACAGATCTGTCTGGGAGAGCATAAGCTTCTCTAAAGAGATGTACGAACCACGGAAATGCAAGGGATTACATGATTTGTCTTATTAAATACAATGAATATAAACACTGTTTCTGGAAAGATTTGTACTAAATAACCTACAAAAGGAAGTGCGGAAGAGATGAGTCTTACTTCTACAAATGAACCCTCTGATTCTGTAAGGATACCAGTACTTTTCCACTGCTCACCAACACGCTTTTTCAACTCCTCTGATGGAAGTGCTTGTAAGTGTTGACCATTCATCCACCTTCAGTTTGTAATTTGTAAGTATATGTTAATTCAAAGTTTAATTTCAAGAACCCGGCAATGCACCAGCAGAGCCATTCATTTAAGAATTCAATGGGAAGCCTAATCTTAAAAGTTACGATCCATGTTGAGCAAAACGATCATGCATCTGCAAGATGCTCATTCATCTACTTCTCCAACAGAAGGGATGGTTGGCTGAAGAGTTAAATAAAGAACATGAAGACACATAATAGATCTGAGAGCCAAATTACCTCAACTTGGTATTGTCAAATACAGCACCGCTTTTGTTGACACGACCAATTGAAAATTTCTCAACTGTGAATAACGTCAAAGATTCAAGTAAGAATTAATCCAACAAAGGATCAAGATATCCAAACATTAAAGCACATAAACTAAGCAGTAGGTTTTTGAGGATGAGACAGAAACATAGTGAAATAGAGACAGAAACAAAGGAATTCACTAACCTAGCTGATCCAGGGTGAAAAATTCATTGTCCGTGCCATCGCCCCAACCTAACAGTGCCAAGTAGTTCACCATTGCCTGTGGTAGATAGCCCATCTCCCTAAACTGTAAAATTCTAGTAATTAGATATTTAGATTTAGATTACATTAATACACATCAACATTCCTAGAAAATCTCTTTGAGTAAGGAAAACCAGTTTAGAAATGATATAAAAAAAGAAAGAAAGAAAGATGAAGAAACTGGGGTTGATCTTCAGGGAAACCAAGGCTGAAACATTTGTACCCAACTTCTTTAGCAATGAAGTAAAAGAGAGTATACCTGGCCCACAGATGTTGCTCCATGCCTTTTTGATAACTTACTTCGATCAGGTGCAAGAATTAAGGATACATGTGCAAAGTAAGGCATTGGAAATCCTAGGGCCTGTGTAAGATGGAGTTTAGACAACAACATCACCTTAACAATATTGTTAAAGATATAAGAATCCTAAAACCATGGCAAAAAATGACATAAAGGATATCAGAATCCTAAAACCTAAAAAGTTACCTTATATATTAATGCTTGCCTTAGAGTATTTGGTAAATGCTCCTCTGCTCTGAATGCAAGTTTTCAGAGAATCAAATGGCATAATATATCAGATGAGCAAAAGATAATATATATAAATGGAGAGCATTCCCATTCCCATTCCCATTCATGTTAAAGTGAGTATTATTACCTAATAACATGTGAGATAGCCATAGTAGCATCATCAACTGTGACACAAAAGTTGTACACCGGTTGCCCATTGCTTCTCATAATTACAAAATCTCCAAGGGTGTCCAAGTTCCAACTGACCTTCAAGATACTATAGAAAGTTAACAGACTAGAAAAACAAATTAAATATGCAATGGTGGTTATAGTTAATTGGTAATTACATATTCTCTTTCAAAAAAATTGGTGAATTACTTAATTTTGTAAGTAGTAAACTATACCACACTTCGAGTTTCTGCGCTTCCCGTATATGTATAATATTCATATATCTAAACTACACTTACCTCCCCTCGAATGAGATCATTGATTTTCAGACTTCCTTCCTTTGGAACACGAAACCTATATGTGTAAGGAGTTCCTTTTTCCAGCTCTTCTTGAACTTCTTTATCAGTTGCACTGGCCCACTTTCCTGTGTATACTGGAGGCAGTTGCTTCAGCTTTGCAATCTCCTTCATTTTTTCCAGTTCCTGGAACGGATAAGGTTGGGAATGAAGAATTACAACGGGTTTTGTCATAGCAGCAAACAGTGATGCAGAAAGAACAAATGACATGACTCATCACGCTGCTTGACCAACCCCCCCCCCCCCCCCAAGAAAACAGATTGTATATGATTAATGATCTCCACAGAAAAAGATGCCAAGGATTCAAATATACATGCACATTAAAAAACTGGCACATACATGGTTTCAATAAATGTCACAATTAAAAGATCAATTGAAATAAGGGGAAAATTATGTGAAACAAACTCTCCAAGGTTTCATCACACAGTATACATCTAAAAATACGAGGAATGACAACTCTACTATCTATATTCATTCTAAAAGCTACTACAATCACAACTTAGCTTCTAGGCAGTCTTTTAACCCTTACAAATTTCGAGTAGACATGTTTCAAAATTCAAAGATAAAAGGCAATCACCTCATTAGTGCAAAAGCAGCGGTAGACATAGCCGGATTCTAAAAGCTTCTCAGAATATTGCTTGTACAAAGAATTTCTTTCTGATTGCCGATACGGACCATAATCTCCATCAACACCGGGCCCTGCAGCGTTCACGAAAAATAATAAAAACCCAGTTGGACACTTGACATGACAAGATGCACCAAAGGTGATAACTTTACCATATTAGCACCTCAAACCGAGCCACTACTACTTGGTCATTGCATATGCAAACAATGTAAAGCAATACACAAATGCATTCATAAAAGACCATGAAAAACAAGTGACCTTCATCCCAATCAAGACCAAGCCAAGAGAGGTCCTGCAACACAGCCTCCTCAGATTCCTTAGTAGACCTCTCCAAATCAGTGTCTTCAATTCTCAAAACAAACTTGCCTCCATTGGACCTGAAACAACCAAAACACAGACAAACACACTTAAATCCTTAAACCCCAGAACTCAATTTTGGGTTGAAACAGAAACACAAGTACCTGGCAAAGAGGTAATTGAAGAGGGCAGTTCTAGCTCCACCAACGTGGAGATTCCCAGTTGGAGAAGGAGCAAACCGAACACGGACGTGGTCTTGGGGTGAAGAAGAAGCCGAGACTGAAAAGGTCCTTGCTTTATTGAAGAGGGAGATTGTTCTGGGTCCCCTGTAGGATTGGCCCAGAAATGGAGAGAAAGATGGGAACTTGAGTCTCATCCTGGGCATTGCGACCAAGGTCGCCATTGCTTTCTGGGAATCAAAAAGACTCTTCCTTTAAGCAAGAAACTGAGAAAAGACTGTTTCTTTCAAGCAGCAGATGATATGAAATTGAAAACCTTGCTAGTTTGTTGAAACTTTGCGCTATCTTCACGATCAGAAGTAAGAACTAGACCCCACTACCCTTTGCTTAAAAGAAAAAGAAAATTACATAATAAAACGTGACCAAATTTAAAAACGTAAAAACTTCACTTTTAATATTTTCTGTATAGATTAGGACATAAGCTCAGACCCAAACTAATGATACTAGACCTGATCTAGACTTTTATAGGCAAAATAATAAAAATACCCATTTTTTAAAATAAATTTACGCAAAATGACACAGCAGTAGCATGTCGCTCGTCGACACGACAGTAACACGTCTCTCGTCGACACGGCAGTAACACCTTCCTACACAACAGTAACACGTCTTTCGTCAGCATGGTAGTAACACCTTCCTACACGGCAGTAGCACGTCTCTAATCAACACGGCAGTAGCACGTCTCTAGTCGACACGGCAGTAACACATCTCTCGTCGACATGGTAGTAGCACCTTCCTACACTGCAGTAGCACGTCTCTGGTCAACACAGCAATAACACATCTCTCATCGACACGACAGTAGCACGTCTGCGGTCGACACGGCAATACACGGCAATAGCACGTCTCCGGTCGACACGGCAGTAGCACGTCTCATGTCGACACCGCAATAACACGTCTCTAGTCAACACAGCAGTAGCACGTCTCATGTCGACACCGCAATAACACGTTTCTAGTCAACACGGCAGTAGCACGTCTCATGTCGACACCGCAGTAGCACGTCTCTCGTCGACACGGTAGTAGCACCTTCCTACACGGCAATAACACGTCTTCGGTCGACACGGCAGTATCACTTCTCGACACGGTAGTAGCACGTCTCCGGTTGACACGGCAGTAGCACGTCTCATGTCGACACGGCAGTAACATGTCTCTCGTTGACACGGCAGTAACATGTCTCTCGTTGACACGGCAGTAGCACATCTATAGTAGCAGTAGAATATGTAGTGAAGGGTAGTTTGGTAAAACATGTAGTGACAGATGACATGTGGACATTAGTTTGTCCTAATCTGTTAATTTTTGTCCTTAAATGTATAAGATAATGTGTAAATGATGTATTTGTAAACTAAAATTTGATCAGTAACTAATATGTAGTTTACTATAAAATGTAGAACCTGAAATTTCTAGGTTTTTTCTTCTACTACTAATTCACAGTTTTGTCCTCACTTCAAGACACTTTCACCTCTCCACAATAAGTTTTTTTTTTTAATTTTCAAAAATAGAAATAAGCATATATTAAGAGATGTGAAATTCACACACCTTTTTCTTTTTTTGGTTAACACATTTACAAAAAGACAAAGTTTAAGTTTATAAAATACTTAACACTTATAGAGCGTATGGCGAGAGCTCTGCTAGGGTTTGTTCTTGGCGGCATCCTTGCAATTTTGGCCGACGGGTTTGGTTCTCCAAATCTGCTTAGCTATTCAGATGAGATCGGCGGTGGTGGAGTGATTCGCTGGCATCGAAATCATACACATGGAGGTCACCCTCAATCTTTTGGTCTGCATCGTCGGGCTTCTATCGAAGATGACGGAGGAGGCTTTTTCAGCCAGGCGAAGCAGCGGAGATCAATGACGATGCCTAGGTTACACAGTGTCATCGGGCGGTTGGATCCTTTGTTGATGGGTGTTTATTCTGATATTCCAAATATCTATGTCGGCGGTAGCTTGGTTGGCGACTATCGGTCCAACAGTGGTTGTGGTGGTCTGATGGCAACTTAGGTTGGGATCCCATTGTTATCTCGACTCAGGTAGGTGGTTTCAAGGTGTCATATATGGGGAGGAGGTTTGGCGATGGAGGCCGGCCTATCGTTGGTCTATCTGGTGGTGTTGTACTAGCTGGAGCCTTGACGTTTTGGGTTAATGATCTGGTATGGTTCGGCGACTTGGCTATTCCAGTGGTGCTTGGTGGCCGGAACGGCGCTAGTCCAAGCTGCTATGTAGGTGTTGAAATCTCTAGAGATGGCGGCAATGGCGTCAGGGATGGCGACAGTGTAGTCAAGGCTCAGGTAAGGTCTAGGGTTTCCAAGGTTTCTCTGAAACATGGGCCTTCTAGTTGGGTCAAATGGGCTTTGGGCTTGGATTACCAGGGTTTTCTTCATGTCCTTGGTCTATGAGGGAGATTAGCAAGGTTGGATATGTTTCTCGTTCCGGAGAGGCTCCCTTTGTGTAGGGTATCTTCTAACGGTTCTATAATAAGTTAGCAGGTGCTGATAGGTTTTGGTTACTTGGTTACTTTGCACTTCAAGGTTATGGTTGTGGCATAAAGATTGCTTAGTTTATAAGTAATTTCGCATGGTTCACTTTTTAAGTAGTCCGCGAGGACGGATCGTGTTCATATTGTATTCCTACTTTTGATCAATATAATGATTGACGTCCCTCTTTCAAAAAAAAAAAAAGTTCTCTATAAAATACAAAATTTAAGTTACCAAAAAAGGAAAAAAAATGTGTGGATTTTACATCCCTATATTAGATGCATAAAACTAAAGAACAAATTTCTTTCTACTCTTCTTCCCAACTGATCCAAATGAAGACAGAGAATGATGAAAGGGGAAAAGGGAGACGGTAAGCCAAGGAAAAGAAGATATATGTGCCAAGTCAGCAAGCTTGGCCCCGAAAAAATTGCTTGTTGAGGAGATGACATATAATGATTGAGGAAAAGTGTTGTAGGAGAAAATTGACATCATGCACCAAAGTTTTTATAATTAATGTCCATAGTATAATTGTTGGCACCTCACTTCCTATTCTAACAAATACTCTAAGAGATTGTCTATTTAAATGTAAGATAACATAATTTGTGCTCATTTTAATTAATTTTGTCTAAAGTCTTAACAAACAAAATTGTTTATACACTTTTGCCCTTACCTAGTAAACATGCATAAAGAGAAAAAATAGAAAAGAGAGAAAACTTGGCGGGAGGACTTTGTTCACCAATCGTCGGAGTTCGGCTGCTGGAATCCGATCACAGAAATTTTTCTCGGATTTAACCAAAATTTCTCTCGACCTAACAGAAACCATAACTTACCCTAGCTGGAATTTTTATTAGGGTGCAGTAATATGTTTATGTATTATTAGAAAACAATAAAATGTTGTGATTTGAATTCACATCGTGGTAAAGCCAAGCTTCCGACCCGAAAGTACAATAAGGATCAAAGTTGTGGTTTATTACTGAGGGGTAATAAACTTCTTATTGGGGGATAAAAACGTTAAAAGTTGTTTTAATATAGGCAATAAACGTTTTACATGTGATCAATAATTTGTAGAACATCCCAAATAATTTGTAGAAGGTAATAAATGTTTTATTGAGGGACAAAATGTTGAGAGTTTAGTGGTAACTAATAATTTAATAACTTCGATTAAATAATATTTTTTGCCGGTCATAACGTTATTAATTTATAAAGGTTTAACTGTACCTCCTAATAAAATATTTATTGAGCTACCCACTAAAAAGGGTTACGTTATGGTGTGTTAATGCATGACATGCATCAACTTTATTCTAAAGTTGTAAGTTGGGTCCTCAAAAAGTAGTAATATTAGTTTTCAAAGTGGTAATATGAGTCCTTAAGGCTGTAAATATTATTTTTTGAAGGTAACAGATAACTCCATTGATTATCATCATAACGATCTTACAAGATCAAGTTTTGGCGATCACAAGGACCTCCAATTTACATCCACTACGCACAGACTCGACTAAAACGCCAAGAAAGGAATGCAACTAACAAGAAATCCAAAAAGTTCCAATCGAAGCATATCTGACACAACAAAAAAACTAACAAAAACACAAAGACTCAAAACTACTACAACATGGCATAAACAAGAACGACGAGCACGAAAGCTTGAGGCCTAGAGACCATATGGTGTACCCCTCCACCACCTTACTCGCCAAAGTTCTCATTTAGGTCATGCTATAGTGACCTCCTCAATTCTCAGCTGCCAGAATAATTTCACCATCCTCCACCTCCTTCGGGTCCGCATCCACCACCACTACAACAGCTTCCGATAGTTGAGGATCCTCACAAGGCTTCGACTTGTTCTTGCTCCGACGAGGGCGCCCTCGCTTCGTAGAACCACTAGATCTCACTACCAGGACAAGCACTTTAGCCGACGAAAATTTTTCGTCGCCCTGTCAGCTTAATTCGTCGGCTAAGATCTTAGCCGACGACCTTTCGCCGGCTAAGATTTCGTCGGGAAAAGCTCGTCTGTGGTGACTTTAGCCGACGACACAGGTATAAGTCGTCGGCTATAGTCCAGACTTTAGCCGACGACATTGTTTCGTCGGCTATAGTCCAGACTTTAGCCGACGACATTGTTTCGTCAGCTATAGTCCAGACTTTAGCCGACGACATTATTTCGTCGGCTAAAGTCTGGACTATAGCCGACGACTTTTTGTCGTCGGTTATCTGCCAAACTTTAGCCGACGAATATTTTAAAAATATTCGTCGGCTAAAGTTTGTAATAAAAAATAAAAAAGATCTATGGCCGACGAAATATAGTATATTTCGTCGGCTTTATATGTATTTAGCCGACGAATTAGAGCATATTTCGTCGGCTAAAAGTTATTTTAAAAAAAAATAAAAAACTTTAGCCGACGAATTAAAGCTTTTTTCGTCGGCTATAATTCCTTTCCAGTAAAAAAAAAAACCCCGAAATTTCTGAATTACCATTCCAAGCAAGCTGCAAATATACCAAAACAATTCCATATTC
>NC_020492.1:15440435-15461243 GCF_000184155.1 Fragaria vesca subsp. vesca | reverse complement strand
ATAATTTAGCCGACGAAGGAAAATTTCGTCGGCTAAAGTGTACTTTAGCCGACGAAAAATTGTTTCGTCGGCCTGTTTTTTTTTTTTCGTTCGGCTAAAGTCTTTCTTCTGGTAGTGAGATCCAGCAAGCTCCAGCCCCTTGCAGCTTCAGTAAACCCTAGCTGCTCCAGCTGGAGAATGAAAGCAAGGGGATGCTTGGTCCTTTTTCCATTATCATCCTCCGATGCCTAGCTCCTCTCATTGATGACGCTGCACCGAAACCCTAGCTGAGGCCGCCCCTCCCTCTAGCAACTCACGTATAGTCACAACCTTCTTGTCATGAACCTTCAAATTCAGAGCCGGGACAGAAAACACACCTAGTGTAGACGATGCCACCCTGAAAACCATCTTAGGCCTAGATGGCGGTGGAGGCATAAGAGCTGCCTCGGCTTCCGCCATTATAGGGCAACGCTGGCCTCCGTGGCTGATCATGGAGCAAACACGACAGCATTCGAACATCCGCTCATATCGGAAGTGAAGTTCGATCACATCCACCGGGGACACCCTAACTCGGCAAGAAAGCCGAACACTCATTCAGATGGAGAGAAACCCTAACCCATAGGTTTCCTAAACGCAGACCTTGGCCATCCACACCCAGCACCGGCCCAATCGTCTCTCCAACGAGACGTACATCAAGCTCTGTCAGCAAACCTAGAGGCATACCGCTCACCTCAACCCAGATCCAGATTAAGTCTAACGAAACCGCATCAATATCCAAAAAACCATCGTAATGGTTAAGCAAAATCATTGTCCTCTGATACGCCCACAAACCACCACGAAGCACCCTATTTAAGTCTCTCTCATTAGCAAAGGAGAAGAGATAGCGATCCCTTGCTTGGATCTCGACCGGAACCGAGAGCCTCCACATGGAGCGGATAGCATTGCGAAACAAGTTCAACATAGCTGGCCGGACAGTGTTGAGTTTCTCGACCAGGTAGAAACGGCGCGCTAAAAAACCCTTTTTTGGGCACCGGAGGTTTCCCCAGATCCATAGGCTCTTCGACATCTTTCGACTGCAGTTTGGAGGCAAGGCTGGCTGTCATTTTGGCAAGAGCAATTGCCATGGAGGAGGTGCCGCACATCAGGCTGTAAATATTATTAGTTACCACATGAGTTCTTAAATTAGTAATATTAGTCCTCAAAGAAGTAATATGAGTCCTTATTTGAGGACTCAATTACCACTTTAAACATATATTTACTACTTGAGAACTACTGTTGTAACTAAAAATTTACAACTTTACAGACTTTTTTTTAAAGGGATATGAACACGATCCGTCATTGCGGACTACGTAAAAAGTGAACCATGCAAAACCACTTAAGAAATGCTAAGCAATCTCTGTGCCGCAACCATAACCATGAAGCTCTAGAAGTAACCACATAAGTAGGACATGTTAGACAAGTCTAACTTATTGAAAAGAGCTTTGGACCACCCTGCCTATGGAGACATCCCGAGTTCAAGTAACAAAAAAGAATCTAGTGAAAGGAATGTCAAGGCCTAAAAGTAAGCCCATGACCCCCAAACTCAGAGGCCTGAAGAGTACACTCTCAGCCCAAGCCCATCAATAGAAAACCTAGGGTTCTTTCATCCAACCCGCCGCTAGCCAACCTGACCAGCCTTCTACCGCCACGTTGACCATCCAACACAACCCCCAGATTGGAGTTGGAACCAAGCCAACCACCAGCCGCCAAGACCCCCACATCTCCGGCAGTCTCATCCCTAGAAATGAATAAAAATAGGGATCCCTCATTGGAAGGGTCTTATATATATTATTTGTTAATACTCGCCAACATCAAATTTAATCATTTATATTTGTATTTTTATATATACAGAATTCAAATTTCAAACATAGTAGTTTCTCAATTCCAATTATCTAGACGTGTTTGACTATGCATTCACTCAAAGATCATCAGAAGATGGTGATGACCTTGTTGCTGCCGAGTTGGAAGAGGTTTTCTGTAACTCTGATGAATGCATGACACTTCATCAACTGCTACACACTCGATCAATTACCTGCAAATCAACCGTGAAAAATAAGAAATCAACACCGATAGGTTTTACGATAAATATTACGAAAAAGGAAAATGCAGAAATTTTGTTAAACTCATCGTAAGATTTTAAGCAACTGGCATAAGAGGAAGAAGAAGGATCACCCAAAGACAATAGAAATAGGTGGCATGGGAAAGAAGCTGATAAATTTCGTCACCTTCTTAATCTTCATGAAGAAAATGAAGAGAATAGAGAATGAAATATTTCCCAACCACCCATCTCCATTAGCCTTTGGGGGGCCTATCTCCCATTTCAACTTAGCCAATTGATCGAATATTTTCCCTTTTGTGAAGGGGTAAACCGGTTATCTCATTTCAAATATCCTAAAAAACTATACATAATATCCGGGTACCAAAGAATTCCACTCCATGACACGGATAAATTAAATAATGAGAATTTGAATTAAATTTTTTTAGTTTATCTTGTGCAAACCTTATCGAGATTTAGCTTTATTGGTTCATGCCCTTAATTAAACGCACCACGGGTGGATTTGGGTTGATTCGGTTCGCTTTAAGAGGAATATAACCAAATTTAGACTCCAATTCGATTCGATTCAATTTAAAGTTTTTTGATGGTGCAAAGTTGCAAACCGTATACCAAACTAAACCGAACCAAAATTGATGATGCCTTAGTTTTTGCTCATTTGATACTTTTATACTTTGTTTGTGGTTGTTTTATTTTTAAACCTTTTTTTTTTTTTATAATAAACTCACGCACCCTACATACGTCGATGAGGTTTTAACCCATGAACTCAACATTGTTGGTTAGCCTACCTAACCAACCAAGCCTTGTGGTTGTTCTTTTGCAACATGCTTTTTCTATGAAATGCTTCTAAATTGTAAGAATAACAAAATGATTAAAGCACATGTCAAATGATTCCACTAAGAAAACTTCTTACTCATTTCGGCCGTCTATAATTGTTTTTATGATTTTCAAAATTTTGTCATTCAAAATGAAGTAGAAAGCTACATTTTGAGAACTTTTCATGGTCATGTGATAATCATCTGATTGTTGAGCAACAAGAGCAAGTCGAGTCTCTGCGTCTCGCAGTCCCTTTCTACGTACGTAGGGTGACTAGATGAGGAAGGAGGCTTGCAGCGGTTCGTCTGATTGGTGAGATGAGAAGGTTGTGGCTTCGAAGACATTTGTTGACTTGGGTATGAGCTTCTGAATGGATATGAGTTTGATGATGATGGAGGTTGCTCTAAACTCATATGCTATTATGGCCTTGGAGGCAGTGATGATGGGGTCGAGTTTCGATGTTGAGGCATCCGTCCTCAGGTTTGATTTGTCCGCCGATTAAGATTGGAGGATCATCTTAGGTGAGAGCAGTGGGGTAGAAGTGGCCACCGGATGCAACATCGATGTTAGCTAGAACGAAGGAGGTCATCCTCGGGCTTGGGTTGCTCGGGTTGCATGAATTTGAGTTTGTGATCAGGTTTTTGAGCCTCAGTCTGGGCTAAGATTTGTGGGGTCTTCTTTGGTGAAGGAATTTGTAATTCTTTCTCAATTGGTCATGGAGTTTCTTCCCAAGTGTAGGTAGTCCTTTATTTTAATTTAGAAACAAATTGACATAAATGTATGATTTTGTCCAGAGTTTAATTTGGTAGTGTCGTGGTTATAGTTAAAGTTCATTGTTTTTAATTGAAGCTAGGTTTTGTCTTCATAGCTCACTTTTGATAAGTCTTGATGAGTCATGTTGCAATGTAATTTTCATTGCATCTGTTTCTTTTGACCACATACGGAGAGAAGCCAATTTTCTAGCATACGCCCTTGCAGATGTAGGCCATTCAGTGTCTCATTGTATTACTTGGTTTTCTCAGCTTCCGCCTCAAGCGCTTCCTGTTGTCCAATTTGATTTAGTTGAAGGAGGCTGCCATCAAGGCTTTTCCTTGTAATATTCTAATTTTCTCAATTAAAAAAAGAAAATGTAATTTTCATTTATATTAATAGATTGAACCTTCATGGTTGTTCAAAAACATATGACCCATGTTCCATAGTAAAATTAAAGGAATTAAAATGTAAGATAAACTTTAAATTATATATGTAAATAATTTTTCAAATGGTGACGTATCATCTCTTTTAATAAATAAGAGATTATAAGTTTGACTGACGTAATTGTAATTAACATGATAAAAAAAAAAAAATTTAACGAAAATGTCCTAAAACCCTCTTGCCGAAACTAAAACCCTGGGGGGCAGCTCCAAACCTAAAAACCAACCCAGTCACATAAACCTCACAATCCCAGGCACCTCCATCCCCCCAGAACCCACTTTCCTAAAACCCCTCAACTTGCTCCATCCTCAGTTTTGCCTCTCAGGTACACCATTCTTTCTTTTCACTTCCTATTGAGTAACTGGGTCTCCCTCAAGCTCATTTTTTTGTGGTTTGGGTTGTAGCCCCACAATGTCATGATGCCTTTAACCAATGAATACCATTGCTCATTTCTTCTGTTTCACCATGCCTCTGTATTATAGAATAAGATTGTTCTGTTCTTGGTGTCTTCTAAATTGTTGAGGTGTACAGTTACACTGACTATTTTGGTTCTGTGATTTTTGAATGTTTTGTATGATTAACTTAAGTTCCTATGCCATGTAAGGATTCTGGGTTATGGGTTCTTGCATTTTTTGACATTTGCACTAAAGTTGGGATGAAGTTTGGATTTTTATCGACTTTCTCAGACCCTGTATAATACTTCTTTGGTTTTTATGTTCTTGGGCAGTGGAAAAGCTGCTTCTTGCTTCACCTAGTTATAAAATACAAGAATTTCAGCATCAAAGGGCTTCTTGCTATAGATTGTAGTGATTTGGGAAACTACAGCTGCCGGAATTCTTTGGGTCCTAGTATGCTAGGCACCCCAAGACAAATTCTCAGCTGTTCTAAGTACTTGCAGAGATTTTGTTCGTCTGAAAGTTATTCAGTTCTCAATTCAGCTGGTCTTCAGCACTGGTTCAAGAATTGGCAAGGACTCAGAAGACAGAAACTGACAGCAAGCTCTTTTGCTGCGGCTATGGGTTTTTCGAACTACCGAAGAGTGGGGCTTTGGTTAGAGAAAATTGGAGCAGTTGAGCCCTTTTCCGGTAACCTGGCTACCTGTTGGAATAATATTAAAGAAGAGGAAGCACTTGAAAGATACAAGTTGATCACAGGAAATTCAGTCTCATTTCCCGAATTTCAGGTCTATGGAAATGTAAATCCAGGAGATGACTGGCTAGCAGCTTCACCAGATGGGGTGGTTGATCAAATGGTGTATGGATTGCCTCTACGAGGAGTGCTGGAGATTAAATGCCCATTTTTTGATGGGGATATGAGCAAGGCTTTCCCTTGGACCCGAGTCCCTCTTTACTGTATTCCACAGGCTCAAGGTTTAATTGAAATAGTTGATAGGGAGTGGATGGATTTATATGTTTGGACTCCTAATGGAAGTAGCCTATTCAGGTTATACCGGGATGCAGCATACTGGGACATGATGAAGTATGCTCTCTCAGATTTTTGGTGGAATCATGTTCAGCCAGCAAGGGAGTTGTACAGTAAATCTCATGCTATGAATCCCCTCATTGAATCTTATAGGCCAAAACCCAAGCCTGAACATTGGAAATATATAATTTATGAAAGTAAGCGCATTGTTGAAAGCTCAGATTTATTGTGGCGTGAAATTCATGGCAAGCTACAAAACTGATCCATCCATGATCTTTTGGTGTCCATGAGTTTTGAAGCACATATATCCCTTCTGAAACTGAGGCATGAAGTTCATTTTTGGTTCACACTTTATAAGACTTAAGAGTCCATGTCAAGTAGCTGGCATATTGGTCCTATGATTGAGGTCAATTATTTTCATCACTACACTCATAACTCTTCCTAAATGATGAAGGAGAAATACGCAGTACCACAGGATATGGAATTATCAAATTGCAATCTTGATGATGAGAGTGACCACATCTTTGTATTAAGAAGGAATTGGCACATTACAGTCATGAAAGCAAAATTTATGAGGATAAACTCATTCCTCAGTATAGTCGTAACTATAGGCCAGAACATTGTTGTTGATTCTTACTCTGGAGAAGTTTGAACAGGTTAGTTTTGTTTGTACTTTTTGGTTCATTGAAAATTTTACATTTTAAGCAACCATCATACCAACTAAACATAGTCAAACCTCTCAAGGGAGAAAGATGAGTTAAGTCATGCATCTATACCTTGAAACACAATACTAGTAGGTTTCTCAGTACTCAGGTCTTTGCAGCAACGGGTTGGATTTGTTTTCCAGACAAGTTCCAGATTGTTGTGCATTTAAATATCTTTTCCTTTAATTCAGGTGATACTTTTTTAGCGATAAATAAAAACTTTACTTTGAAGGCTTGCTAGGTGAAAATGCCTTCTAGTTTTACTTGCTGTATTCAAATCCTTGTAAATACCAAAGTTAGTACTGTGTGACAGTTCATGTGTTATATTAGTGTGATTCTGCAATTCTTGGCACTTAAAGTTTTGGCTGTTTGAGTATTTAGTGGTGTAGGAGAACAGTGAATATTATCAAATAGGCTATTCTTATCTTTGATGAGTACCTCATTTTGGATGTAGGTTGAATACCTTTATTATTCTAAAGTTTCATATGTTTCAGTTGTGTTTTTTTTGTTTTGGTCATTATGTTTCAGTTTGTTAGGTTAAAGTAACAATAAAGTGAAAGTATTATACAATTGCTTAACACCATATTAAAGAAGTTATTGAAGCAAAGTGCTAAAGGAAGTACACAGATTGGAGGAAGTAGGATATCGTGCTGAAGTAACTTTAGAGAAGGAAAAAAAAGAAATAACACAAAGAAGGAAAGATAAAGGGAAAGAGGTGAGATGCAGAGATGGAGAAAATCATATGATAATTTCTAGAAAATCAAATCATGTGATTTACTCCTCTGAATTCATATAAAATTTTAAATGTAGCAGTGTTCTTTCTCTGGTTGGTAGTTTATCAGGTGTTTAGTTAAGATTGATATTTTATCTAGGCACTACTAGATGTTTATGGTACCCCAGATGCTCTGTTGCAAACAACCAATAGTTACCTTTCGTTGTTTTTCAAAGAGTTAAAGTTAATATCTTTAGACGCTTACCTAGTCACTGTCACTTCTGTGGCAGATGCAGGTAGCCTACTTCCGATCCCCAATAAAAGAAATATGGGGCAGGTCATATATCAAGACTTCAAGATATCCCTACTTTGAGGAATTTTGAGATATCAAGAATCCAATCCCAACTTTAAGGAGTTTAGAGAAAAATGGTATGGAGTTATTTTGTATTTGCTTGCAGTTCATGATATTACATATGCAGTGAGTAGGCTTTTGAAACATGATGTCCTTGAAACAATATGATGGCTCTTTACACATAGGAGTAATTCTTGCGGCTACAATTACTATTTTGTGTAACAAAGAAATATCTATCATAAGATCATAATTCATTTGCTTTGTAAACATTGCAACTGAAAATACAGTCGGTCACAACAATCTGTTTTCATGTTATCTTTGGTCACCCTAACTAACTTAATATTATCTGGTACTATATTTTTCATAACTACAATATATGCCGTTTGTGACAAACCACTTCAATTACTATGATTACCTGTAATAAACAATATAACTTGGTGAACATAAAGAGTAATTGTGCATTTGTGCCTAGTCATTTTCTTATTGTTCTGAAAAAAGGTTGTTGTGCTATTGTAGCTCTACTACAGTAGTCCTCATTTGTCCCAAATTCCTATTCTAGTCTCTACTTCCAGAGCTCCTCTTCTCTAATATCAGAGGTTATAAGATCATTGCAGGTTGTGTGCAGGTCAGTCCTTTGTATTTTGTTTTAATTAGGTTAATGATAATAAGTAGTGTGGAGTTGACTTGGTAACTGTCATCATTTCGATAGGTGAAGCTACCAGTGTGAAGGATGTAAGAGGACTGGGAATTTTCATGGTTGTTTTTTTGATTTTACTGGAATGATCAAAAGGTTTGGGTTTCAGTCTTCATTTTCATTTGTGTTGATTCTGTGTTAATGCTGATTGCTTTTAGCTTATCCTATTTAGCATATTGTCTGAAAGAGTTTTCTGCTTAACTTAGGGAAGCACATAGTGTTTTCACTCTGTACCAATTAGAGCAATTTTACCCAACATATGCCTTCTTAGTGATACAAAAGTCATGTCATTTTTTCTTTTCTTTTCTTTTTTGAAGTAAAGAAATTTTACTAATGTGGAAACTTACTTAAGGAGGACTTTGCCTTCCAAATATAATCATATGTTCAAAAAGATTAGATATCAGAACTGCTACACTCATTGCTTATGCACTTGAACTTTACTCACATTGAATGAAACTGTTCCAGCTCAAAGCCATTTAGTTCCTTCTGAAACCATGATTCCAGTGGTCATCTTTCACTCAAAAATCTACCAGAATATGAAATTGATGTAATGTTATGGAAGGTTGTTGCTGTGTCTACTCATTTCCATATATTCTAGTTTAGTGTGGAACTGTTTGTATGTGTATAAGCTTCTTTGGAACTTTTTACCTAGCAATTAAGCAAAGAGTATAAAATATAGCACACAAGATCTCAATTAGGGCGACTGTGGAGTTTGCATATCTACATTATCTGATCTGTAACTTCTTTCACGACCATAAAATTCTATATGCCAGTTCTTTATAGCTTTTGTTTTGGAACTCTTACTCTTTTACCAATTACAACGTGATGAAGACAAAGAAAAGAAACAACTTTCCTTTTCCCTATTCAGTAGAACCTGAATAGATATGCCAGTGAGTTGCTTGGTTTTGTTACAAAATATAAAGCCCCATTCTTTACATCTTTTCATATTGCTTTTATTTTATATTTAATATATTTTTGTATTTCAGTGTTCTTTGTGCTTTATTGCCCCTTAAAAGATCGACTCAGTTTTCAGTTCAGTGTTGATTTGACCGCTGCAAATTACTCAATGGAGCTTACATTGTTGCTGATTGGTTGATACAGGTCTTGGATTTCAAATGTATGGAACACAGGTACAGGATGCTGATATGTTTAAGATCATTAAATGCTATATTGTAACCTTTTGATTTGTAAGTTAACGGCTACTTATGAATATTCAACTAAATCTGCCCTTTTTGGTACAATGATGACATACTGAAACAGCATGATTACAAGCTCTCGGTTTCTTATATCATCTGTTTAGTAATCAGAATCTTCAGACAGACAACATGCTGAATATGTTAACCAAGGGTTCAAAATTTGTTTTACTTTTGGTCAACTTCCTGTTTTTCCCTTACTCTTTTCTCGATTATGCCTCACATTATAGTTAGCAATTGACCAAATTAATCATGTCCAATCACCCTTAGATTTACATCAAAGGTGAAGAATAAAACAAGGGGAGTGAAACTGAAATCTACACTCCATTTTTCTTTTTTCGGTTAACACACTCATAAAGTCACTAAAGACAAAATTTAAGTTACTAAAAAAAAAAAAAAAGTGTGGATTACAATTTAAAATGTATGGATTTCAAGTCTCTTTACCCTTGGATTTATATCCAAAGGTGGTTATGACCTCACCTTACCCCACAAATATACATCTTTGTAATAATTTAATTCCGTTGTTATTTGTAATTTTGAAATAATTATACATCTTTCTCAAACGACAAAAAAAGTATAGCAAACTGACCAAACTAAGGAAAATGGAAGGATTCATTTCCAAAAAATAAATAAAAAGGAAGATGGAAGAATTGGTCTTCTGCTTTTGTCAGTTGCTATTAAAGAGGAATGAAAACAGCACAGATTATTCCCTTCCTTCCACAACATCATTTTCCCCTCTTTTATGGTCTTCTCAGATTTTCCCGTTGCAGATTGGATCCCCAAAAACAAGTCCCTTACTCAATGCTTTACCTTTTTCAGGTGCCACTTCTCATTCATACCCACAATCTTTTCACAGAGCAATCCTGAATTCCGTTCACTCTGCATTGGTTCTCTCTCTGCTTTTGATTCTTCCGAAAACCAACATCTTCGATTTGATTTGGGTTTGTGATGGAGAGCGAGGTGATGACCTCTCCTACATGGAGAAAAGTTGCATACGGAGGCATGCAACCCGGGTTTGACGACAACCACACGGACGACTCATTCCTCGAAGAAATGGTGATGAATGCCAACGTTGTCAAACGTGACATTCTCAAAGTCATGCTCGACTCTGTCTGCATATCCCAGTACCTCTGCATTGTCGCTCTCGTAGGTTTGGTTTGGACTTACACTCTCAGATCAATCCTCAACGAAAACTCACTCTTGCTTCTTGACGTCACCCTTCTCGGTTTAGGGTTCCTCGTTCTGCTTCTAACTAAAGAAATGCTCTCCTTCAATCTCTTCTTGCGTTACTTGCTCAACATTTCGTTTTTCATTAGTGGTTTGTATGTTTTGGCTCCAATATACCAGACACTCACCACTTCCATAAGCTCAAATTCGATTTGGGCCGTCACGGTTGCGCTGCTTGTGTTGCATTTGTTCCTGCATGACTACTTTGGCTCCACTGTCAGGGCTCCCGGGGCTCTGCACAATCCCACACTGACAAGTTGTATCTCCTTGAATGCTTCTGTTGTGGCCTCGGTGTTCATTGCTTCTTGCCTCCGGTCCAGGCTGCAGGTTTTTGCAATCATGTTGTTCTCTCTGCAAGTGTTCCTTTTCGCTCCGTTGGTTACTTACTGTATTAAGAAGTATTCGTTCCGTTTGCATCTTTGGTTTTCTTTCGGGCTGATGATTGCTACATTGGTGCTTGTTTATACCCTGCATTTGTTGCTTTTTGTGATGTTGTTAGGATTGTTGGTTTTTGTCACTGTGGTTTGTCCGTATTGGCTGATCCGGATGCAAGAATATAAGTTTGAGATAAAGGGTCCTTGGGATGAGGCTAAGCTATGCTTTGATATCACAGATTGAGATGTCGGTGCCTTCTTGTAATTTTTGGGTGTCATTAGGAAAATAAACTGTTTCTGTAGATTTGGCTTCCACCATATTTGATCATGTTGGATCTGCATAGGATATGAACTCCATTTTATTGTGGGTGCACTCTGTTGTCATTCCTTTCAAGGGGATTGCAGTTGGGGCATCGTTATGGTGTTATAGGAAAACGATGAATACCATCTGTCCACTAATATGTGTGAAGATACATTCTGTGCTGAGGTTGTTCATCGAAGTGAATATTAGTTTGTTAATTTGGGATGGAGATTGACATTTTTCTCTTGTATGAGAGGCATAAGGTGTGATGGTGAAAAATGTACGAAAGGGCTACTGTACTCCATGGAGTAATTTAGTTGGAGGGAGAAGAAAGCAGTCAAGGAACTCTGTGAACTATATCCTGGCTTGGTTGGAGCCTTTCTGGTGTAGAGTTAGATTTGATCTTCACTTGGCTTCTGTTCAATCCAAGCAGGTAATGTTCTGATTTCATATGTAATTGTACGTATATTGGAAATCAGCAGTTAGTACTGTAATAGTCTATCTCTTCGAATATGTTTTGTTGTTCATGTTCTGGTATCTTTGGTGGACTACTTGTCATCTTGTCTCATGCACACACTTAATTGTGGTCATACTAGCAGTCAAAAATCAGAAATTGAAAAGCAAAACTGATTTAGTCTTCTTGCTTTTTTCTCAGTGATGAAACTATATGTGATGCATATACTATTTATGGGAATTTTTTGTGTCGTGTACCAAACTCCCATTGGAACCTGCCCTCTTTACACTTTCATGAAGCTCTGCAAATGTTTGATTTTCTTAACATGTTTTCTTCCAGATTGATCTCCCATTTGACACTATATCTACGTACTTTCATTATAGGCTTCTCAAAATTTGTGATTTCACCCTCCAGAAGTCAATTACAACGAGAAGAAATTTTATTAATAGCCGCTTCAGAAGTTCAGTACAATAGAAGATAACCTGATGAGACTGAAGGTATTTATTAAAGCTGTGAATGTCTCATTGTATATTCTGCACTTGATCATCTTGTTTAGCTTCAATTCTGTATCTACAAATTGCACTATGGAAATTCAATGTACTATCTGTGTTAGACAACAAGCCAACCACCTCTTTTCTTAGATCAGTAAGCAACAGGAAGCATATATACCAATGAACTTCAATCCTGACTTTTGATCAGTACTCAAAATGCTGATGCTGGGTAATGGGTAATTAAGTATTGTACCAAATGTGGTTCTTTATTGGATGAAAGTTACCTAAGCTGCCACTTTGTGTTTTTCATGTGTCCCTGGGAATAAGGTGATTAATCTTGTTGTAAGTTAACAATAAGCAATGTTTACTGTGTAGCTGTTTGTGTCAAGGAGGTAGAGGCAGGATATCATCCTGATACTCGGTTTAGAAAGCTTGGATGGAAAAGTCTGGTTGCGAAGTGGCATGAAAAGAGCATCATAAAGATCAAATGAAAATAAGTCAAATTCCCCGCTGAAAGAACTACTTGGGAAGGAAACTGATCAAGGTGGAATCACCACAAGAATATTTTTGATGCCCCAAGTAATGGTGGCATGGTAAAGTTGAGGTGCTTAAACTTGTTAATGCTAGTGCTGTCTTAACATAATGTTTTATTCTGCCATTTTTACTGTATTTGTAATAATTTTATTTTCATATTGCAGAAAGCTTTTGATAATGCAAAATTTCGTAAAATGGCCACATCCTGAGATTGAGGAGAAGCCAGATATAATGTTCATGATTCATGAACACCATGGCCAGTGGTGAACAATCTTGTCTACCTTGTGTATTTCCATCTGAGATTTCGAAGGTATCGAAGAAGGATACTGTCTGCTTGAAAGTAGTGGCAATTCAGATGAGTCCAACCAAATCAAAACCACTCAGGCTATAGGGTGCTGTTCTTGGAGTGACGAAGGCTGTTCAACCTTAGCTAGAGGTGAGCTCTTGCAATGGCGCTTCAGAACTTGGTTATTTTTTTCTCCAGATAATATACTACTTTTTTATTTGGAAGCTTCAATGGTTTGAATATATATTTACTGCCTATTTGGCTTTATATTGTGTACGTTATTGAATCATATTGTTGGCATTGTGACCAATAATTGGATGATTAGGATGTAATTATGTTTGAGAATTCAAAACTTCTAAATTGCAATTCAAAATTTTAAATCTTAGTTGCATGTATTCACCAGAACATATTGATTTTCTGTATGAAGGTTAGAGAACAAATAAAAAAGAAACAGTTGATTTGGTCTTCTTGGATTTACCATCATATATATAATCTGATGCACAAACTAATCAAGTGGCAAGTGGCAAGTGGCGCAACTTGCTTACAACAGTCTTCTATGGTGAAGAATACCATTGACCGACTCTGGTTTGATTTGCCCTCTTTCAGGAGCAAAACTACCAAAAGAAAACAATCAAACTCTCAGGAGCAAAACCATATTTAGGAAGCAGCATCAATGAAATCAAATCCTGGTTTCTTCTCAGAGCTGGCTTCACGGCTTGTATGTGATCTTTGTTGTTCTCACTCACATGTTTGGTAAGGTTAGTTTTTATTTATTTATTATATGTCTTTTGCAAAATCAAATTTTAGAATCAATTTTTTCACCTCAGTTTACCCAGGCAAGAACTTGTTTTCATGTTGGCTCCAAATTCTGTGATTATCTCTTTTTATTTATTTATTTGCTTGAGGTGATTATCTGCTTTAAGAGAGCTATTTTCTGTTTATAAATGCTTTAGAAGAGCCATGCATCTTGGATTGTGTACCAATATTGTCCATGGCGTCAGTCTTATGCCTCACATTCTTTTGAATTGGATAGTACCCTGATATCTGAATATATAAAAATCAATACAATAGGTACAAATCAGGCTAGACTGATCATTTCACACCTCTGAGATCTAACCTAGGATGAATTGATACCTTGGAAAAAATAAACACCTTGGAATTTGAATCTGCTCAGAATGCTGAAATAAACTGAAAAATCTCAAGCCTTGCAACACCCCAAAACCAGGCTGTGTATCATCCTAGTATTTCCTCATTGAAAAAACAAATCACGGTGGTTTCCTAATTGAGGTACGGATCTACTTTAAACATCAACTTTGGTCTCGTATTCTAGTATGTATGATCAACAAAAGGAAAAAGAAAGACTGTTGAAAATCTTTTTCTTCTTCTTCTTCTTCTTCTTTTTGTCAGAAGTCTCCAACATAGTGGCAGAATAAAATTCCAACAGTTCACAAAGTAGGTAATCACAGAGTGGACTTCCCAGATACTAAGATTCTGTAGTCACAATTTTTTTTTTACTAGGAAAGTATCATATAATACGCTGATGATTCATGTATATATGTATATTTGTGTGTGTACACACACGTCTAATGAAGTGATTCAATGGACTAATTTGCCAGTTGCCATCAGCAGTTCTGTGACAATGCTCTTATTGAAATGCTACAATATGTTGATCCATTGTTTCATACAAGGCAATAGACTCAGATGTGTTTCTGATTTATCAGGCAGATATATACCACAGAAGACCAATATGGCCTCAGCTGCAACAGAGTTCTTGATTGGCAAAATAGGGGAAGTTGTTGAGAAGGAAGCATCCTCCATTGCTGGTGTTCGCGATCAAGTGGATGAGATTAAGCAGGAGCTGATAAGCATGAAATCCTTCCTAGAGGATGCTGAGGGACAGAAAATAGAGAGGGAAGGAGAGAAGGAATGGGTAGCAAGCATTAGAAACTCTGTTTATGATGTTGAAGATATTATTGATGAATTCATGTACCGCATGCATGAGCAGCGAAATGGAGGTCGACTAGCAAGGTTGCTATGCAAAACCACTCTTATTCCAAAGAATTGGTACAGGGGTCGGTTTGCAAGGTGGCTTCGCAAAACCATTCACATTCCAACCAGATTTCACTGCAGGGGTCGGTATGTAAGGTGGCTTCGCAAATGCATACTAATTCCAGAGTATCTTTGGTACAGGCGTCAAATTGCCAAAAAGCTGCAGAAAATCACAAAAATCATCAGAGAGATTCCAGAGAGAAAAAAGAGATATGGTATTAGTCATGTGGAAGGAACAGGTTCGAAAGATATTCGCAATCAAGTGCAGAACCAAGCAGAGTCATCTCTTTTCATTACAGAAGATGAACTTGTAGGATTTGAAGACAAGAAGAAACTGCTCAGAGGTAAAACATCAAATCGTTGTTTCTGTGGTTGGGATGGGAGGGTCAGGAAAGACAACCCTAGTCGCCAAGATCTTCACTGATGATGCTGTAAAGAAGCATTTCGAATGTTATGCATGGATCACTGTATCACAATCTTATGTGATTGAAGACTTGTTTCGAAGCTTGATCAAGGGATTTCACCAATCAAGGAAGGAAAGTGTCCCCGGAAGGTTGAATTCCATGAGCTACAGGGAATTGCTAGAGATACTGGTGAACTACTTGGAGTTTAAAAGATATGTTGTTGTTCTGGATGATGTGTGGAATATCCAACTTTTGAGAGAAATAAGGGTATCACTTCAAGATAGATGGCTTGGAAGTCGAGTTCTGCTAACAACTAGAAAAGATGATGTAGCATTAGAGATACTGGTGAACTACTTGGAGTTTAAAAGATATGTTGTTGTTCTGGATGATGTGTGGAATATCCAACTTTTGAGAGAAATAAGGGTATCACTTCAAGATAGATGGCTTGGAAGTCGAGTTCTGCTAACAACTAGAAAAGATGATGTAGCATTCCATTCTTTTGGAGTTGAAAGCCTTGTTCATCGCATTCAACCCTTGGAGAACAATGACTCCGGGGAGCTCTTCAGCAGAAAGGCATTCTTAACTTATCATAATAAGTGTTGTTCAATAGAGCTTGAGCCATTAGCTTGCGAACTAGTGCCAAAGTGTAAAGGCCTACCTTTGGCTATCGTGACTCTAGGTGGTCTTATGTCTTCAAAGAAATCATCTACTGAGTGGAGAGAAGTATGCAACAACTTAACTTGGCATCTTACAAACGATCACTATCTGGAACCGGTGAAGAGCATTTTGTTGCTTAGTTACAATGATTTGCCATACCGTTGGAAGCATTGTTTCTTATATTGTTCCCTCTTCCCTGAAGATCATTTGATCGGAAGATACAGGTTTGTTAGATTGTGGATAGCTGAAGGTTTTATTGAACATGTCAATGGGGTGACACTAGAAGACCTCGCAGAGAGGTACCTTATAGAGCTAACATTTCGCAGCATGTTGCAATTTGTAAAGAAGGATTCTCAATCTAGAATCCCAGAACAGTGCATGATGCATGATCTCATGAGGGAGATTGCTCTATCAACTTCAGAAAGAGAAAAATTTGGTGTTGTATTTGATAGGAGAGGAGTAATGGAAGAAACAAGAGTTCGCCGTTTGGCGATTCATACAACTGAAGGAGACATTGGATCATGCACAGGTATGTTGCACCTTCGCTCATTACTTGTGTTTCCTTCTGGCTTACATTCTCCAATGTTACCGAATACATGGTCTTCTGTGTTCTACTTGTTGAGAGTTCTAGATTTGGAATATGTACCAATTGATAAGCTTCCAAACAATCTAGTGTATTTGTTCAATTTAAGATATTTGAATCTTAGAGGAACTCGGATTAAAAGGCTTCCAAAATACATTGGAAGGCTCCACAACCTTCAAACCTTGGACATCAGTGACACAAACATAAAGATACTTCCTAGTGGAAGTTCACAGTTGATAAACTTGCGCCATCTGTACATGGGACATTTCAATGAGACTGGATTTGAGACTTTCATATGTGCTCGTGGGATTAAAGCGTCATCACATATATCTATGTTCAAGAAGTTGCAAGATTTATTTTTTGTTCAGTCAGATAAAAACATGATCAGACTTCTGAGAAACATGACCCAACTTAGGATGCTTGGCATTACAAATGTAAAAGAAAGTGATGAAATAGAGCTCTGTGCCTCAATTCAGAAGATGAAAATCCTGGTCTGGTTGAATTTATCGGTAAGTGATACCTCGGAGGGATTTCTTCGAATTGATGCACTTTCTTCACCTCCACCATATCTTGAGTCCCTTTTGTTACGTGGTAAACTGGAAATGGTACCATTTTGGTTTCGCTCATTACAGTGCCTCACACATATAGATCTGCTATGGTGTAGACTTGAAGAAGATTTACTGCTTCACATTGAGGCGCTTCCGTGTCTGGAACGTATTCTCCTTGATAATACTTACGTTGGGAAAGAGATGAGTTTCAGTAGAGGCTTTGCAAAGCTCACACATTTGGAGATGTTCAATTTCGGAGTACTGAATACCATAAGTGTAGAAAAAGGGGTGATGCCAAATCTCCAATACCTGGGACTTCGAAATTGCAAAAAATTGAAGACATTGCCTCATGGTCTTGAAAACCTTACTCGTCTTGAAAAATTGTATTTGGAGTCTGTTACAAGGAAACTCGTAGAGTCCATACGAGAAGGAGGTGTAGATCGTCCAAAGGTACAACATATCCAAATAATCGACCATCATTACAGAACATCTTCTGGGTTGTCTTACGAAAGCTTGTGCTAGCTAGCTAGCTAGTATTCTTTCCTCCTTCCCAACTACAAGGTACATAACTTTTTTCCATTTTCTTGGATTATCTTTCCTAAACTTTATGAGTAACTGGAATCAAGCTAGAAATGTAGTGCATCGATCCCTGCCCACATGATGAACAGTCATTGAATTTTATTTGGTTGGTTCTCCAGGGAATATGAAGATGTGGAGTACTGGTGTTCCTTTTATTATTGGCTTGTTGTGATCATATCAAGAATTTAATTACCCTAAGAATTGTTATTTTCATGTAACATTGTTGGAGATTGGTTTTATGCATAAATCCCAAAGCATGAGTCTCTTACTTTAATTTCCATGTAATCCGTCTTGTATGAAATCCTTTTTTGAAGCATAAATACCCGAAGCTTGTCCTAATAGGAAACCTGTATCAGCATATATGTACGTACTCCTTTTCTTGTTTTCTTCATCTCATGCATTTGTTGTCTTTTAATCAATTGTCAAAATGTTAAACTAGCTAGATCACCTCAACAACATAAACTCTTGTTAGAAATTTAAAGACAACCAATGTTGAAGCGGTTAGAACTACGATAGAAAAGTTATGGTGATTTTATGTTTTGAGTCTATGTTATAGACTTATTTTTCTTTAGCAAATCTAGTAGAAATACTCTGATCACGGTCTTGAGCATGACGAATGTTTTCAAAAGTGTTAAGTAAATCAGAATGATGAGAATTGAAATTTGCACTTGTCATTTCATAATCTACACTCCTCTTTTTGTTAGGAATGTAAATTTCAGTTCTCTAATCTAATCTAATTAGCAAGACAACTTGTGCATGTGTTACCATCAGAGAGACAGATGAATAACATCTCTCTTAATAATATTATTATAATTTTGTTTGATTATGAGCTCATCATAAAATTATTGATTAGCTAAGCTATATATGTCTCTTCAAATGATTTAACTTTATTCTTAATAATAAAATAGATATGTATCAATAAATTAAGAGGATAAATACTTTGATGGTAAATAAGAATGATCGGCAAATTTGTACGCTTGATTTCAAGGGCATCCGAAGTTGTATAGTATGACTAGAACAAACAATCGAGTGTAGCAGGGGCCACATGTTTCTCTGTTGAAGCCAGGAGGTCCGGCTAGAACACAGTTGCAGCGGTCACAACATGTCATGCATGCGTCCTTGCACGCTTTCTTTTTCTCATCAACTGCAAGTGCACACCTCCGATCACACAACCATCTGCACACTGCAAGCCCAAATGCATCAATTCAATTAGCTCAAATGAAATATTAACATCTCCCCATGAGAAAGATATCTTTATATAATTACCTGCAGCTTTATTAAAGTAGGGATATCGATGAGGCTCTGGTGGTGGTGGCCGAAAAATGGGAAGAGGGGCTGGTGCGTTCATCAGAGCTGAAGGAGAGGGTGCGTCGACTATAGAAGTGGATCGATCTTGAGGTGCGGGAGTGGGTGTCACCTCTTCCTCCCGGGGTGGTGGTGGTGGTGGTGTCTTTCTCCGAGGTGGGGGAGGTGGCGAAGGTGGTGACCTTCCTCGAGCTGCAGGTGGAGTCGAGGGTTTGATTGGAGATGGTGGAGTAGAAGGGCACCTGCACTGTTCTTTACTTGGCAGGTTAAATCTTTCTGAGATGGTTTTTTCAACACCTAAGGCATGGATGGTTCCTCCTGGTCTAGCTCGAGATCCCTTACTAGCTTTGTTGAGCGGAGAAGGTGCGTGCGCTAGAGGTGAAGGAGAGGGTGCGTCCACAGAAGGGGATGGAGCCAATAAGTTGTCATCTTGAGGTGGGGGAGCTGGTTCCTCGTCTTCCTCTGTTGGTGGTGGTGGAGGTGGTGGTACTCTTTTTAGACGTGTCCAAGGTGGTGGTGGAGTCACTGGCGGAACTATATTGAGACGGCACCCCTTTAATTTTTTTGAACTTGTATATTAGGCTGTACTAATCAAGGATTTTGACATAATTAGATGTAAAAACTTTCTAATTTAGAGGTTTGGCCCATTCCTTTCCTATTAAACTATAAACACCATTTTTTGTAACTAAGTTTAATTTATCCAATTTATTTCTCCTACCTTAATGAACTCTTGCCATATACTCTATTCATATTTAATCAACTCACCATAATGAATAATTTCTTTTTTATCATTCTATTATGTACAAATACTTTGTAATTGATTAACTTATTTCAATATATTATTTCTCTATGTATTTATTGAATTCCAAATTTCATATTTTGTTTTCAGTTTATTAACTTTTTTTTTTGAACTGTCCAATACACAAAAGTTAATTACCTTTTCATATTATATTCATATAGAGTTATTCAACTTTCGAATACTATGTATTTTCATTTTATAACTCGGCCTCCCTTAATATATAATCCTGGCTCCGCCTCTGGCTGGAGTTGAGAGTTTGATTAGAGATGGTGGGGCAAAGGAGGTGTTGGCGGGAGGATGCTCCTTTTCGCTAGTAGGGCACGTGCACCGACTCGATTTCACCATCACTGTCGCCACCGCCGCCACCACCTCCTCCCCCTCCACCGCCACCACCTCCCCCGCCTCCACCACCACCACCGCCGCCTCCACCACCACCACCGCCGCCGCCACTACCACAGCCATTGGGTGAGGGAGCTGGTGCAACTTTGGGTGCCGAAGCCGGTTCATTTAGCCGCAGTGGTGCAGGAGCCCATGGTTTCACTCGTGGTGCCATAGCCGGTGCATTCCCTCGGGGTGGGGGTGCCGGTGCCGGTGCTTTGATTCTTGGTGGTGCTGGAGCTGGCATATTCACATGAGGTGCAGGAGGTGAATGCCACTTTCCGGCGTTCTCTTCATTCCTCTTTCGCTTGTTTCTTAGAATCCCCATACGATGAGACCTACAAAAGCAATGAAAGAACCTACATAATTAATAGAACAAACTTAGTTAAACGCTAATGAATACTATGTAGCTGTTTACTACCAACGAAGACATCAAGAATAATGACAAACAATAGCGCAGCTTTAAAAGCCATATTAGGGTATGTATAAATTTGCGGAACAAGTAGAATACACATAACCAATTCAAGATCGAGGACGACATTATATAAGTGTGTACATATATAAAGCACGCTCACGCTGAAGTGAGACTTTTACACGACTTATTTTGTATCCAAATTAGCTACCTCTCCGATACTTCATTGCCTGAGCCTTGCATGGCTCCTTTGTAAGGTTCATGCCATA
>NC_020492.1:15439475-15440415 GCF_000184155.1 Fragaria vesca subsp. vesca | reverse complement strand
ATTAAATATTTGTTTTTTGCAACAATAGTGATAAAAGTTGGTAGAACTCTAATATATTTTTTGGAGTTACATGTTCTAACAATATTTGTTTTTTGAACAATATTTTTGGAATTACATTACTCCAAAAATATATATACATACAAGAGTTCTATTAACTTTTATCACTATTGTTACAAAAATAAATATTTAATTTTGGAGTTTTTTTTAATATTTTTGCTAAAGTAAATTATTTTATTTGTATTTGATAACCTCAAAAAATAAATTATTTTGTTAAAGTAAATGTAAAAAATGATATATTTATTGAAATGACAAAAATGCCCTCAAAATTTAACGGTATTAATGGTTAGGGTATCAAAATGCTAACAGAATGAAACTTCGGGTATGAAAATGCAAGTTTTTGATAGTTAGATATGAAAATAAAAATAACATCATAATTTGGGTGGTGTTTTGTAATTAATCCTAGATTTTATTGAAAAAGCAAACTAGGAGGTACAAGGATGGGCTAAAAGCTAAGAAGCACGGAAGCGTGGGACTACCGGCGATTCACGCTTCCGAAGCGGAAGCGAAGCGGAATCGCGATGGAAGCGCGAGGAAGCGGTCGGAATCTCGCTTCCGGGAAAAGTAGAACTGGGAGCGCAAAGGAAGCGTGAGCTTCCGTTTTGGAAGCGCGAGCTTCCGATCTATGGGCTGCTGGCAACCTCTCTTATATTTTTCTGAATCTTACACAAATCCCATATTCACATAAACCTCGAACCTCTTCATGTCTGGCATCGCTCACGCTGTCGAAGCTCTCGCCCAGCCGTGTCTCTCTCGCCGTCGTCATCTCCGGTCTTGTCTTTGCATCCGTCGCTCTTGTCCTCTTCTCATGGAGTTGCAGAGGGTTCTTTGGAAAACGATGGTGAAGACTCAAGAGAGAGAGAGAACTGTTTGAGAGAGAGAG
>NC_020492.1:15428559-15435060 GCF_000184155.1 Fragaria vesca subsp. vesca | reverse complement strand
CTTCCTTCTAGACATATCTAGATCATCTTGTGTAGATCATCTCTGCAAAATTTCAGCTAATTTGGTGATCGTTAAGGCCCTCAAAATCGAAAAACAAATATGACGGACTTAATTCTGTCCGGTTCAGGTATATAACAGAAAAATACAAGTTTGAGGGCCTTAACGATCACCAAATTGGCTGAAAATATGCAGAGATGATCTACACAAGATGATCTAGATATGTCTAGAAGGAAGTTTGAGGAAATTCGATCGGGATGTGGTGCAAAAATGGAAATCCGCACCAAAAACTTTGGTGCGGACGTCCGCAGCCGAGAAGGCCTATATATATATATGTATATTATATACAATTATTATACATAATTAAGAAGAAAATATAAATAAGGAGTAGATGTTTTTACATATGAGGGTTAATTTTAATTTTAGATCACAATATTAATAGGTTTGATACCAATATGTTTTGAATAAAAATTTATGAAATAAGGGGCACAATATTTTTCTTCCCACGGGGCCTTTAATATTTCAGGACCGGCCCTACCAAATACTTGTCGTGCTTCTCCACAATACTAACCGTCAACACATCAACAATAGATTGTCGAAGCGCTTCAAGAACAACCTTACTAAAAACAATATTACTTTTAGTAAAGTTAACATGTTGGCCTGACGCTGCCTCATAGTCCTCCAGAACTGATCTAATAACCATACACTTCTCCACTGAAGCTTTACCAAACAATAAACTATCGTTGGCAAATAATAAATGATGAATGACCGGAGCACTGCTACAAATAGTCACAAATTCTCTGGAGCAACCCTTCAGCTGCTCTCTCCTCTCTAATAATGATGAGAACACCTCCGCACAAAGAAGAAAAAGATAAGGTGAAAGAGATCACCTTGTCTAAGACCACGAGAAGGCCGAATGGAACCACACCGTTTACCATTAATCAAGAAGGAATATCTGACAGTTGACACACATTGCATCTGTCACACCCCGGTCCCGGCGTAGGTGGGTTTTAAGCACCGAACGCCGTTTTCGAGACATGAACGAGTGTTTACAAAATAGAATGTAAACAAAAGTAATATCTTCTAGGTTTTTCACTCTATGCTCGTCGTCTACCCGTTTCCGGCTCGATACAACCTAAGTACTTTTCTACAAAAAAATGTCAGAGATGGATGGGTGAGCATAACCACGCGCTCAATGAGTAGACCAATGTAATATGTCCGCAAAGCCATGTCATTTTACACACGCTACAAAATACATATATCATATACACATCACTTCACGCAATTCATCACATCGCACAATCCATTCTTATTGGATATCCTTCAATTTAGTGATCCCCACAGGAACCTAATGACCTTCAAGTCTTATACCTCCGTGTGTCACATCCTTACTTCGACATAACCAATCAAGAAGTTCACATATTCCATGACTATTCAAACAATGGATCCAACACATAATTATATATAAACACTGCATATTTCGCAAATAGACATATTTCACTATAAAAAGAGAGATATTTCGTAAAAGATCAAAATCATGCTTTTCGACTAATTTGATAGCAAATAAGAATATTTTAAACATATTACACAAATTCACTCACCTCGATAGTATCGAAATCCCACCATGAGTACCGATTGTAAACCGAGCCTCCTAAAATGAGTCATCTAGAATCACCGTTGGATCTAGCTCAAACTTCTAGGATAGGAAGAGGATATCGATACGAACCCGTAACACTTCACGGATTCAGAATTGGAGTTACGGATCAAAAGTTATGATCCGCTAAAGTTTTAGTCGTAACTCTAGAGAGAGAAACAACTAGAGAGAGAAAGTCTCTCTGAATTTTGTGGAGAAGGAGCTGATCAAGTCAGCTATATATAGAGAGAAGAAGCCGACTATGAAACGTCGGTTTTGGTTTTGGTCTAATTGAAAATGGACGCTTGTTCATTAACTACAAACCTTGTCTAATTAATAGACAAGTTCTCCCATGACTACTACAATGCTAGCTGCATCTTCCAACGCAGCTCTCATCTTCACACAGCCAACCAAAACAAGCCATGTGGCATCTATCCATTAATTAGAAATTGCCACGTCATCAATCAGAGGAAATTGACGAAACTTGGAAATATCGTTAAAAATAGCTCGGGAGTCCGAAAAATTCGACAAACTCGTGGCGACCTCTACTTTCTATTTCTAAGAAGAAAATAATTTTTAAGAAATTTTAAAAATCGGGATGTTACAGTATCACAACATCTTGACTTGTATACAATTCACGTAAGCGAACGTATCGTTGTCAAGATTGGGAAATATTATGTCTAAGTTATCGTACCACGGGGATTAGTGGCTAACCCACAATCCTAGGCTAATCGGAACAAAAGTCACCTATCAAAGAAAATAAAACAAATACAAAAGTTACTCTAAAGCACCAAGCTTTAGCAATGCTCGGCCTCGGTTATCCCCAAAACCTAATAAAAACTAGAAGCCTAGTACGTGATGGTTATCTACAATGAGTCGAAATATAAAAGGGAGATGGAAAGAGGAGTTAACTAAATTGACCACAAACAAAATGAGAAATAAACTACTAACTAATGAACTAGAGAATGATGAGAACATGGGAGTGTCTGGTGATCCACACTAACTCATATGCAAACATCGATACCAATTTCACAAATGCATATCATATTGTGTCAAGTCCTGTATCTAATACCGGTTAAGGCTACTAGACCAATTATCCTTTCGGTGTATCGATTATGCCGGTTAAGGCCACAATCGACTCTCTAACATGGGCATTACGCCGGTTAAGGCCGTAATATTTAAATTAGAGGCCTAGAGTGCAAGATAATAGAGACCCAAGAAAACTTAACTACAATTAAGATAACTAATGGTTACCACACTTCAAATCTTAGATGCACAAGACTAATAAATTGTCAATTTATCAATCTATCCATCAAATTGTCCACAACATTATCTCAAAGGGTGACAAAGCCTAGAAATATACTTCTAAGGACCAACACATTCGGATTGAAAACATACACAATAGAAATTGCATTTATAACAATCAAAGTACCAACATTATACAAAATGAGTTTAAGGCTTCAATACCGTAACTCCCAAAATAGAATCACTCACTACCCATAAACAAATACATAAGAAGTTAAGAGAAGGGTTAGAGAAGAGAGGAACATAAGCTAGATTCACAAATTGCTACAAGCAACTATGAACCCACTTGAAATTAAGCTCTCTCTCTTTACCAATCTTGAATCTCCCTTGTGACGATGAAACCTTGATGCTTGTAGGTGAGCTCTTCTTGAATTCCAAAAAAAAAAAAAAAACTAACTAAAATGAAGAGATGAAGGGATGGAATGGGAAGTTGAATTGGTGGGAGAGGGCAAAAGCCCTTCCCTTTGTGTTCTCCGTGCGGCTACTCTCCCAGAGCAAGAAGTGAGAATAAGATAGTCCCCTAGGTCTCGGTGTGGCTGGGTTTTGATGAAGAATAGTAGCTGCCACGTGTCGCAAGCTAAGAGGAGGAGGTGACAAAATGGGGTGAAGTCTGGTGCTCACGTGCTAGTCGTGTATGAAGATCATTTCTTCCCCTTAATTAATCATGCTATGATCGATTAATCATTAATCATGCTATGATTAATTAGCTTAGCCACTATCCCAGCTCTCTTTAATCTTTCGGAAACTATATGTTGCTCCAACGTTGCATCATTTTCTCCTGAAATCTACAACTCCGTTTATTTTATACAAATAAATAAAAATAGATTAATTACATTATAATTAACTTAAAGATTAGCTAAATCCATGTGTTTAGGTAGTAATTACGTGTATATAAATGTACGTAATCATATCTACCCATCTGCCATCAAAACCAAGGCATAAGAGAACCGCCTTTAAGAAAGTCTATTCCATCTGGTCATAAGCCTTGCTCATGTCTAGTTTCAAGGACATAACACCCTCTGACCTGTCAGAGTTAATAAAGTGTGATACTTCATTGGCAATAAGAGAGTTATCTGTGATCAATCTTCCAGGAATGAAGGCACTCTAGAATAATGATGTAATATATAGCAGATGAATGTTTCTTCAAACAATTCACAATCACCTTACTGCAAATTTTGTATAAAACATTGCATAAAGCAATCGGTCTCAAATTAGATACCTGAGTCAGATGCGCCACCTTAAGGATTAGGCAGACATATGTATAATTGACATCTTTCAATAGTAAACCTGATTGTAAGAAGCTTCTCATCGATACACAAACATCTGCACCTATCTCATCCTAATACTTCTGAAAGAACTCCGGTGGCATACCGTT
This sequence comes from Fragaria vesca subsp. vesca, assembly GCF_000184155.1. Taxonomy (NCBI): domain Eukaryota; kingdom Viridiplantae; phylum Streptophyta; class Magnoliopsida; order Rosales; family Rosaceae; genus Fragaria; species Fragaria vesca. Next base: position 15,430,750 of record NC_020492.1, on the reverse strand, counting down.
CGAACCCGGCGACTTCGTAGGATATATTTGAAAAAGAGCAACACAAATCTCCTCAACCGAATGAGCAGTACAAATCTCCCCATTCATCTCCTCTGTAACCCCCGACTGCAATATACTCACAATAGACTGCATTCGACTAGATAAACTTCTATGTTATCCAAAATGACCAAGGGGCAACCATAGGATTAAGTCATGTTTATTACATTGAGAGATTGAGAAGGTTTTAACGATTACAATGGACAATGCTTCTGCCAATAAGTCGGCTATAGAGTGGCTTACATCAAAGATGAATGATTCTAATGCCTACCAATATGTTTTAAAGTGTAAATATATGCATGTGAGATGCACGGCCCATATACGTAATCTGATTGTTGCGCATGGCTTGACGAGGTTGCAAAAAAGTGTTTTGGCCATTAGGAATGCTTTCAAGTATGTTAGGTCTTCACCTAATCAACTTGACAGTTTTTGGAAAGCTGTGGCGAGTGAAAAAAACTTGGCAACACTAGTCTGGTTTGTCTTAATGTCCCAACAAGATGGAATTCGTTAACATATCTAATGTTAGAGGCAACCATAAAGTACAAGAAAGCTTTTGTTATAATGGAGGAAGATGAGGATCAACTTTTTGTGAATTATTTCAAGGAACCGGAGGAGGAGTTTAATGAGGACGGCAATATCATTGCTCCTGCAAGTAACAAGAAGGGTAGAGTCGGACCTCCTGTAAAATCAGATTGGGAAATGGCGGAGGTGCTTGTTGATCTGCTACAAGTGTTTTGGGATATCAAACTATGAGTTAGTGCAAGCTTGCACATCCAACTATCCATACAACATTTCATGATGTTGTAACAATGGAGAATAACATCAATAGCCTATTTGTTAAACCTAAAATGACAACTGGATCCGAAACAGAAAAAATTGTAACAGACATGGCTGTAAATATGAGATCTAGGTTCTTGAAATACTTTAGCAGCTTTACAGACATGAACCACTTGATTATTGTCGGCCTTGTACTCGATCGATCCAATATTCAAGCTTTGGAATTACACACATTCTTTGAGGGAAGAGGAATTACTGGAAGAGGATGTGCAACAAACCAAAGATATTAAATCTTTGTTGATGGCACTCTACGATGCGGTACAACTCTTAATACATCCATTCATATTTTTTACTTGTAGCTTGGCCAGTACAAATTATATGTTAGATTGTTATATCTACTACTTTTTTATTTCTATTGTATTATGTTTTTCAGTATGCACCAACAGTTGATGGTGGCAGACATATGCATAATCACTTCTTCAAGCAGCAATTCTAAGAGAGGTGTTAGGGGTCGGATGTTGGACAATTGGAAAAATGTGGTCCAAGAGAGTGATGAGGCAGTGGTGGGACATGAAGTGGATCAATATTTGAGTTCCCCTCTTGAATTAATTGATCAGAAAGAATATGATTTCGACATATTGTGTTGGTGGATAATAAATGGTTCGAAGTTTCCTGATTTGGCCGCCATAGCAAGAGATGTACTTGCCATTCAAACATCCACAATTGCATCGGAGTCTTGTTTTAGCATTGGAGGTAGAGTGATTTATGCATTTAAGAGTTCATTGACTCTAATCAGTGGAGGCTTTAGTTTGCATGCAAAATTGGTTGTTGGGAGATGAAATTGCTGAAGTGGAAGATGAGCTTCCTTCCATTGAGAGCACAAAATTCTATAAAAAAGCTGAATTAGGTACATGTTCAGTTTGCTTCCTTCTTCATTTTTTTTTTCAGTGTTGTTACTTTTTAGTTCTTATTTTTTGGTTAGAACACGAGAGTACTGCGTCTAGTAGGAATACATGCCAAGTATTCTCAAAATCGAAGGGGAAGGCAAAGACAAAGGTTGTGGTGCACCTTATCAATTAGTTCTTTGTGAGCTTATGATGTTGATCATTTTGTGTTTTCAGCTCTCTAAATGCTTTAAGATCTTAAGTAGGTATTCATTTTATGTTTAAACTTATGTATTTCAGTTTGTGACTTCATCTTGTTATGTTGTTGTTATTGCTTTTGGACTTGTAACTTAAGTATTTCAGAATTTTCAGTATGTGACTTTGATATTACTCTTTATGTTTATTGACTTGGAACTGGTTTACTTTCTGCCTTATTTTTAATTTCATATTTTACTCATGTTTAAGTGAGTTGTGAATCTGTGATTGTGAAGTTG
>NC_020492.1:15415254-15428539 GCF_000184155.1 Fragaria vesca subsp. vesca | reverse complement strand
CTCGTCGTCTCTCTCTCTCTCTCTCTCTCTCTCTCTCTCTCTCTCTCTCTCTCTCTCTCTCTCAATTCTCTGTTTCAATTCAGATCTTCCATTCCCCCAAATTCTCATTTCAATTCGATCTCTGGATTGAATTCCCATCTTCAAAACCCCGAAACCCTACCTTGATTTCGGATTTCCAAATTCGAAAGAGAAAACCCTCGAAACCCTAGATCAGGTCAGAAACCTTGATCGGAGATGCAAGGATTCGGGGTGGGTTTCCGGTTCCACCCCACCGAGCGTGAGCTCGTTGGTTACTTCCTCCGCAACCGAGCCTCCATGGGCTCCGAATTCCGGCCGGGCACAGTCGTTGAATGCCGTGATTTCTACGGCAAGACCGAGCCGTGGGTCATCTGGGACAGCCACGGCGGTCCTGGATTGGATGAAGGAGAGTCTCTCTACTTCTTTACCGAGAGGCACAGGCTTCACGGCACCGGAAACCGGTTCAACCGGAAGGTCGGGTCCGGTACATGGAGCGCTCAACGCCCATTAAAAGTGGAGCAGAATGGTGAGGTTATTGGGATGAAACGCGAGTTTCGATATGAACGCGGTTCCCATCCTGATCAAAATAACTGTTGGCTGATGCAGGAATTCGAGATGGATGTGAATGACTCTCTTGTGCTCTGCACCTTGAGGAAAAAGCCATCACCAGCTGTGGTGGTGGCGGTGCAGGAGAGCAACACCACTCGAAAGAGAAATGACCCATGCGGTAATGATGACTCAAACCACTTGAAAAGGTTGAGACTTGATCAACCTACCAGTAACAGCACCGCTGAGGTTGAGAATTTGTCACATTATGATTGTGAGGTTGTGAATGTGTCCAATTCTGTTTGTGTTGACTATTTTAAACAGTGGCTTCAGATGGTTTTGGATGAGGATCCCATCAGCGATGCCTTGTTGGATGAGTGTCTTGGAGGTACTTCTGGTTTGCCTTCTATTAATGATCCTAGTCTCTTTGATATTACTAATGATGCAAATGCAGATTCCTTCTCACTCATAAACTGATAGTGATATTCTTTTTGGGCTGTACTTTGGTGAGTCCTTGTTTCTTTATCGTTTATTTTGTTTTCTCTCGGTGACCCAGTTCTTAGATGATCCTAGTAGTGCACAGTTACCCTTTGAAATCTTTTGGAGAACAGATTCTTAATTAGAGATGAGAGCCTAACTGGAGTGTGAAATAAATGGCCTCCTAGAGTCGATGAGATCCACAGATGGTTCTCCCTCTGCCTAATTAGATCAGGTTATGTACTTTATATGAAGGTTGTCGATTTAGTGACCTTTTAGGGCAGGCTCTTTCTGTCATGTTTTGATGGTAAAACACCTCTTTAGTTTTTATCTTGAAAAAAGAAAAAAAAAAAAAAAAAAAAAAATACTCTTGATAGGAGAGGGATCATTTGCATCGGCGGACATTCGTTTACCTGGTGAATGATCAGAACTATGTGTTCAGTATATATTTATATAATGACTTATCTGCAATCAATGCAGATGCGTAGAATGACAGTCGAATAGGTGTATCATCTCGCTGTCTGCTAATGTGGGCAGCTTTAATGAAGCCAATGAAAACAGGAAGAGGGGAATGGTTCTTCCTTTTGAACCCCTTTGGATTACATTGATGAAATCAAATATTCTGTGGACGTGCCCCAGGTATGTTTTTGGACACAAGAATTTTGAATGCCTTAGGCTGGAACATTTCATGAAGCAAGTGTTCTTGGGGTTGATTGATTATTTTCTTACTTTCTTTTATTTGCTTTTACAGTTAGCAGAGAATTAAGTTCAGTTGGCAAAATAAAAATATGGTATTTTTTGTAACAAAAAAAAATGTATATGGTATTTGGTCCAAATCTGTCAAATGAGTAATTGACAGGTCAAAGAGCACCGGTCTAGTTAAGAGCCTATGCATGTAGATGGACCAAATATCAGAATGCTCCATCTGTTCCTTCACAATTCACACAGTTTGAAAGCACAAGTCAAACGTGCACAGACAATCTCCCTGTACAGTTATCTTCTCCTTTTGTGTCTCTTCTAGCCTGTAATCTCTTGCCATCTCTATATACCACCTGGTCCACCCCATTTTCAAATAGTTACTTAGTTACAGACTCAGACATTAATTAGAAGCTTTCTCTCCAAACCATGTCCTTCTCCCAGCTCAACACTTCAACATGTTACAGTTTTTCCTCATCAGGTTTCCCTCTCTCTGGCTTTGTTTTCTTTGTATTATCTTGCTTCTTTGGGGTTCATGCATGATTTTCTTGGATTGGGTTTTTTTATTTAATTTGTTGACTGATGATCTTTGTTCTGTTGATGAGGATTTTTCATTGATGTTATCAATGCCCCTGTTTTTGAAGATTTTATTGCATCTTTGAAGTTAAATTATCAGTTGAGAGAACCTTTAAATTATAGCTTTATGGCCTCATTTTGTAGGAATCTAAGTATTGTTTATATTAGACACTCTGATTAAGTGTTGGTGGAAACTGGTAGAGAACACGCAAGAGTAATAGAGAAGAAAAACTGAATTTTATTGATAAAGAGACTGTTCATTGTCTATCAGATTTCATACTCATGCACTCATTGACTTTGTATTGTATCTTGCTTTCTTGTGCTTGGAAAATTATAAAAAGGTTGGTTTTTGCATAACTTTAACAAAGCGGGGCCTCAGGAAAAAATAAAAAGAAAAACTAAACATTTGGTATCATTGACTGGAAAACGGCTTGATAGAATACCAAGGAAAGTAATTAGATGGGCCTTTAGACAAAGAGATGTTCCTAAATTTGTACAAATTCTAATCAAAGGAAATGGAAGGGTACTGGCTTTGCGGAGACCAGAACTTATTGGACAGGTTTTTAGTGAATAGAGAAAGACTCAAATGATTGATGTTTTCTTTTTTCTAATTTTGATTTCGACATCATATGCTTTCTGTGTGTGCAAGAGCAAGATATTTGTAATGTAGCAGGGGACTTCGCCGAATTACCTACAACAATTGAGAATAACATCTTTCATGTTAAATAATCACCAACCAAGCCAGATGCTTTTAGAATTTAGTTGGTTGTTTTGTACATTGTATGATTGGAAGGTGCTACTGACTTGAAACCACAAAGAGATAATGAACTTTTGTGTATTTAAAGTTGTCACACTATCATTCTTTCTGTCCTGTCTCCTTAATGAAAATCACCGATCTTTTTCTAATCTGGATTGATATTTTACTCCTACTGTATACATTTCAAACAAATCTGGAAGAGATCTCTCGCAACAAGCAGCTTCAACAGTCCCAAGGTCAAATGGCAAAGCAGAAGTAAATACTGCTATTTTGGTAAGCTCATCCCCTACTACCTCTATGATTTATTTATATTCTTTTACATTATTTACCATATAAGGGGTGTGTTAATAGCAAAAAAGGGTGTGTTAATAGCACCACCCTTAAATAAAAATAAACCTTGTAGGTAAATTTGATTTTATCATCAGTTCATTAACTGATGTAAAAAATAGACTACTGCTTCACTTAATGGATTCATAAACTGAGTAAACATGTAGTGGCAGGTAAATTCATTAATAAATAATCTCAACGTTTATTTATTAACATAATATCACACTTGATAGGCCACTACGTAGTTGCCTGTAGTGAAGACTGCAGAGATATTCAAGGCCATAAAGTGGCCTAGTTGTTCTCATGATATTACTACATATGCTATTTAGCATGAGCATTCTGTTTTACTGAGAAAAACCATTTCCTGTTATGTACTTTTAACAGATTGTGGAATCTATGCTGAGTAAAGTGATGGAAGAATTTCAGCATCGCCTAGCAAGCCAAACCGAACTGGTAAGCAGCTGTCTGTCCACGAACAATGGCTTAATTTTTCATTTGCCGTTTTTCTCTTCTGAGATTTCATCACTTCCTTAGTGTCCACGAACAAGGGCTTAATTTTTCATGTGCCGTTTTTCTCTTCTGAGATTTCATTGCTTCCTTAGTGTACATGATATATATTAGATGACTAAGTTCTACTCTGGTTATAATTAGATCCGGTTTCCCGAATAGTTTATGAAGTTCTACTGTTTTGTCTCATCGTCTTTAGGAAGATGAATTATATGTGCAGTTTCACTATTACTTACGATCAAGCTTTCCATGGATGATTTATACTTGTTTGATAATGGCAGGTAAAAGCACCTACTAAAGATAGCCCTGGCCCTGACTCAGACTTTGTATCTCTTTCAGAACCTGGTTCTGGTGATATGAAGGTATGCCTACATGTCTTTAGATTCTCGTTCACCATAGATGTTGCGAGAATGAAATATATTGGAGTAAATGGGGTAGCATTTTGTGTAATTTTGATTGATTTTGCAATTGGTGACATGTATTCTTCTACTGATGGACAATTTAGTATGAAGAGAGAGCTGCGACTCAAATAAAGAAGGATGATTGTTGCAATCAAACATATGACCATCAAGAGGGATCAAAAGGGCAGTTTATGAAACATAAAATGTTGTTTGAACAACAAAAGAAAAATATTCAGGTAAACTGCAGTTGTATCATAGTAGCTACTAATATTGTTAATCTGTCCTAAAGAACTGGTGAAATTGGTGCTGATATCCTGTAGGAATTGAAACATACTCTATATGATACAAAAGCAGGAATGAAATTTCTACAGAGGAAGTGCCAGGAGGAGTTCAACAACCTAGGTAATATATTCAAACTAAAATCGGTATTATTTTTTATTTCTTTTCCAAATTCTTAACCAGGACCATAATCAGTTTCGCAATGTAGGTACGCACCTGCATGGTTTGGCTCATGCAGCATCAGGGTACCAGAAAGTTCTTGATGGAAATCGCAAGTTATACAATCTGGTGCAGGATCTGAAAGGTAAGTTACTGGTCTTCCTATGTATAAAAATCAATATATGCTTTTTACAAATTTAATGGTCTTCAGTTTTGTTTGATTAGGCAATATAAGGGTATATTGCCGAGTGCGTCCTCCATCGCCTGGGCAAACAAATAGTTCCAATACTTATCATCACATAGATGATTGAAAAATTACAATTGTCACTCCTTCAAAATATGGCAAAGAGGGGCGGAAATCTTTCAGTTTCAACGAAGTATTTGGCCCATTCTCAACCCAAGGTTAGCTTAGCTAGTCTCAAAGTAGGATTCATTCATTCTTGTCAGCCTATTGATTGTCACTTTTGTTCCCATGCAGAGGAGGTATTTTCAGATACACAGCCTATCATTCGGTCTGTTCTTGATGGTTACAATGTCTGCATATTTGCTTATAGACAAACGGGATCAGGAAAAACTTATACTATGGTACATATATGTGGAGTTATACTTTAGATGATTTCATCATATAATATGCTTTGGGGCTAATTATTCTACAATTGCTGACTCGAATGTCGACCTTAAATGTTCCATAAAGAAGTCTTCAATCAACACTCCAAGACGATCTTTGCTTTCAAGCAAAGAATCGAAGGGTAGAAGGTTGTGGCCTCACACGTTGGGAAATTCCAACTAAATTTTGATTCCTTACAAAGCAGCGGAATTCCATCTCAGGCTGAAGGGATGGGTACCATTTAGGTTAGGGAAGAAGAATATGCCTAAACCATCGGTTTGGCACCACCTTTAACTTAAAGCATCAGACATGTTCTAGTTTTTTGTCTCACTCATCTTCGCTTTACAAAATGATTTCCCTCCCACCTAGGAGCCCGTGCTGAAGTGTTTTTTTTTTTTTTAATCATTTCAGGCAAACATTCTGGACAGTCGTATAGGTATTTGAGTTAGTAGTGAGAGGTAGTTGAGTTGGGATATTTTCAAATTCTGGGGGATTTTGAGCTTCTATATATGTTTTTTTATCCCAAATCCTTTAGTTATATAGACATGTTAATAATCTATGATTGACTTTCAAACTCTGTTACATGATATATACTTTGGTCAAGTAATACTCTTTTATGGATAAGTTCACTGCAAATAAAGTGTTTTTGGTCCTCCATTTTCTAATAGTCACTTTAAAAAAAAAAAAAAAAATATCGATGATATATTGATACTCAAGTTAGAAAAGATCATTACATATTTTCCCTCTACTGATGGTTTGATAAAAAGTTTGTTATACAATCATACAAGATCATAATGATGCATTGAATAGGCCTAATCATTTAACGTTAAGGTGCTCGCAAATTCAAGGCGAGCCTACTACCAGTGTATGACACGACACTGGAATAAGCTAATTTAAAAATAAAAAAATAAAAAAAATAAAAACTAGATAAAAAATGGGTTAAACTTAAACAACTCAACATTTTCATAAAATAAGGGTATCAGAAACTAAGAAAGGTATATAATACACCATTGAAAATCCATAAATTACCAGGTGAAAGTAAAGAACTTAAAACTTTCATAATGTTGCTATGTGCGCCTAAGGTAGTCCCACCCAGTCGATTGCCTGAGTGTCAAAATTAGTAAAACAGCAACAGTCACAAGACCCAGGGAAAATCATCCAACATTGTAACAGAGGATTTTCATTCTTGTCCAAGCAATAATATATGGACCTTAAGCACCAGCTTCAGGAGACCTATTCTGTCGCTGTAACTCTTCATCGGCATTCCTGAAAAACTGGTCCCAGCCACTCCCGGAGCTGGTGTCTACATAATCGAATGGTACTGCTGTCTTCAAACCTGGCCTGACACGACACTGGCTCTCCACAATTCTGAAGTCCACACCATCCCCTTGTTCATTATCATTCTGTACCAGTTCCTCCCATGTAAACATCAGAGGCAGTGTAAATGCACCCCAAGGGTTGAAATCAATAACTTTAACTCGCTTGTCCTTGGTCAGGTATACATCAAAGGTGTAGTTTTCTGACTCGAATCTCGACCTTAAATGTTCCATAAAGAAGTCTTCAATCAACACTCCAAGATGATCTTTGCTTTCAAGCAGAGAAGGGTAGAAGGTTGTGGCCTCACGTTGGGAAATTCCAACTAAATTTTGATTCCTTACAAAGCAGCGGAATTCCATCTCTGGCTGAAGGGATGGGTACCATTTACGAAGAGCAAGGAAGAAGCTCCCGGGCCTTGAGGAGGTTTTGTCACTGCATGAATCATAAGCATGACACAAATCATGCACCAATGAGTCAGATGATCGTAGCAACAATGCAATCTCACAGAAGGAAGAGCATCTCAGAGTCCCAGTTGTGCTAATCCAAGCAGAATCTTTTGGTGCGCTCCAGTTTAGCTTCGGGAACACAGCACCTCCAAGGGATGCAATAGATTCCTTAATTTCCAACTCAAGTTCAGGAAAAGAAGGGGGCAAAGAAGACCGCTCTGACTCATCATCAGATCCTTCTACTACTTGATAATCATCTTCCTCCTCTGGATTATGAATTCTGTTGGGTAAGGCATCTTCATTTGAGATAGAAGCTGGAAGAAGGAAAGGCCCTGAATCATCAAGAAGATATTGGACAAAGGATTCTGGAAGTTCATGGATCCGTGTTTTAATAGACACGGATTTAAACTTAGGGTACCATTCCTGTATCTGACATCGATTCACTTCTTCTTCCTTCATTTCTTGGCTCAGTGTATTGGATCAAAGGCTGTTTGCTATATGTTATTGTTTGCTATCTGCTAAACAAAAAGGTATGATTAGTGTAGTGCATCATAAATTGACAAAACAGAACCACTAGAAAATGAATAGTTAGTATAAATAAAAAAGGAAATAGGTTTTCTCATGCAATAGTGAAACTCTTTCAAACGATTTAAGTAATATTCATGACAGAGAGCCACCGAGCCATGAATAACTTGGAGACCATTTTTGAGTAAAGCATGTCATAATGAACATCAATTCTGCTAGAAATCCAATAACTATCAACTCTATGACTTTTTGAGTGATTCACATTTACACGAATGACCTTGCTTTGGCTGACAACCTTGATCATACAATGAAATTATATTATACTAGATATAAAGAGAAAGCCGACTATATGAAACAGTTTCATCTTAAGTTTCTAAAATTGTAATCTCAGAATCTCAGATCCACAAAATGCAAAGTATCTACATTCGCTCATAAAGGTGAAGAAATGATAGGCTGATGATAGCAATTATTACAAGGCAATAGAAGAGAAGAGCATATATGGACCATCTGTCACCAATAATCTTGACAAGAACATGATCCATTAGTAAAATGATGGAACCGGTTTCGATCGCGAACAATAATTTCTCTACCAAATTTGGCTGAAACATGCTTCATGAACGAATGGCAGTCATTACAGATTCGAATATTCTTCATGACCCTAATGGTCCTAGTATCCTTGACACTCATAAGTGCAAAAGCCACAGCCAATTTCTCACTATGATAACCAAGAGTATGCTCCTTCTCCTCCTCTTCAATGTCATGCAAAACATTTGATGTAAGGGGAGTATATCCGGTGTCTTTTATACTTTCAAGTATTCTGTCTAAGAAATCTCTAATACTCTGAGATTGGGGATGAGAGTTATCCCCTGAAATGAACTCATGAGTGATATGGTCTACACTAATTGAGCTAGAACCAGCTTTCTTGTTAACTCCAATTGCCCTCATTGAATTCCTAACATTTGCCTTTTCTACCCATCTACCAGCTCCCCCGTAAGCATTAGCTAAAAGCACATAATCACCATCATGATAACTATCTAGCTTGTTCAACCTCTTCTTCACTTTCTTAGCCAACACAAGATGGTTATGATTTACACATGCTCCGAGAAGGGTCCTCCAAATGACAGAATTTGGCCTGATTGGCATTTTCTCCACAAATTCATAGGCTTCGCAAAGCAAACCGGCCCGGCCAAGGAGGTCAACCATACAGCCATAATGCTTAAGCATTGGCTCCAGGCCATACTCATCCTTCATGCTTTTGAAAACTCTCCAACCATCTTGCACAAGTCCGCCGTGACTACATGCCACCAAAATCCCAGTTATAGACATATGATCTGGCTGTAAACCAGCTTTTTTCATCTCATAAAAGACCCTTAGAGCTTCTCTACTGCGGCCATGCACCGCAAGGCCAGTACTCAATGCTGTCCATGTCTGCACATTCTTCAATGGCATTTCATCAAACACTTCAATAGATTTATCAACCATTCCACAACGTGAATACATGTCAATTAATGCAGTACCCAATGAGACAGTAAGTTCTAGTCCACTTTTTTTTATATAGTAATGAACTCTCTGACCCAATTCCAGTGCTCCTAAGCTTGAAACAGCGGATATCACACTGAGCATAGTGACCTCATCCGGCATTACATTCTTGGCATGCTGCATTTGCCGAAATAATGCAAGGGCCTCGTTGAAAAAGCCATTGTTCGTAAAAGAACTGATCATGGATGACCACGAAACCAAATCTTTCTCATGCATTGCATGAAACACATTCAATGCAAGCTCAACCGACCCACAACTCCCGTAAAAACTAATTAATGCATTCTGAACATATACGTCAGAAAGGAAGCCAAGCTTAAGAATATGTGTATGGACGTCTTGACCCAGTTGCAGGCGAGCGCAAGCCTTAAGAAGAAAAGGGAAGGTGAAGTTATCAGGTGGGACACCTTGCTGACGCATTTGGGTAAAGAAGGAGATTGCATGGGAAGGAGAAGAGTGGGCTGCTACATGAGCTCTGATGATAGTGTTATAGGCAAAGGTGTCAGGAGAGGGAATGTAGGCAAAGAGAGCTCGGAAGTAGGATAAGCATTTAGGGGAAGGTGTAGCAGCGCACCACAGCAGGAGGCGTCGAAGGGCGGGAGGGTGATTCTGTTGGCCAGTTTTGATAAGCCAAGCATGGAACTTGTACACACGGTTCATGGACATTATTCTTTCTCATTGCATACTTCAACTCTAAGGGAAACCCAAACACCTGTTTTGATGAGAAAGATTATTAGCTAGGGTGCACTGACTCGAATTCCATCAAAACACTAACCGAAAATGGCATTCCAAGGTAACAGCAACACAATAATTCCCCTCGAATCTCATAAAATAGACAATGCACTGCCTAAATATCTGGCGATATTGAACTTCCGAATCAACAGAAGTCGACTGTCACTCGGTTGCAGCATATTGCCATACGTTATATACATGTCTCTGTCCTAAGAGGTTAACTAACTAGATTGCAGCTCAAACTAGCCTAGATTGAAACACAACAAATTCAGCACAAAAATAGTGAATTCACGCAAAGCATAAAACATCGGCAATTTCTAATCGAGAGTGTTGGTACAAGTATGAGATGAGGAATAGGCGTACCGATGAGAAGGGATATTTCGGAATCCAAGCCTCTATCTTTTTCTGGCTTCGGAAATTGAAGCGGTGCAAAGAGGGAAGAGGGCTGGGGCTGCTGGTGATGACGGGTCTGTGTGTCTGTCGAGTGTGAAGAGCACGAGACTGAAGAAGTTGAACAAGAGATAGTAACGACAGACCAAAGCGAACGAGCGAGAAGCAGATTCAGCAATGGGTTAATTACATGGGTTTCATCATCATATGGGCTGAAAACATCATCCATCAACATAAAATTGTTCTGGGTTAGAGTTAGGACCCATGTGGGATCTATTTAGCCAGGGTAAAATTGGGGTAAAAATTAACTCATGTCTTAATTCGGGCTGATGGGCCACAATCATCTCTATTAACTGCAGACAACAACTTGCATATAGGTTCCCACCGATTATTTATTAAAATATTTCAACATGTCTTTAATATGAGCTGTTAAGATCAAGATATAGTGAATATCCTTGACTCTAGTTAATATCAAATTCTTTTCTCATTGCCGGTGTAGATAAAGTGAATATCCTTGACTCTAATTACTAACCTAACATCAACATAAAAAAGTGGAAAAAGATGTCACAATTCATTCTACAATTTTAAAACAACGTCATTAGATATAATAAAAATAAATAATTAACATCTCTCCCTCTTCAAAACCCTAGAGAGAAAAACGTGGTCGTTGGTTTTCCAAGCCTGTCCGGGGCGAGGCTATGGCACGAGAGTGGAGTTTCAGGAATGATGTTTTTCTTCTTTCTCTCTCGATTGGAGGACATGTCTGAGTTATGGCAGTTGTCAAACAGCAACAAGCGTGGCCCGTGGATCATCTTTGTACCGATACTGTCCCAACTTAACCACCTTTAAGGTGTTGGGTTTTAATCACAAAAGGTCTCGGTACAATTAGGAATGATCCATCCATTTATTAGTTATATTTTATTTGTCACTTTTCCAATGTGGGATCTCTCATCTCCAACAACAGTGACGGGCGTTCGGGGTGCAGCTTGATCTTGGCCGGGACGAAGTAGGTCTTGGTGGCTTTCAGTTAGTGGCAAGCCAGTTTTGATTGGTTCAATCAGATGTGTGATCTGATCGCGGCGACTCAAGTTAGTATTCGAATATGAGGATGGAGCTTATTGCTACGTGGTGGTCTAAGGCGGTTAATTTGTCTGGGGTGACAACAACGGCGGCGCGGCATGGCAGACCCGTTTCGGGTCGGAGGAATAGGCATGGGCCTCCTTCTGGTCCTTCACTCTTGGTTTTGTCTTGGGCCCAACGAGTGGGCCCATTGGGACAAGTTATGTACATTTAGTCATATGAGAAGAGATCTCACTCACTGGGTAATTTGATCAAAACAATGGAATGGATAAATCAACAAGACCACAAATTAATGAAACCAGTCCATAAACATTAATGAAACCAATTCCATAAACCCTAAAGAAGAAAAATTGGAAGAAACTTGAAGAGCTAGCTTGATTCACAACTCCAACTAATTAAGGTGACGAGATAAGCACGTACGGTGCAACGTCCTCGATCGCTTATTCAGGGACTAGCTTGGTTGTCGACACAAAGGACAAAAGGGGTTGATATCCAGCCAAGGGAGAATGCAATATATATGATAACGGTGCGTGCCGAGCAAACGAATAGTCGAGATGAAATATAAGTCGTCTTCGATTCTTCGGTAAAATCCTCTAAACAAATTGCGCACGACCGCGTCTCAAAGACGATGGGAATGTGGTTCTTTACAACTACTTCTGTAATAACCACAAGAATAGGGTACTCGGGGGGGGGGGGGGGACACTGCCTCGTCGAGCACCTGGCACAATTTGGCAATAATAAGTTGATATTCCGTACGAGGGACTCCATAGATTTTAGCTCAAGGGAGATAAACTGTGTAAACATGCTTCTGTTCGATATCAGCTTGGCATCAGAGAAATTTATCAACAAAGATCTGCTATTTAATTTGCTTTCTTTCTTCACTGTTGGATCCATATGGTCAAGGATCACCTGTACCTAAAATCCCTATGCCAAATATGTGCCTTCAATGAATTTTGAACACGTGGAGTCCCACTTATCACTATTTAACAGAAGATTAACACCGTTAGTTTTAGTTAAATTTTGCTTTTAACTAAAAGAGGGAATAGCTAGTAAGAAAAACTCTCAGTCTTCTTCTTCCCTTCCTTCTTCTTCATCGCTAGTTCGCTACAGACTTTTAGGGTTTGCCAGACCCCACAAAAAAATTTAAGGGTAAGAGGAGAAGATGACTCCGACCGCGACATAGGCCAAAGCGACGGCGATCGTCTTTTCTTTCTGAATTTGAGTTTATGCTATTGGTGATATTTTGGAACTGGGTGAGGTGCAAGGGTTTCGAACTTTTGATGAGGAGTTTAAAGGAGGAGGAGAATATTGGGAATCGGGTCAGAGAGACGAGGAATGGATCAGAATTTGATGGTGATGATCTTGCATCTTGCATACGATCCTACGGCGGGATAGAGCACCGGAGATTGTTGTTGTGGTTTAGGTCAGCGAACGTGGTAATGGTGGTGTAGAAAGCACATATCTGTATACATAGTTTAATTAAAACTAACAAGAGCATAAAGAAGAAGGAGATGCAGAAGAAGCCCAGTTCTGAGTGGTGGTGGTGATGATGATGAAGAAGAAGGAAAGGACGAAGGAGATGGGGGAGTATTTTTTCTTTTTCTTTTTTTTTCTAGTAAAAAACAAAATTTAATTAAAACTAAGAGAGTTAAAACTTCTGTTAAACAGTGATGAGTGGAATTCCAGGTGTCAAAATTTTATTGAAAACACATAATGGGCACAGAGAATTTAGGTACAGGTGATATCATTCCTCAAGCTGCAGAGCTTCATCTGTAGGATCGCTTCCTCGCCTTTTGGGTCGTGTTGGCTTGATTGCTCAACCTTTCATTCATAATAACTTGAAGACATGAATTTGGAAGACATGCTTGAAAGTTGAAACAACTCATTATATATCCAGACACCTCTATTA
>NC_020492.1:15396499-15415234 GCF_000184155.1 Fragaria vesca subsp. vesca | reverse complement strand
TTTTTAATGTTTTCTTACTAAATAACAAATCGGTGCAAGGAGCATTGTCTGCATATCATAAACCACAAAACACGAGGACACGAGAAAGAGAAAGAGAGAGAATGAGATGGAAGAGATGATAAGTTTTTTAAGAGATCTGAACCGTTGCATAAAAACGGACGGCCATAATACCCTTGTTAGGAAATATTATGAGAAGTTTATGAGGAGAGGATCCCGGTTCCATTTCCGAATGAACTAAACCTACATTTTTGTTTGTAAACGAACAAAAACTATATGAGATAAAAGTCACACAATGTGACAAAGCATACTAGCTAGCATAGGTTCCCCCAAGCTCAAGCACAGAGCCAAAATCCTATTCTGAAAGTGTGCGAACTATCTAGTCGACACTCTGGCTATCTATGAATTTTACTAAAGCCACAGAAATAAAGGTGATCGAGATAGTGAGCAGAAGAAGTGTCAATATAGTCCGAAAGATCCATTGATGTAAAGCCAGAGCAAATGGACAATATGGTTTTGTCTTCATCACTATGAATTTATGGAATTCAAGATAATTATCAGGTAGGAATTGTTCTTACTTCTAAACGGGCTTACTGAAAAATTCTTGTTCATGATGAAGATATATTAGTTTGTCCTTAAGCAAATCTTCCCTTCCTTTGATGACTAATCTAAATAGACTACTCTATATGAAACAATGATCTAACGAGATCACCAATTTGTTTCGTAAGTCAAATTAAATTTTAAAAACTCAAATGGACGTACGTGACAATAATTGAAGTAGATAAACGTTCTCTTCAAATTATACGATTTAGAAAACAATAAAGAGAGAGGAGAGAACTTAGCTTTCTTAATCTATTCATCTCTCAAATATTTTAGTAACATTCTACGTAGAAACTTGTGCTCCATGAAACTCGCGAATCCCCCTCATAGAAAATGCTCGATATTCAACTCCATGTCTTCGTCCACAAGAAAAAAAAAAAAAAAAGGGTAAATTTTGTTGTCTTGATCCACTTTTATTCACTAATTGAAGTACAGTCTAATCAACTTAATCAGGGTATTGACTAGGTACGATTTTGAACGGGGATTGAAAAAGACAAATTCCTGCAAGTCATTCCTAGCAGTCCAACCAAACGTTCAGTGCCTTGTTCAAACAAGACTCAGATAATTATAAATAAGAAGGTCGAATATGATTCAAACTTTGTCTTTGCAGCTGCCGCCCTTGTTCAAATAAACATCAACACACACACAAAAAAGAAAAATAGTAAAACAATTTATCAAACATGGACGATGTAACACTTCGGTTTTCGATCCTCAAATACAGCATGAGAGCTGCATAAAATCAAATAAAATGTAGTTTGAACTAAAATAGGTGTGTTAATGACAAGTGAAATTGTTAAAATGATTTTGGATGTCTGGGCTTGTGATTTGCTCCCACGATCTTTGATGAAATAGCATGAATGCGCACATTTGAACTAAAAGCCTGCATAGAAAGTAGAATTAAATTCAGTTTACCCCATGAGGTTTGGGAGTAACTTCATGTTAATCCCTATACTTTCAATTTCATAAGTTTACCCCTCAAACTTTCAAATTTTCCTCAAGCATGACCAATATCCTATATTCTGTCCAAATCAGACATGAATTGCTGATAATTTTAACCTTAACTATGAGGCCCGTATCTAGAATTTGGGTAAATCGGACCTTATCTGTCCAAATCGGACCTTAATTGCTAATAATTAACGGTCAATTCAAACGGAATATGAGAATTTGGGCACGGCAGACAGATTTTAAAGAGTTCAAGGGGTAAACTGATGAAAATAAAAGTGTAAGGACTAACATAAAATCACCCCCAAACCACAAGGGGATAAACTGAATTTAATTCTAGAAAGTACAACAGCAGATATTAGAGGGTCCAATACGATCGTACCAACAGTTATTCACTGGGAAAAGGCATGATGTCATAATTACAAACATTCATTTTCAAAGACACCGTTTAGTATCCTCTCGAAACCAAAAGGAAAAGGATCCTCTTGAACAAAATCAATCAAGCTCAAAATGGTTTAACAATGAGTTATTAATGGTACTGGTGTTTAAGACATTTATTTGATTGACTCTCATTATAGATAAAGTATGTTAATAATAATAAAAAAAATGTTAATAACATCAACTTATAGAAATAAAACTTATAAAAATAGAGGGTGTTCTCGAGTATATACCTTAAACTCTTTATTCAAAAATTAGAGGAAAAGAAAGTAGCCAAGTTTTTGATTTTTTTCCCAATTTGTAGATCTATTCCCTAATATAGAAAGGAACAATAATAAAAAGAGTGTGACAAAAAGGAATAATAATAATAAAAGTCCACTGCCCCAAAAATACTCTTGATTTCTAATCAATACAACACCTCCAAAAAAGTTGCAAAAGTCCAAAAATATAGAAATCACAGGCCAAGTAAAAGACAAACATGCTCCAACCATTCTGCATTTCTGCACCATTATACACACACCAACAAAATCCCCCAATTTTTTTCCACATTATCCCTATAAATTACCACCATTTTTTATTTATCTGTAAATATAAAAACATGGAAATAAATCCTATCGGAATCGTAATCGGTGACGCAGAGAGAGCCTAAAAAGCTCAAATCTTTTTGTATTATATTTTGAGTTGTTAAGAATTTTGATTAATAAATAATAACAGTCTTGGTCTTTGGTTCCTTCACAACTCCACATATAAAGAGAACAAATTCCATTTCTCCCAGCTCTGCAGAACTAGGATACAGAAAGCAAGAAAAAAGGTCAGCCTTTTATCTCATGGATATTTGGGTTTGTTTTTTTTTTTTTTTTTTTTTTGGGTACTTTGATCCGCGAAAGGTGTAAACTTTCCAAACTTTGAGGTTTGAGGTTTTTATGGCTCTTTGAAATGTGAAATTTACTGGGTTTGTTGTTTCTGTTTGTGGGTTTTTCAGTGTGGTTTTTTTTCTTTTCTGGGTTTGATGTACTATTCATTGTGGTGTTTATCTTAGTACGAGTTTGATATATTGTATGGTTTACTAGGAAAATGACAACTGGGTCTTGAACTTTTGAGAGTTTTGAAGTCAATATCTGTTGCATTTTCTGTGTGGATTGAACTTTTTTTTGTCTCCCTTTATTTCTTGAGTTTCTATTAATGTTGGTGTTTGATGTTACTCTTGAGTTTCTATTACTATGTGTGTGGAGAGAGCTAAGTTTTAGATTTTGTTGGGTTGTGTTGACTATGGGAGTGGTTGATTGTGGGCTAAATTCAGAGGTATGATACTGCAGGACTGATGGAGCATGCACTTTAAGTGAAGTTCTCCTGTGAAGAAAGCAAACAAAGATGGGGTTTGAAGCCCTGGATTGGTATTGTCGCCCGGTGGCCAATGGTGTCTGGGCAAGAGCTGTGCTGAATGCCTTTGGTGCATACACTCCGTGTGCAGTTGAGTCTCTAGTTGTCACCTTTTCTCAGTTGGTTCTTCTGGGTCTGTGCATATATCGAATATGGAGGATCAAGAAGGACTTCAAAGCCCAAAGATACTGTTTGAAGTCCAAACTGTACAACTATATGCTGGCCTTGTTGGCTGGTTACTGTACTGCCGAGCCTCTCTTTAGATTGATCATGGGAATTTCAGTGCTGAATTTAGATGGTCAGATTGGCCTTGCGCCATTTGAGGTTAGTTTGTTGATCCATGTTTTTGTTGTTGTTGTGAGTTTATCTTTTTGAACTTGCCATTCCAGTAGCTTGAACTTAAATACTTGCAATTGAGCTGAATAAATGCAAAAAGAATTTTTCGAGGCATACTATCTCAAACTTTCTCAAAGAAATCCGATTATTTTTCATTTTTCACATGTTGGGAAATCACTTAGTCCTCACCTGCTTAGTAGACTAAACAAAAGAAACCAAGATATTACTTGGTTTAATTCACCATAACATATCCATTGCTGGACCAAGAGTAAAGAATACTGAATTTGTCAGTTCTCAGAACATCGCTATACTGAGGTAGCATCAAAAGGCATCATTATCTTCTTGCAGTGAGCTTACTTTCATATGCTCAACATTTAGTATGGTCCCTTCTTTGCAGGTGGTTTCTCTGATCTTACAGTCTCTTTCTTGGTGCTTTATGCTGATCATGATTGGTGTGGAAACCAAGATCTATATCTGTGAGTTTCGATGGTTTGTAAGATTTGGAGTAATATATAATATAGTAGGAGATGCTGTGCTGTTCAATCTCATTTTTACAGTGAAGGACTTCTACAACAGGTTTCTTTCTCTCTGTTTTACCTGGATTGGTTCCATTCTGGTCAAAAGTTGATATGGCTACATATACTCAAAGTTTTCATATTTGATCCTTGGTAGTTGATATGGCGACATATCATGTGCAAGATGGGCTCACAATCCTTTCTA
Organism: Fragaria vesca subsp. vesca; assembly: GCF_000184155.1. Classification (NCBI taxonomy): domain Eukaryota; kingdom Viridiplantae; phylum Streptophyta; class Magnoliopsida; order Rosales; family Rosaceae; genus Fragaria; species Fragaria vesca. Next base: position 15,410,821 of record NC_020492.1, on the reverse strand, counting down.
ATTCCTGCAGATCTGTGTTATACTTGTACATCAGTGAAATTGTTGCTCAGGTATGTTTGGTCTTCTCTGTTTTAATACTTGATCATCGGTTAGCTTTTGTTTGGTTCTTTGTGTCCCACATTTTTAATTACACCGTAGTAATATTTTGAGCTTTAACCTAATTACATTATAGTCAAATTAGTCAAAGCACTTCCTGTATTAGCTACTCCTTACCAATCTATCAGAAAAGGGAGGCAGCAAAAGATATTTGGGGGCATACATGGTACATGCCTTGTTGTAGAGGATATGTATCCATTTGTGAGCAGATGGCTAACTATGTTTAAGATAAAAGTGGAGTGAAACTATAGGTCGATAGAAAAAGCTTCTTGTACTTTCTTTAATCAGACTATAAATCAAATGCGAATTGGTTTTTAAATTGTCTTCTATTCGGTTGTAGGTTTTGTTTGGAATTCTTTTGGCTGTGTATGTTCCAAATTTGGTTCCATATCCTGGTTATACTCCAATCCAAACTGAATCAATTGATGATGCTGCATACGAAGAGCTTCCTGGAGGAGAGCATATATGTCCTGAGAGGCAGGCCAACATATTCTCAAGTATGTCTATAAAACTTAATGCTCAGCATCTAGTAAATTTGCAGAGATTTTAGAGATACTATTGGTAAACTAAATTTTTTCAGACATGTAACCAAATGTAATACATTTCAGACATTCTGTTTGGACCAGCATTGATGATCTGATGTTTTCAATTTGTACGTTTTCCAGGAGTAATATTTTCATGGATGAATCCCCTTATGAAGCTAGGCTATAAGAGACCCCTCACGGAGAAAGATATTTGGAAATTGGATACTTGGGAGCGAACTGAAACACTGAACAATAAGTGTGTGCTTGTTGCTTTTAGACATTGGTTTCATTCACACTTATATACATTACAGTTTAGATAATAATGTTCTCAATCACCTTCTAGGTTTCAAAAATGTTGGGCTGAGGAATTACGAAAGCCTAAACCATGGCTTTTAAGAGCGTTGAACTCTAGCCTTGGGGGAAGGTAATTTTTCGAGGCGCACAACTAAGAATTATGTTACTTTCTTTTCTTATGGTCTTGTGCTTCTTGTGAAATCCTCTGTGTATGCATCTCATTCATATTTTGTGTTTCTTCTTATAGGTTTTGGTGGGGAGGCTTTTGGAAGGTAATCATACACGAATACACGATTCATTGTTGGTTTTCTTGTATTAACTCTGTTTTACATTCAAATAAGACATAGTAGAATATCAAAACACGTGGCACATGATAGTACAATAAGTTCCTTACAGTATTTATATTTGGTAAACCAAAATATTGTTCTTTCCTTTAGTAGGATAGTGTTGTTACGCTTCTTAGTCTAGTATCCATGCAGCTCACACAGTTCAATGAGTTCATGATTCATTTATAGTTTCTTACTGTAATACTTGCGAATTGTTCGTGGCCACAGTTTAGTTTCTAAATGTTGTTCCTAATGTAGAAAGAACAGTAACAGTTTCACTTTCTCAGATATTAACATACAGCAGTTTGGATGTTGATAGTCACATAACCTATTTTATTGTTTTTTGGAAACTTGTAGATTGGCAATGATCTTTCCCAGTTTACAGGGCCACTCATTTTGAATCAGCTCTTACAGGTTTGTGTTTATCCTAATAGTTCAGTGGATAACGTACTTTTAGTTTTGTCTTGTAACATCTGCATTTTCAATACTCATTATTACAAGAAATTTAGTTGGCATAAAGATATTGGTTATTTTGGCTATGTAATTGTTATTGTTAGTCCAGATATGGCTGTCACACTCCCTGATTCTGTTTATCTGTAACCATTTACACCATTATCTTCTCGAACACAGGAAAGCAACAGTCACTTGCATTGCCACATTAACTATTAACCAAAGATACTTTCTTATTTCAAGTATGCTGCTTAATTCCTGCATGATTGATATGCTTGAACTCCGAAGCATTATATCAGAGTCATTGTAATCGCCGTTATACTTCTTTCTCAAACTACTTAAAATTTTTTCATTATTGTCTGCAGTCTATGCAACGAGGGGATCCAGCACGGATTGGTTACATCTATGCCTTCTCAATATTTCTTGGAGTGGTATGATTTCCTTAGATTATATATTTATGCCAATTTGTTTGCATGTCTTCATTCTGCGACGTTTTCTTTGCAATATGGAATTGCCAAATCAAGCAGAGTTTGATATCTGATTGGTTTAAATTGCTTCCAGACCGCTGGTGTGTTATGCGAAGCTCAGTATTTTCAAAATGTTATGCGTGTTGGTTACCGGCTACGGTCAACACTGGTATGTTGCCATCCCTTTCGATCTCCATTTTCGTTAATAGCTTATTAGTTATTATTATATATGCGTCTTTTATTATGTTTCTAATTTCCGTTAATGACATGCCTGATAGCAACAAATATAATTAAATTGCTTAACAGGTCCTTTACATTGTCCTGGGTGAGTCAGGGTTATAGTTTACCAGTCATCTTAAGCTTACTGATGTCTCTCAATACCAAAATACATTCAATCTATAGCAGTTTATCTCTTCGGTGATTAGGTTATATCTAGCAGGTATATAATGAATTGTGAGAGCATGAGAGGGTCAAGGTTTTTCGTTTGCTTAGCATGAGATTGGCTTTAGTGCTTAAATGGTCAGTGTTTAGCTAGTAGGAGGGTATTCTTGCTGACCAGGGGTATTAACAATCTTGATAGATCTGGGAAATGTATCAATCCGGCTAAACTCAAAATATATTGTATGCAGAATGTTTTAATAATATTGACACATCTGTATGTGATTTTTTTCCTCATAGGTTGCTGCTGTGTTTCGGAAATCTTTAAGGCTTACTCATGAAGCTCGAAAGAAGTTTCCATCTGGAAAGATTACCAACCTGATGACAACTGATGCTGAAGCACTTCAGGTATGCATTCCCATTTCAATAGTCAACATAATTAATTATTTCTAATAGGTAATAATGTTTGATATATATCTGCAGATGTGTTTAAATGCATTAAAAAAAATTTAAGATTTTTGTGCATTCAGATTTAGATTATTGAATAGTTGCTCAAGTCTCAAGTGCATTATAAATTACAAATAGGTTTAGATTTATGTTATGCTTTGGTTAATTTTCTTCTTTCCTTGAACAGCAAGTAACGCAGTCTCTTCACACTTTGTGGTCAGCGCCATTTCGTATCACAATCTGCATGGTTCTCCTTTACCAGGAATTGGGTGTTGCTTCACTACTTGGTGCACTCATGTTAGTTCTTATGTTCCCACTACAGGTAAATGAATTGGTTCATTGATTTTGCTTATTTTTCCCATAATAGTTACATTGGCATGTAGTTATTGTGAAAAGAGTTACCTCTGGTAACTACATGAAAAAGGTATCACCTAATATAATGTCTTCATCTGTCCTGACCAACTCCACTAATTTTTTCCTTGATGTCTGATTCACTTGGAACAGACATTTGTTATTAGCAAAATGCAGAAATTGTCTAAGGAGGGGTTGCAACGTACAGACAAGAGAATTGGCCTAATGAATGAAATTTTGGCTGCAATGGACACTGTGAAGTATATCTCAGATTTTCAAATTTGCATACTTTATAGTAGGGGATCGAAATTCAAAACTGACAGTTCCCTTTGATTTTCAAATTTCTTAGATGTTATGCATGGGAGAGTAGTTTTCAATCCAAGGTACAAAGTGTCCGAACTGAAGAATTGGACTGGTTTCGGAAAGCATCACTACTGGGAGCGGTATGGCTTTATATCTTTCCTATGATATGAACGATGAAAAAAATACATGAAGCTTTCTATGTATTATATTTGTACTCTACTAATCTGATGTCTAAAATATGGACCTTTTCCCATTGGATATAAATAATATTCAATCCAAAAACCACTCCACAGTTTACTTAACCAAGTATAAAAAATTCTTGACTTAAATAACTTTCCACATTAAAGCGGACATTTAAATTATTGTTAGTGTTGAGGTGCTTGACATTTTTCCTTTTACTTTTTCCCCCCTTCTATCATCCCTTATTCTATTTCTTTTGCAGTGTAATGGATTTATACTAAATAGCATCCCAGTTGTGGTCACTGTGATTTCCTTTGGATTGTACACTTTGCTTGGGGGAAATCTCACACCTGCAAGGGCATTCACATCACTGTCTCTATTTGCTGTGCTTCGATTTCCTCTGTTCATGCTTCCTAATATAATAACTCAGGTTCCGGATTCTTTCCTTACCTTTTGACGTTTTCAGAGTTTGACACTGTTTACGTTTGTTTTCCCAAACTATTTGCCTCGTGTCTTTACTCTAAATTTCCTTCCAAATGACAGGCAGTTAATGCTAATGTATCCTTAAAGCGCCTGGAGGAGTTACTTTTAGCAGAAGAGCGAGTTCTTCTGCCAAATCCTCCTCTTGATCCAGTACTGCCAGCCATCTCAATTAAGAATGGATTCTTTTCTTGGGATTCAAAGGTATCATCTATAATGTTGCTTGTTTTGTAATGGCTTGCTTATACTTAAAGTTGTGGTGGTTAGTTTCACATTTGTTTGCTAACGGACCTGAAAGTATATGTTGTCCTTCAGGCAGAGAAGCCCACGCTGTCAAATATTAATTTGGATATTCCTGTTGGGAGCTTGGTCGCAGTTGTTGGCAGTACTGGTGAAGGGAAGACGTCACTTATATCTGCTATGCTAGGGGAGCTTCCTTCTGTAGCAGATACAAGTGTTGTAATGAGAGGAATGGTTGCTTATGTTCCACAAGTTTCATGGATTTTTAATGCAACCGTAAGTTTTGATGCCTATACACCTTTCTGATAAGTATTTGTGTGGATCTGCTCCTGTCAACCTCGAAAACTTGACATCAACAATGATAGATCTGTTTTAGTTTTCAAGATAAGTTAGTTGAATACAGTAGTCAATTGAACCTTCAGTGTTAAATCAATCATTATGCAATCTACTTTCTCCTGCAAAGTATTGAGTTATATATGTATATATGTTGGCAGGTACGTGACAACATTTTATTTGGATCGTTCTTTGAGTCTTCAAGATATCAGAAGGCAATTGATGTGACTGCATTGCGGCATGACCTTGACTTATTGCCTGTAAGTGCTGTTAGAAAGTTCTTTCTTTCTGCTAGTTTTTATTATACATCGAAAATTTCCCTTGTACCTAGCAGTTTGTTGTTTAAGTTCCTCACTTGTGTCACCTGTTGATTCTTTAGGGTGGTGACCTGACTGAGATTGGTGAAAGAGGAGTGAATATTAGTGGTGGACAGAAGCAAAGAGTCTCTATGGCTAGGGCTGTCTACTCCAATTCTGATGTATACGTTTTTGATGATCCCTTAAGTGCCCTTGATGCTCATGTGGCTCGACAGGTTACTTTCTCACTTCTAACTCTAATGTTTCACCTAAGGAGCTTTGTCATCCTTGTTGCTTCTACATACTTTGCTTTGTTGTATTCCTTTCTATAATTTACCTGCATGCACTATCTATGTTGTATACTTGTCTTATTTATACAATTTATCTCTCTAGGTTTTTGATAAATGCATCAAGGGAGAGTTAAGAGGGAAAACCAGAGTCCTTGTTACCAATCAGCTACATTTTCTTTCCCAAGTTGATAGAATCATTTTGGTTCATGATGGAATGGTGAAAGAGGAGGGAACATTTGAGGAGCTTTCCAACAATGGTGTGCTGTTCCAAAGGCTAATGGAAAATGCGGGAAAGATGGAAGAATATGCGGAAGAGAAAGAAGATGATGAAATTGTTGATCAGAATGGCGTCACGATTGATCATAATGCCTCTTCGAAACCTATTGCCAATGGGGTAGTCCATGATATGTCAAAAACTGCAAGCCATGCAAATAAACAAAAAGAAGGAAAATCTGTTCTCATTAAACAAGAGGAACGGGAAACAGGAGTAGTCAGCGTGAAGGTCTTGGCAAGGTAATCAGAATTTCAATAGTAATTTAGTATTGTTACGCTTTTAAGTTTTTTTTTTTTTTTTTTTTTTTTTTTCTGATTTAAGATTTCCCAGAAGATTCTCCTAAAGAAATCTAGGTTAGGATGTATGTGGAGATCATCAGTGTTATACTCAGTATGAGAAGGACCTCTATGAATTCACATAAGCACAGTATTTTAGTATACCATAAAACATGAATTAATTAATTACCTAATCTAGTTATTTTGTGTGTGTAGGTATAAGAATGCATTAGGAGGCTTGTGGGTGGTTCTCATACTCTTTACATGCTATATTTCAACTGAGGTTCTACGAGTTTCAAGTAGCACGTGGTTGAGTCATTGGACTAATCAAGGCATGTCAGGGACATATGACCCTGGTTTCTACAATCTGATATATGCTCTTCTATCTGTTGGTCAGGTGAGGTTACAGTAAGACATATAACTTGTTCAGTCTTGGATTAGAAATTTCTAATTTTGTAGTAATATGTCCTAATATATATATCTTGGTTTCAGGTTATGGTGACACTGGCAAACTCTTATTGGTTGATTATTTCTAGTCTTTATGCTGCCAGGAGGTTGCATGATGCCATGCTTGGGTCCATATTAAGAGCTCCTATGGTCTTTTTCCAGACCAATCCCCTTGGCAGGATAATCAATAGATTTGCAAAGGATCTTGGAGATATTGATCGGAATGTCGCTCCATTTGTAAACATGTTTCTTGGTCAAGTGTCTCAGCTTTTTTCTACTTTCGTATTAATAGGGATCGTGAGCACTATGTCCTTGTGGGCCATTCTGCCTCTTCTGGTCTTGTTTTATGCAGCCTATTTATATTATCAGGTATGTGAAACCATCCACTGGAATCTTGTTTGATGTGCTTGGCACGTACAAAATCTTTTTTTCCGTAATATATCACGCAACAGATCAGTTTACTGTTAGTTCTATATAATTCAATTGACTTCTTTTTAATAAATTGCAAAAAAGTTTTCTAGGCGTGTGAGAATTAATCATGTCTTTTCCAGTTTTTTCATTTTTGTCTCACACTTATCTAATGAATTATTTTATTTTGCTCTTTGGTAGAGCATGGCCCGAGAGGTGAAGCGCTTGGACTCCATCAGCAGATCCCCTGTTTATGCTCAATTTGGAGAAGCATTGAATGGTATATCCTCAATTCGTGCATATAAGGCTTATGATCGGATGGCAGACATTAATGGAAAGTCTGTAGACAACAATATCAGATTCACGCTGGTGAATATAAGTGCAAATCGGTGGCTCGCAATCCGTTTGGAAACATTGGGAGGTCTCATGATATGGTTTACAGCTACCTTTGCGGTTATGCAGAATGGACGGGCTGAGAATCAACAGGAGTTTGCAGCCACTATGGGTTTACTTCTTAGTTATGCTCTTAATATTACAAGTCTAATGACTGGTGTATTGAGACTTGCAAGTCTGGCTGAGAATAGCTTAAATGCTGTTGAGCGGGTTGGTACATATATAGAGTTGCCTTCTGAAGCTCCTGCTGTAATTGAGAGCAACCGCCCCCCACCAGGATGGCCTTCATCTGGATCTATTAAGTTTGAAGATGTTGCTCTGCGTTATAGACCTGAACTTCCTCCAGTTTTGCATGACTTGTCTTTCACAATTTCTCCTAGCGACAAGGTCGGAATAGTTGGAAGGACTGGGGCAGGGAAGTCCAGCATGCTAAATGCTTTATTTCGAATTGTTGAATTAGAGAGAGGAAGAATTTTGATTGATGGTTGTGATATCGGTAAGTTTGGACTCGAAGATCTACGGAAAGTTCTTGGTATTATTCCACAGGCACCCGTTCTATTTTCAGGTATGCCATTCTAGTCATTTTTCTAGTAGTTTAATCATATATCTGTGCTTTTAAAGATGTGAATGTAGTAACACTACCTCAAAGATCCGTGGGTACAAGACCCTTTGTTTTTTCTGATCTGATTCTGCCGAGCGGGGGTGGGGCGGGGAGCTATGTTTTTGTCACAACATGTTCGTGTAAAATTCTTTTTATTCTAATCATTCTGTTCTATTTTTCCTAGGAACCGTGAGATTCAATCTCGATCCATTTCAAGAACATAATGACGCTGATCTATGGGAGGCTTTAGAGAGGGCACATTTGAAGGATGCCATCAGGAGGAATTCTTTGGGTTTATATGCCGAGGTACATGCTCAACTTTGTTTACTTGATGTCTGTTTTGTGTAGATTTGCAGTATGTTCTTTCCTATTGATACCCTAATTACAAGTTTACAATATGGTACCTTCATCCCTAAGTAACCTTCCTTCTGATATGTCAAGGTCTCGGAGTCGGGAGAGAATTTCAGTGTTGGACAGCGTCAACTATTGAGTCTTGCTCGAGCACTATTGAGAAGATCAAAAATACTTGTTCTTGACGAAGCAACTGCAGCTGTCGATGTCAGAACTGATGCTCTTATTCAGAAAACTATTCGTGAAGAATTTAAATCCTGTACAATGCTCATTATTGCTCATCGTCTAAATACCATTATTGACTGTGACCGAATCCTTCTGCTTGATAATGGCCGGGTATGATTTAATTAGAGTTCTATGAGTCTTATGGGATACCTGCAAATTTGAATCATATGTACCAAAGCCTCGCTTTTGAAGTTCAAAACCTAGTAGCTGGTTTTACTTCATTCTTTTGTTGATAGCAAATTTTTAATGTTTCATGTTTCCAGGTTCGAGAATATGACACTCCAGAGCACTTGCTGTCAAATGAGAGAAGTGCTTTCTCTAAAATGGTCCAAAGCACAGGCGCAGCAAATGCACAATATTTAAGAAGCTTGGTCCTTGGGGAGGGAGGAGAAAACAGAAGAGTGGATAACAACCAACTAGATGGACAGAGGAGATGGCTGGCCTCATCTCGCTGGGCTGCAGCTGCCCAGTTTGCAGTTGCTGTTAGCCTTACTTCATCCCAGAATGACCTTCAAAGGTTGGAGTTTGAAGACCAGGACAGTATTCTCTTTAAGACGAAGGACGCTGTAATAACTCTCCGAGGAGTCTTGGAAGGGAAACATGACAAACTTATTGAAGAGTCACTTGATCAGTACCAGATCTCAAGAGATGGGTGGTGGTCATCTCTTTACCGAATGGTTGAAGGTACAGTTGTGACTCTTGTTGCATTCATTTTCAATTTTGTAAGAACTCGAACGATAAAATGCTCATGTTCATCTTTTCTCTGTACAGGTCTTGCTGTAATGAGTAGACTGTCGAGGAATAGGCTTCACCAGTCAGAAATTGGTTTTGAAGACAGATCGATCGACTGGGACCATGCTGACATGTAGAAAATGGTGACTCTGGTATAGCTATGAAGTTTCAAACAGCTTCAGATAACTTACCATCACACCAATCTTCATATATGGTATCTGATTTTTGTAATTTAGATTCTACAAATTTTTCTAGTCGCTTTATATGATGAGGGAGATAGACACACGACATCCAAAGGTGTCCGCTTCTGTAAATGTTTAATTGGTGCGACCTTCTGGGAATAAATGGGTCCTTTGCCAAACTGGTTCACCATATCCTACTTCATGATCTTATATGATGGAAAACCTAAGACAATTTGTGTAGACCTGCCTGAAGCTATCTTCAAGTACATTCGTATTTCTGACAATTAAAGGTTTGTTTCCACTGCAACTTTTTGTGCAGCCTTTGGAAAGTTGAAGCAAAATAATGAATACAGGCATTAAAAGGCGAGAGTTTTAAGCAACTTGGTATCCTTGTACTAAGAGTAATCAATTCTTTTGATCTCTAATCTAAAAATATACATGGTAACGTTTCTAGCGTAACATGTATTTTTTCTTGATAGAGTTGGTGTTTTTTTTTAATAGAAATAGATAATTTCACAGGAGATTGTCTTGCTTTAATCCAGATTGGGAGGAGAAAATCTTTGGCATCTGTTTTTGTATCATGAACTTGGTTACTTTCAGGGACGTTTACTTACAAGGAATATAGTAGATTAAATTCCTACAATATGAGGAATGTTACAATATATTAATGCATTACATGTAAAATGAGTTTATAAAGTGGTAATATTAATCCTTAAAATGCGTTAACACACCATAATTTTATCTTATGAATGATTTTATATAAAAATATTCATACATTTACTAACAAGTAAATGAATCAGAATTAACATGTGGTCATACCTTCTTATTAGGAATTAATTATTAACTCACGAATTTAATTATAATAAATTTATGAATAATCATCCTAAATTATACCGATTCATTTCTTCTTTCATTCCACTTATGTCTATGATTATCCATTCTAAATAAGTAAACGTGAAACCGGTTTTACTCACCTCAGTTGGTCACTTGACATAACATTGCCACGTCTCAGGTGAAGCCGCCACCGCCTTTCCTGACATGACTCCCCACCCAATCATGGGTCTGGGCTTACCAGAATACCTGACAAACTACAAGAAGCATGATGATGACTCACGTCCGCGAGTCTGTCACACCAACGACTTCATCCTTTTCTTCAAAGACTTGGCTTTGGTCTTTTTCTTATCTCTTCCCTGTCGTTTTGCCAATGACTTTGTTTTATATGTTTCTTCACAGACTTCATCTTGGTCAAATGAGTCCTGCTCTAGCAGAAGCTCTTGCCCAGGTTTTGTTTTCAGCACATTCCAGAGGTGCTCGCTTTACCACCCTTCTCTCTTTTGTACTGTATCTTTTTGCTGTGTTTGCATGCAACATAGTATTGGGTTTAGACTTTTTATACTAGAAAGTCTCAAACATTTGCTTCTGGGTTCATGTGGGTTATTGTTTAAATTGGATTGCAAATGCATGTGAAAGAAACTAGCATCAAAATTTATGGAACCCAATAACAGAATGACAATATCTTGAATAAAGGTGTTCTCCTTTTCTTATTGCAGTGAGAAACCAATTGTTGAGATTGAGTGAGAACAAAGCTGAGTGAAATTGGAAGTGGTGGTGTTAGTTTGTAGTGAATAACAGAGATGGGTTTTAAGCCAATAGACTGGTATTGTCAACCAGAAGCTAATGGGGTATGGGCCAAAGCAGTGAGTGCTTTTGGCTCATACACTCCTTGTGCAATGGACTTTATGGTCATCTGCATTTCTCATTTAGTTCTTTTCGGATTGTGCTGCTATCGAGTATGGATGATGAAGAAGAATTTGAAAGCCCAGAGGTTCAGGTTGAGGTCAAATTACTATAACTACTTGTTGTTATTGTTGGCTGGTTACTCCACTGCTGGGCCTCTACTGAGGTTGGTGATGGGTTTATCACTATTTTACCCGTTTGCAAAATCTGGCTTTGCTCCTTTTGAGGTGGGTTTTTTATTCTTGTTATTTTTTTTCCTCTTTTGGTGGAACATTTGCTTACGACATGCCTTATTAATTTTTGTCTTTCAAATGTAAGCATGCACACACAAAATAGTATGTGATTAAGCAAACATGAAAAGAATCTTGAATAGCTCATTTAAAAGTTTTACATTGTTGATAGCTTGTAAAAACTAAATCTAATAGTTTTGAATAACAACCCAATGTGATTGTATACAGCATATGCGTAATGTTATTTGAGTTCTTGCAGATGGCTTCTTCAATCATTGAAGCTGTTTCTTGGTGCTCTATGCTAATCTTAATTGGCTTGGAAACTAAGATTTACATTCGGGAATTCCGATGGTATGTTCGGTTTGGAGTCCTTTATGTCTTGGTAGGAGATGCTGTGGTGCTAAATCTTATTCTTGGAGTGACACATTCCTATAGCAGGTTATTTTGTTTTCTTTTCACTTACTTAATACTGTATTCCCTTTGGTTGATCACATTTTCCAGTGTAGTCTGTGCAGGTCCACTCATGAGGATGAACGATAGTGCATAGGATAATTGTTGTCTCACGTCCTAACAGCCTACGTTCAAATTTTAACAAAATGTTTGTTGTATGTTTGGATTAGAATTTACAGAAACAAATTGAATTAATAGCTCTAGGCAAAAAATAATTCACTGTATCTTCTCAGACTTCATAGGACGTTCTCATAATCTTTGTTCTTACTGAATCTTGCAGATCTTCCCTCTATCTGTATACAAGCACTCTCTGTTGCCAGGTTTGTCCTTGTCATTTATTTTATTTTTCTCTTACATTTAGCTGGTCATATTGAGTTTAATGTACATAAGTTCTGTCATTTAGCTGGTCATCTTCCCTGTATCTGTATATAAGCTCTGTCTGTTGCCAGGTTTGTCCCAAATACTGTCATTTATTTTGTTTTCTCTTACATTTAGCTAGTCATATTGAGTTTATTGTCCGAGGATGCAAACATGTAAATCCTACTGATGTTTAGAATTTTTTTGTTATTTTAAGTCATTCCATAACAAGTTGTTTACGTTTTGGTCTGCTGTTATTGTTCTCATGCAGGTGTTGTTTGGAATTTTACTTCTCTTCTATGTTCCCAATTTGAAACCTTATCCTGGGTACGTTGTTCTGCAATCTGAGTCACTTGACAATGCTGAATATGAAACGCTACCAGGAGAAGATCAGATTTTCCCTGAACGACATGTTAATATATTTTCCAGTAAGGAGCCTTAAACTCCCTATAATTGACGCAGAATTTTAAAGTTTCGAAATGGCTCCCACTTATTCTTTCATAACATATTTTTATGGGATTAAGCTGAGAATGTCTGCTATTGCCTCCATATTAATTAGGCGGGAGTTATGAGTTGAATGCAAAAGAAAACTTCTTATCATTATCTTTTTGTATTTTCAAGTATGCTACATTTAGTATTCTCTCTTGTGCATCTGTATAGGAATATATTTTGGATGGATGACTCCACTCATGCAGCTAGGGTACAGAAAACCCATCACTGAAACAGATGTTTGGAAGTTGGACACATGGGATCAGACCGAGACACTGATTGAAAGGTCCAATTCTCATTGCCTCCGTATCAGTTGTTTTTTCATTATTTTATCTCCACTGTGCTACATGCATATAATTTTGAGTATTGCAGGTTTCAGGAATGTTGGTTTGAAGAATCTCAAAGGTCCAAGCCATGGCTTCTGAGAGCACTAAATTGTAGCTTTGGACGAAGGTAATAGTTGAATTGAACTAAAAACTAGTTTTTATATATTTTTCATTTATCTATTTTTTTATATAAGTTCTGAATTCAATTTGGTTAATTTCCTTCTTATATTCACTGGCTTTGTTAATGTGTTTTATGTAGGTTCTGGTTGGGGGCAGGCTTTTTCAAGGTAAGGAGTTCTAGTTTGTGGGGATGCAAACAGTTAGAAACAGTGTGGATTTAAGGCTTGATGGATACTTCCGTATCTATAAAAAAAAAGTTCATGGATACTTGAGAAGCTTCTAATGACATTATATATCCATGTTGTAGATTTGCCATGATCTGTCTCAGTTTTCAGGTCCCATTCTATTAAATCATCTTTTGCAGGTTAGTTTCTTTCTTGCCAAAGCCTTATCAGTAGACTTTATTTTACCATGTATAATCCATCATATCAAAAGCTGTTTGTAAAGGAGTCTGCAGCGAGCTTCAACAATTCTCATCTTGAAGATTTTAGCCTAAGAATTATTATATCACTCATTTAATTACTCTAGTAGCTCACTATCATCTCAAATTTTTGCATCACCTTTCATTTGAACAATTGAAAGAATCTACTTTGTGAAGCATATTACTTGTATTTAACGGTTTCAACAGTGTCTGTAATCATCTTGCCTGTCTTGCTATTCCCTGCAGTCAATGCAACGGGGTGATCCAGCTTGGATTGGTTATATATATGCCTTCTTAATTTTCATTGGTTTGGTATGGCTTCTATCTCGGACTTTTCTCAAGTAACATCTTGTTTATTAATAAGAACTGTTGATTCAAAAGATAGTGAACTATGTTGACAAGTTTATTCATCTTTGTCTAGTCATTTGGTGTGCTCCCTGAATCTCACTATTACCAGAATATTATGCGGGTCGGCTATCGATTGAGATCAACTTTGGTAAATTTCTGTATAACAAAGCAAATATAATATAATTTGAAGTTCAACTGCCCAACTCAGTTTCATGTTGTGTGATTCATTAAAAGTTAATTGCTTTGTTTTACTAATTTGTAGGTAGCTGCTATATTCCGTAAATCTATAAGAATAACACATGAGGGCCGTAAGAAGTTCCCAACTGGGAAGATAACAAATATGATGTCTACAGATGCTATTGCACTCCAGGTATGGTCAAGTAGAGGTATTGTCATACATGAAGGAATTCTATATAAGTCTAAAAAATTGTAGACTTTTGTGGAGACATTTAAACATAAAGATCTAAATATTCGAAGCTGATCTCTATCTCTCTCTCTCTC
>NC_020492.1:15389101-15396491 GCF_000184155.1 Fragaria vesca subsp. vesca | reverse complement strand
CNCNCNCNCNCNCNCNCNCNCTCTCTCTCTCTCTCTCTCTCTCTCTCTCTCTCTCTCTCTCCCCCCCCCCCCCCTCATGTTCTCCACAATTCATTGTCTCATGTTTTACCTTAGAAAGCTCCACTACTGCTTACAGTTGTCTTTCGGTATACAAAGCTAGTTTATTCTTTGAAATGCTGTTTACCAAGGCTTGAATAATAAACTTTTAAATAACTTGGCCTTTCTTATGATTTAGAAAACATGTGAACAACTTCACGAACTATGGTCGGCTCCTTTCCGTATCATTATAGCTATGGTTCTTCTTTACCAACAATTAGGTGTTGCATCGCTTATTGGATCCTTGATGCTAGTCCTCACGATCCCCATCCAGGTCAGCATGTCATTATTATTCTTTTTTGGCTCTTCTGCTTCAACAGGCTGTGTTATCCCTTTATAGACTTTTCTCATATGTTCGAGCTTAGAAAACCTTAACATTGTTTGCTTTCATTTGTATTCATTTCCCTCGTGAAAGTTACTGCTAGTTGTATGGTTGTCTGTTTGAATTTGTTTGCAAGACTAGTGAGTTAGTGTATTGCTTAGATCTCAGTTACTCCTATAGTGTCACTTCCACTATTGGATTTTGTCCATCAAAAATTACTATAATGAGTCATTTTATCTAATTTTTTTTTCTAAATAGACAACTATTATCAGCAAAATGCGGAAACTAAGAAAGGATGGACTGCAACAGACTGACAAGAGAGTTGGCCTCATGAATGAAATTTTAGCTGCCATGGACACTGTGAAGTATGACTGAATTAGATTATTCTAGATAGTCTAGCAGTGATGTTTATTATTATTATTATTCATTAATATGATATTATGTTTCAGATGTTATGCCTGGGAGACAAGTTTTCAGCAGCGAGTTCAAAGTATACGGAACAATGAGCTTTCGAGGTTGCGTAAAGTGCAATTACTATCTGCTGTACGACACAACACTTCTTCTTTTCAATTATGTACTTTCTATAAGATGAAGGAATCATAAACCACAATCATGTGGAAAATTTCAATTTCAAGCCTTCCCTTCATTATCGACTATCAGAGAAGTAACCGTTGGTTCTGATTTTGCATTCATTTGAAACTGAGTGTCTATACGAATTGTTATCACACCCTTTAAAGCCTCTTCACTTTGCTCATATTCATAATTTGCAAATGCAGCTATTTATGAGGCTGACAAGGTCATATCATTGTAGTTACATGCTTGTATTCTAGTGCGGTATAGTGGTACACTCTAGAGTGATTTATTATTGGTAAAAATTTTGATTTCTCTGTGACACATTTGAGCATGGAATAAGGTATCAACCTAGATTAACTTAATTAGGGATATTGTAATAACGTACAGCTACAATCTCAAACAAAATGTAAGAGGCACAGTTTTTACAATTCCTTTATAATTTGTGCAGATGGTTCAGTACTTAAATTGATTATGTATGGATAAGTAACTGTTTACTCGCTGGATTCATAATATTTAATTCGGGCAGAACATTACTATGGATTAGTTATTTGTCACCTCATGGGTCATAGTTTATCTGATCAAATGTCTTGGTTTTGCAGTTTAACAGTTTTATTCTACGCAGCATCCCAGTTGTTGTGACAGTAATTTCGTTTGGGGCATTCACTTTTCTTGGAGGCGAATTGACACCTGCAAGGGCATTTACATCACTTTCTCTTTTTGCAGTGCTACGGTTCCCTGTAAATATGCTGCCCAACTTACTAAGTCAGGTAGCATGGGCTTCTTATCTGTTTACTAATTCATATCACCTACATTTATTTCATCTCATTTACACTTAATTGGTAGATCTTGTATTTTACTTTCTTTTGTGATTATGGGTGTGTCATCCAATTCTCCTAGTTGGTCTCTTCATCTATGGACCTGCTCTTCCTTGACAGATTGTAAATGCAAATGTATCCTTACAGCGGTTGGAGGAACTATTTTCAACTGAGGAGAGAATTCTAGCACCCAATCCACCTCTGGAACCAGGGCTTCCAGCCATCTCAATTCAGAAGGGGTACTTTTCATGGGATTCAGAGGTGTGGTCTTTTATCTTTAGAATTATGTATTTAGTAAGTCGAGAATTTACTCTGCATTATTGATTAGAATATGTGTATTTGGTGTCAACAGTATTTTCAACCTCTGTTCTTTGCCAAGTATTCATGTCTAGTGTCACATGCTTATAAAAGCTTAGTAAGTTTCTTTTCCAATCTGAAGGAGATAGCCAAATGCAAGGTAAAGGTTTAGAAACTTAACGTCTATGAGACATGAACTGTTAAAAAAAGGTTCAAGTATTTTGCTTTCACTGATGTTGATATAATTGGGAATGTTTACCAAGTGGAATGCATAAGATATCTTTTGATTATTTTCTTCTTTTTGTCTCAAACTTTTAGTTTTTCATCCGAAAGCTGTTTGTTTTACCACAATCTAATTAGATGACATGTAAACCATTGAGCTCTATGGTTGACTGTGCCGTCATAGCTTAGAATACATGGAAACACCTGTGAAGTGGAAGAAATCAAGATGCTATTATATCAGTGAATTGGAATTCGTACTAATGGTTTTACCAGAAAAGAGATATTAGTTTTTTAAGGGGACTAGAAAGGTATGAATCTGGAAATTTTTCCTGAAAAGAAAGTAATGTACGTGATGATGCTAGCAGCACGTTGATTCTCAATTTTTTTTTGAAAGGTGATTCTCAATTTTTTTTTTAATATGCAGAGACGTGTTGATAACCCCTATCTTCTCCTTCTTTCATTATGCAGGCAGAAAAGCCCACATTATCAAACATCAACTTAGATATTACAGTTGGCAGCTTAGTTGCAGTTGTTGGCGGCACAGGAGAAGGAAAGACATCTCTTATATCAGCCATGCTTGGGGAGCTGCCTCCCATTGCAGATGCAGGGGTTGTAATTAGGGGGACTGTTGCTTATGTTCCACAAGTTTCATGGATTTTCAATGCTACTGTGAGTCACAGCTTCTCTTCTTTAGAAGCCTATAGAATTCAATGTACCTTGGCTTTCCTTTCAATTTCAAAGTCATCTCTTACCCCTACAAGTACTTAGGAGATGTTAATCATATTCTTCCAGGTACGTGAAAACATTTTATTTGGATCTGAATTTGAAGCTGAACGGTATTGGAAGGCTATTGATGTAACTGAGTTCCATCATGACCTAGACTTACTTCCAGTAAGTGAATTATGAAGTTTTATCTTTTTCGTTACTTCTCATTAATATGTAAACATTCCCATATGTTAACTACTGCACCTGATTTTCCAGGGTCGAGATCTAACAGAGATAGGTGAAAGAGGGGTCAATATTAGTGGTGGTCAAAAGCAAAGGGTTTCAATGGCTAGAGCTGTATATTCTAATTCGGATGTTTACATATTTGACGATCCATTAAGTGCTATAGATGCTCATGTTGCTAGACAGGTATTATTTAAATCTATGTAGTATCATCTCAGGGTTGTACTTATAATCTTACCATGCTGATACATTTAAAAAAATCAACTTGAACTCATTTTCTGAAACTTTTTAATTGTGAGTTTTTGTAAATTTTATGTTGTTAGTTGAGATCATTGTCTTTCAACTGAACCAAGTTCTTTTTAGGTTTTTAACCGCTGTATCATGGAAGAGTTGCAAGGGAAAACTAGGGTGCTTGTCACAAATCAGCTACACTTTCTGCCTCAAGTGGATGAAATTATATTAGTCTTAGACGGTAAAATTAAAGAGAAGGGAACCTTTATGGATCTCTCCCAAAACAGTTTGTTGTTCCAGAAGCTAATGGAAAATGCAGGGAAGATGGATGAACGTGTAGAAGAAAAAGCAGACAATAAAACTGATTACGTGGAAACGTCACAACCTGTGTCGAATGGGGTTGTAAGTGACTTTCTAAAAGATGCATGCTACACCAAGAAAGGGAAAATGAAAGAGAAAGGGAAAGTGAAAGAGAAAGGGATGAGATATGTACTCATTAAACAAGAGGAACGGGAAACAGGTGTTGTAAGTTGGAAAGTTTTACAGAGGTAAGACACTGAATTGTTCTTCAAAGATTTAAGCATCAAGAGAGTCTTAATAAAAAGATGAAGTAGATTACTTCTAGGAAACATAGATTGTCAAAATATTATAGGCTTAACGGTTGAATGAATTTGAGGATATATATGCTTTTCTGTATATTGCTCTGGTTGGAGTTGGTATATAATTGTAACCTAGTATTGTTCTTTTTTGTCAAGCAAAGGGGAATAAGCTGAGCAGGAGCTGTATGAGTTTCCTTCTCTACATGAAAACTTGGCTTATATGATCATAGTGAATTGGTGAATAACGCTTTGTTCATTGTTGGCAGGTATAAACTTTCATTAGGTGGGCTACGGGTGGTCATGGGTCTAATTACTTGTTATACACTAACAGAAGTCCTTCGAGTTTCAAGCAGCACATGGTTAAGTTTTTGGACAAGTCAAAGCTGGTCAAAGATTTATACACCTGGATTCTACATGCTTATATTTGTGATTCTCTCAATTGGTCAGGTATGTCGAGAGTTGGTACATGCACGTTAGATTGTTCTTTGTTATATGTTATCCTATTATATTGTATTTCTACAGTTGTAGCGTTATTTTTAAGTTGCAGAATCTCACAATCCCTTGCACAGAAAATTGTCTTATGAAACCTCAATAGTTCTACTGTGGTTTATATTCGCTGCAATTTGGGGTGTTTCTCTTATAATATATTGTGAAGTGTGTTATTCACATAACAGAAAAAAAGATTTTGCATGTTCATAAAAGAAAACTATCATAGTTGTGACCGTGATGTGGTTTGAAGGCGCTTAATCCACATTACTTGACTCAGGTAACAGTGACTCTGACGAATTCTTTTTGGCTAATCACTTCAAGTCTTCGTGCAAGCCAAAATTTGCATGACGCATTGCTACATGCTGTACTAAAAGCTCCAATGCTGTTCTTTCACACTAACCCAACTGGGAGGATGATCAATAGGTTTGCAAAGGATCTGGATGATATAGATCACAATGTAGCCGATTATATAAACACGTTCCTGGGTCAAGTATGGCAGCTCCTTTCGAGTTTTGTGCTCATAGGCATTGTGAGCACAATATCCCTCTGGGCCATAATGCCACTTCTAATTTTGTTCTATGCAGCCTATCTCTTCTATCAGGTATGTTTATTGTGGTATCAGCTCTTATTTACCTGACTATATTAATGTGCATCAAACTCAAAATATGATATTGAATTTGTTTCACAGAGCACATCCCGTGAAGTGAAACGCTTGGATTCCATTACCAGATCTCCTGTTTATGCACAGTTTGGAGAAGCATTAAATGGTTTGTCATCAATTCGTGCCTATCAAGCTTATGATTGGATGGCAATCATTAACGGAAGGTCTATGGATAATAATATCAGATTCACTCTTGCGATTGGTGGCTCAAACCGCTGGGTTGCTATAAGGTTGGAAACACTAGGAGGTATCATGATTTGGGTGATAGCAACCTTTGCTGTCATGCAAAATGGAAGAGCAGAAAACCAAGTACAATTTGCATCTACAATGGGTCTACTTCTTACTTATACTTTGAATATCACAAGTCTGTTGAGTGATGTTCTTAGACGAGCAAGCAGGGCTGAAAATAGTTTAAATGCTGTTGAGCGGGTTGGAACATATATAGATTTGCCTTCTGAGGCTCCAGCTGTTATTGAAAGCAATCGTCCCCCACATGGGTGGCCATCATCAGGAACAATCAAGTTTGAGGATGTTGTCCTCTGTTATAGGCCTGGACTTCTACCAGTACTGCACGGATTATCATATACAGTTTCTGCAAGTGAGAAGCTAGGAATGGTTGGAAGAACTGGTGCTGGGAAATCTAGTGTGATTAATGCATTGTTTAGGATAGTAGAAATAGAAAATGGAAGAATCTTGATTGATGGTTGTGATGTTTCTAAGTTTGGACTGGCAGATTTGCGCAAAGTCCTTAGCATCATACCCCAATCACCGGTTCTTTTTTCAGGTATGTACTTTAATTGAGCTAATGTGATTTTGCAACGTAAATATAACCATGCTAGACCTTATGAGATGCTTGAATAATGGTCATTCTATCTTGTGTAGGAACTGTACGGTTTAATCTTGATCCTTTCAGTGAGTATAATGATGCTGACCTCTGGGAAGCCCTAGAAAGGGCGCATCTAAAGGATGTCATTAGAAGGAAGTCCTTCGGTCTCGATGCTGAGGTAAAGCCTCCTTTTTATTGGTTAAGTATAGGGTCTGATAATGCTTAGTTGAACTGTAACTCCCGTTTTTCATTTCTTCACTCGGATGCATTGAATAGCAGATAATCTAGTTGTTGAAACGAACAGACTGATGGTATTTTGGATTGTATAATGTCTTGATATATCTAAATAGAGAAACTAATGTATGATTTTTAATATTGTCATTAATGAATCAAGGTTTCTGAGGGTGGTGAGAATTTCAGTGTTGGACAGAGGCAGCTAATAAGTCTTGCTAGAGCATTGCTACGGAGATCAAAGATTCTTGTTCTTGATGAAGCAACTGCAGCTGTGGATGTTAGAACTGATGCTCTCATCCAAAAAACCATACGTGAAGAATTCAAATCTTGCACCATGCTTGTTATTGCTCACAGATTGAACACCATTATTGACTGTGATCGAATTCTTGTTCTTGATGCTGGTCAGGTATGCCTTCACTTTAATGCAATTCCTGCATCTTCTGTTTAGGGGATATATTGCTTGCATAAGAAGAAAGTAGAAACCCTAGGGTAATGCTTATTCTTTAACCTTTGGTTTCAAGAGAAACTATCCATTCATAACTTTCGATCTCCCCGGTTAGGTCCTGGAACATGGTTCCCCAGAAGAACTACTGCTGAATGAAGAGAGCGGATTCTCCAAGATGATCAGAAGTACAGGGCCTTCTAATGCTCAGTACTTGCGCAGCCTGGTATTTGAAGGTGAGAAAAATTAGAGAAATAGAGACGAGACCAAGCAACTGGTTGGCCCGAGACCAAGCAAATCAGTACCATCTTCAATTTTTCATACAGCTGTACCTATTTTATCTAATAAATTGGCTGCAACACCCTTCACAACTACTATACCCTTTGACGTTATATAGAACAATTTGTCGCTCCAGAATCCTGTTCTTCGACTTGGACATTAATCAGAAAACAACAGTACTACTGTAATTAAAAAAAAAAAAAAAAAAAAATGGTCCCAAAACGTAATTAACAAACTCTAACTTAATTAACAAGAATCAACCGAATTAACTTAATTAACAAGAATAATAAAAAGGGAAAAAGACCATTTGCACAAAATAGAAAAAGTCAAACCTCATTTCAATGATAATCTTTTTT
>NC_020492.1:15353519-15387272 GCF_000184155.1 Fragaria vesca subsp. vesca | reverse complement strand
GAGAGAGAGAGAGAGAGTTAATGATCGGGAAAAAAAAGGAGAAAAAAAGTTAAATTAGGGTGAGGGTATTGACGTCATTTTATTAGAATTCATTGGAATGGGGTTGGTAAAGAGATTTTCATTGAAATGGGCAATAAACCTTTAAAATTAGTACTAAAGTGTCATTTACTCTAATAAAGAATATGGTCCAAAACGTAATTAACTTAATTAACAAGAATCAACCGAATTGCTAGAATAAATAATAATATAAAATAAAAATAGTAATCAGCCTGCAGCAATGGGATTGAGCACATGTCCCATAAACAGCACTGTTCCAGCCCTGTCTTCCCTGATGAAGAACATGAATGGGTGATCCGCCACAAAGTCTTCTTTTCGAGGCTCCTCATCATCGCTATCACTACCCATTTCGTCACCATACTCTTCCTCATAAACAGTAGCAGCTGCAGCTGTTGCTCCATGTTCATCAACTTCAATCATGGATTCATGAACTATTTTCACATTGTCTAACAAATTTGCCTGTCCTAGTTTCTCCAGAATACCAGTAGCTTCAAACGCCGAAGAAAACTTAAACTTTGGAATCAAGAACTTACCCATGCCACTTCAACCCATTCTAGGATTGTACTGCTAAGATGACCATCTATGAAACCGGGCTCTGAACAAACTCTCGCAGCTAGAGCTGGCAGCCCATCTATTGCGTCTGGAAGAAGCAAGCACGTAGAGAAGCTTCCGCTTCGGCCGTAATGTTCATTATCTGATTGGTAAATAAGTTTCAAGACTTTAAAGCCGTCAAAAGCCTTAATAAGGTGGGAGTCACTGCTCGTCATAAAAGGTACTCCCTTGATTGTGTCCCCATTGAGGAGATGAAACTCATGATGATTCTCTTCTTCTGAGTACGTGTATGGTTCATAGAAGTCGTAATGCTCACTCCAAGAGCCTTTGAAGTATAAAGCACTTGCAAAGATGCGTCTTGTTAGGTCGGTGACTGAGTTTGGAGAAAGAATATCAGTGATGAGGCCTTGTGTCTCCTTCTCCACCCATGAGTTCACTTCCACTCTTACTTTCTCTGGGTTGGCCTTGAAATCGACTTCTTTAGGGTTGCCTTGTAAGACCTGCACGCAGCACGCCACCTCTTTGTAGGAATTGTCAGAGGTTTGGACATAAACCATTGGCCAAGTTCAAACATGGCCCTCCTTTGGCCGATCCGATCCGTCGGCTAGAACGCAAGTGATGAGATGGTAGGCGAGGGAGTTGAGGTCGTCCACGGACTTGGACTTGAGAAAAGAAAGAAACCGGTCCTGATCGGAACCACTTTTCCCGGCGGCTACTATGCTCAGGACGATGTAGATGGATAGCGGCGAGTACACCATGTTTGTGTTCTTGAACTCATCAGTTTGAAGGAGATGCTTCGTGATCTCCAGTCCGACGTTGGTTTGGTTGGTGATGGATTGTTTTAGAGCCTTTTTTGTTGTTTTTTGGTTTTCGTTTGCAGGTTCTATTGGGTTATTGAGATCCATTAGAGGAGCTCGAGCTTTAGGAAGAACGAAAGAAACCGGCCGGAGGTGATTATATATAGTAAGCAAGTCGCAAAAGGTAATCTTGCTTTAGGGTTTAGGACTTTAGGGTTTTGGAGGTGGAAGGCGGAGAGGTGAAAGGCGCCTTGTGATATATATTGCGGTGTGTCTATTAAACCTATTCTTCATGTTTGTTTTCTTGCAAGTCAAGATATCCAAGTTTGTGTTTTCGGAAGACTAAACTTCAGCATTAATAAGATAGTGACGAAGGAATAGGTCAATGGCCCCGAAGCCCGTCAACGTTATTGGTCGTGAGAATTTGGTCATAGAAACTTTATTTTATAATAGACTCTCATAATGGTCTATTGTAGTTTATTTAATTCATTAAGAGTATAATTATCTTTCTGTTGTTTAGTTTGGCTCTGGGAATTTAAAATCTGATTTTGTTAGTGGGAATAAAATTCTTAAAATTAGAGCTAGTGGGCATTGTCCCTTTTTCTTTTATAGATACAAGTTTGTAGTCCATTAACATGTTATAATTTTGTAGTAAGTCCTGTTTCTTAAACTTGACAGGATTGATGCATGGTTGTATGTATCTTGTATGATTCGAAAGACTTGCCTCTTTGACTTGTTTCTTAGAGACGATCGAGGATAAGTTTAATAGACAAACTCTTCTGCAATCAAGGGACCTTGTGTACGTTAGTGTATGTGGGAGCTGAATCTTCCTTTGATCTATTGTGTATGCTAGATCTTGACCTTATTATCATGTGTTGGGCGTTCATGTGTTGGGCGTTCGGTTATGAACTTAAGATGACTAAATTGTCATGGCGTGGCGTAAAATATGCAAGGACACCCCCCCTCTTATGTGGTGCAGAATCAATTTGCACAATGATGGTTCTTATTACAGTCCTGATCGATGAGCAGATGGAGTTGGAAAAGATGTGGTGACACGCCATTGATCGGAGCTGTGGTAATCTGGTCGATATCAGCTTCCAGAACTTTGGTATAGCGATGCACTTCTTGAGTATATCACTGACTGGTATGCATTAGAAATCATTATGTCAAGTCTTTTGGTTCATATATATGCATCAAAATGAAGTGTCTAGCATGTTGGAAACTTAGAATTAGTTCTGTGTACATTTTGTGTTAGTATCACTATATTGTCTGACATTGGTTTTCAAACTTTGCAACAGTTCACTTCGAATCAGACGTCTTATTTTGGACAGTTGCTCAGTAACTAACGAGGGATTAAGTAATTCAATCCATAATTTCCACTGCTGGAGCCTGGAGGACCTTGAAATTTCACCCAAAAACTCACACGAAAACTCTCTAATGATGCAAGTTCTATTGAACAGGCACTTGCCATGGCCGGAACAATGCCTGGTTCACGCCACCTCCAGCTTTTTGTGAATGCAGTGACCAGTGATTGCTTGGCCAACATCCTTGATATTTGTTCTCATCTCGAGTCGCTTGATCTGCGCAATTGTTCCAATCTTAAGTTGGGAGGAGATTTGGAGAGAAGATGTTCAAACACTTGAGGTTCGAGAGGATCATGATAACCAGCCTATGGGCCCATACATCATGCAGTATTTTTTTTTTTATTACTGCTCATAGGTACAGCTCTCTTGCCCAGGAACAAACTTTTTTTCTTTCTTGATGAGGATGCTCTCATGCAATCTGATGCGGAATTGATATGTAATTCAAGCATCAGAGATTAATAGTAATTGACTAGTTATATAGGAATTTCAGCCTGTAGAGACAAACTACCTTACAAGGTTTTAATACAGTTATACATATAGCTAGGTTAATAGTTTGGCTGTTTTCATGAGTACATAATTCTGCAAAAACCTTTACACTTTCATTCACCTCTGATCGAAGCAGTATAACCACCACCTCAGGCTTCCAAATATAACATCTGAACCCCATTCAGAAAGAATAATCCTTCAAGTCCGCCTTAGAATCATCCATGTCAATGTCAGCTGCACACTCATCTTCAGTAAGAGGAGGGAGTTGCCTGCTCTTGCGCCTCAAATTCTGCTTGTGCCACTCACTCTTGAAGTGATCCCTGAACAGCTTGGAATCGCCAAAAGATGCATTGCAAGTGCTGCATTTGCTTTGTTTTCCTTCCCCTGTGGTGGCCTTCACATTCCCAGTAGAGATGCTCTGTGCTTGCATTTTCTCACTCAGTTGAATTGCTGAATCAGATGAATCCTTCTTTGCCAAGTCAGAATCACTAGTTCCTTTCTTCTTTGATGATTCAGAATCAGCTGATTCAATGAGTGAGCGTGGTGGTTCATCCTCATATTCTTCGTGTTGATCAATAACTGTGTCACCCTCTGCATGCACAGAGAGAGCAAGAACTTCATACCTTCCATGCAGTGCCATCAACAAGCCCTCACAGTCCCGATACAAACCAGGGTCCAGTTCACAGATCTACAAAACAATAAAACGCATTAGGACCAGCAGATAGAATTCAAAACTACTCCCATGATGTTCACAGATCTATAAAACAATAAAATACATTAGGACCAGCAGATAGAATTCAAATCTACTCCCATGATGTGGGATGCATACATGCAACTTAGTTAAGACAAGCTTGAAAGAATCCCAGCAGTTTAGGAAATGACTTCCCATGTAAAGTAGCAAATTTCTTTCACTTACAATGGATAGCTGATTTCCTGTTGGATCTTTTGAAACAATGGAAGCATTCCAAGTTGTAAGCTTCTCCAGGAGTGCTGAGACTTCCTGCTCAGGAACCGTGAGTCGCAACCTCATGGGAGATCTTTTGATTGGGAACTGCTTCTGCAGCTCATGAATGACTTCAAGGGCCTGCAGAAAAATAGTATTAACCTTTAGCTATATGCAAAATGAAATTTAAATGTAGTACCTTTCAACTGATAAAAAACATGCAACTCTTAGATTTCATATTCTGAAATTTTCTTAGGATCAACACTCTCCAAATACATACATATATACTCCACAGATGACTACACAACCAACATAAAGCTAACAGACCCTTTCAGACTTCATCTCTACCATTAATGAAATCATATAGTATTCCATTTGGATAGCAGTGTAAACAACAGGGATAATTCACTACTTTAGTTCTTGCATAAGGTACAGAAGAGATCACAATAACTCACCTGCTTCTTTGAGCCACTGTGAGGATCCACATTAAAATGAATTTCGTGCATCAACCTCTCAATCAAACTGATAGTGTAAGGGCGCCGAGTCTCTGGATTATAGGTTTTCTGCATCACAATTGTGGCAATATCCCGAAACTGACTGGACAACTGAGATTCTCTCTCCTTCCCAGCGATCTGAAGCTCCCCTTTATCCAAGATCTATAACATAAAAAAGAAAAAACTCAAATCAATATTGTATTCACAAAACTAATCAAACCCTTAAGGCATACATTTTACTTGTCTGACCTCTAAACATATCTTGGTCTGATCATCCGACCCAAATGCAGCTACCAAATCCTTGGTCTTGGCAAGAACACCTTTGGAAACATTTGAGTACACCGTCTTTGACTGCAGCACCTCATCCAAATCTTTCTCTCTGCCTCAAAAGAAAACCATTAGCATCTTGTTTATACTCTTCCTACTCTATAAAATGCAACTTCCTCTGATGGAACTAAAATTAACACACTGCACATAAACTCTTCACAACTTACTCAGCATTCAATTATTTTATACATCCTCTTCTTTAGATACTTTCTTTTCTCACTGTATAAATTATCAACACATTGCTCATAAACACCTCAGTCTCCACACAGATTATACTCCAAATGATCAATCACAAGTAATTCGGCAGCATTCGATTACTTAGATACATAAAATCTCCATAATCTTCAGCAAAATGCACTAAACAACAGCAAAGTTCAGTCTCCACACAGATTTATACTCCAAACTATCAATCACAAGTAACTCAGCGGCGTTAGATTACTCGGATACATAAAATCTCCATAATCATGAGCAATATGCACTAAGAAACAGCAAAATCCATATCAAACTGAAATTATGTTAACCTAATTCACGAAAATTAAACTGAAAGAGCATAGCAGTGTATCGAAACCTCTAGAAAGAAAGAAACTAGGGTTTAGAAAGAGAGAGCTTACACGCCGGAGCGCCAGGAGAGGGCCTTGTTCTTGTAGCAAGCGATTTCGAAGCGATTGCCGCGCTTCTTGAGACGAACCACCGCCACGTTTGTCAGCCTCTTCTGCCCTATCGGCTGCTGCACCACTGACCTACCACCTCCCTTGTTACCTCCCCTGTTCATCATCTTGCCCTACTCTCTCGTTCTCTCTCTCTCTCTCTCTCAAACTTTGGAAATGTTTTGGTGGCACAAGAAACCCTATAAACAAAAAGGAAAAAGCTCCCTCTCAAGCCCTTTCTGGTAATTTCACCAACCGGGTCACCGGGTCCCGATTCGGGTCGGCCCAAATTAGATTCAAGAAGAGGGTTTATGCATCTTCTTCATTTTGAGCTTCTTCTTCAGAGAGAGAGAGAGAGTGAGCATGCCTTCGTCGCACAGTAAACGCGAAGAAGAAGAAGATATAGCTCCCGAGGAAGACGACTCAAACAGAGACGAAGCCAATGCCAAAACCTCCAATTTCTACGACGTTTACGGCCCTCAAGTAACTCTCTCTCTTTCTCAGTTTTTGTTTATTTTTCTGTAATTCAATCAATTCGTTATTAGGCTTACTATGAATTCATCGCGATAAAATTTGAAATGCTAGGTTTTTGTTTCTGCAACTTGAAAGCTACTTGGATTCGATTTTCGGTTGCAAGTGTTAACTATAATATGCATTGGTGTATAGAACCTTGAGTTTGATCGTTATTATTGTGAGCTCTAGTGCATTTGTGTTTGATGTTGTATGCCTTTTCTGCAGGCTAAAGCAGGTGTGGAGTTCAAGACTCCAGAAGCTAGCTCTACTCTGAATTTCGAAGTATGTTTTTAAGTACTTTATCTCTCTATTTTTTGTGAGAGGGTGGTTTAAAACCTGATTCCAAGTTGATTTTTTATAAATTGAGAAACGAAAGAATGAATGGAGTTTGTGTTGCGATGCAGGAAGTTCAACAACTAGTGACGTGGGTGCTTGCTGATGGATTCATGCCGTCTTGGGTTTTTGTTAAGGTAATTGATGCACTGGTAATTTTTCCTGTAATTTTGATCATTCCACTATATGCATGATAGCTTCCAATAAACTGTATTCAGTTGTATTGCCGAAAAATAGGATAATGTATGTTTTTCTGTTCATACTAAAACTGATGTATTCAATTGATAGGACATAGATGATTCTTAGTCATCCCGTCATATAGGTGGAAAACTCACTAAGCTGTGAAACATTACCCTGCCTTGTATACTTAAATATCTCTGTTATTTGTTTGAGCCGTGGTTGATGACAAGCCTACAGTAGAAAGTAACACAAATTCTTGAAGTTAATTATACAGTGCTCTTTACTTTTTTCAGAACAAGCCCCTCATCCCCAAAGTGGTTATGCTTTATGTTCCAGGCCTGGATGCAGCTCTATATTTATCGCAGCATCGACTATTTAAGGGTCTCGAAAAATGCTGTGGCAAACCTAGGCCAGTTTTAGCACTCAGGTGAGTGATAAATTTTCTTTGTTCCTGTGACTTTCGAAGACTTATTTACCTATTTCCTGTGCTATGCAGTTGTTACTGATTTCTTCTCTTCTTTTCAAATCTATGCCAGATATATGTCGCATGAAAATCAGACAATTGATGCGCTCCTCACAAGCAAACTAAAAAGAAAGAGGGAAGAAAGTGATCCAGCTAGAACAAAATCCAACCCGGAAAATCAACATGGTTTATAACTCGTTCTTTCATTGACATTCATACTGAGTTTCTGACCTTGTTCTCCTCTGCAATTTTTTTTAATGATACAGCTAAGAATTGGTTAGAGATCAGTAAAATTTTTCTAGGAGAATGCTTTTCCAACTTGTGTGAGTGGAGTTTGCAAGCGACAAGCACTTGAAACACAAAAGGGTTTCCAAGGTTTCAGTAATATGCATGAACTGAAAATAGACTGCATATCAGGTTTCCTAGTTGTTGCATTGGTCTAGTTGCTATTTTGAGGTTTGATTTATATCATCTGATTGAGTTCAATATTTGCTATTATCATCTTTTGTTCACTCAATTAAGTAATTTTCTCACTCAAATCATGCATGTTTTTTTCCCTGATTAGACCATGTTGTTAGTGGAATGTGCTAAATGTAATATCTGTTCATTTATATGCATTTTCATGAAACCATTGTCATTGTTTGTGGATCTTATACCAATAAATGTGGCTGTTGTACAGATGATCCATCCCCTGGGGAGCTTCTGAAAGATCTACCTTTCCCAATTACATTTTACACTCTTACAACAAAACAATTGGAAGACAATAATTATGTCCTCAATCAACCAGGTTACGTGATAATGCGATTTCGTTATTAAACTTTTATTTCTATTTAAGTTTAAGCTACTTTCTTAACAAAACAACTGAAGGGGATGAATATTGCTTCAATTTAATGCAGGTTTTCTTTCTACTCTTCCTGCTCCTTCTGGATCATCTCCTAATGAAATGTTAGCACTTGATTGTGAGATGGTAAATCCTTCAACATTAATGTTTAAAGACAAGGACATGTTTAGTTTATTTCAATAAAGTATCAGAAAACTGTTGGCTTGTAGGGAAGTTCAATGTTGAAGCACATCTTTTCCATTTATCTATACTCATTAGCTGATTGATGTATAGGGTGTTATTCCACCAGTAAAGATTCCGCTTTTGTACTGTGATACACAACACTGCTTTGTTTTCTGTAGTTACTTGAATTAGTTCTTCTGTTCTGCTTGATATGGAATCTTAAATTTTATTTTGTGTGAACCATTGAACATGATCATGGCAATGGGGTTTAGCTTTTCTTTAAAGTTATGATAGTATATATTTATTTCAACATATTATAGATGTATAGTATCATAATATTATTGAGATTTCCTGTATCCATGTATCCCATATCCGTGTGTAGTAGCTTTTTTATTGTTGAGTGGTCTTTTGTGTAATCAAGTATCAGTTATCATGTAGTCGATAACTACTGACTTCGATTTGGTTGCATGAATTTTGAAATATAAATGATATCGGAACAAAAGAAATAGATGGAAACAACAACAGTCTTTCACCCAGGTGTAGCTTTGTTAGTTATTCTAGTTTTTTAAAATTGTTCTTGTATATGGGTTTTTCTGTTTGTCCTTTTCTTCCCTTATAGTGTCTATAAAATTTAAAATTCAAGCTCTTCGTCTGTGATCTTTCAGGGTAACTTAATTGTGTTTGGTTGGTCCTCCTTTCTTTTGAGGGTTTTTTCTTCTTTTTCGAGAGTCACATTATGGAAGTGATAGTAGAGGCTTGTGGGATATATACTTATTGTCTTCAAAAAGGGGAAGGATATTATATCGGAAAAGCGATAAGAATTAGCGACTTAGTATTGTATGACACCTTTTTTGATAGGAAATACAGAGTGCTGGTAGGTAATGGTTCATGGGAGGTCACATACTTATATTGGAGCTCTAATTTCAAAATCCCAAGCTTCATCTGTTACATTCATAAAGTTTATCTCTGCTTTAATTGGAATTATGTTTTCAAATATCTTGGTCTTAGTGTTCTCGTGTTATCTTGGTTTTAATTTCTCAGTGTATCACAGAAGAGGGGTTTGAGCTAACAAGAGCCACGCTGGTGACTATAAAAGGAGAGGTAAGTCCCTCATTTAATCAAAGGAATTGGTGTTTAATGTGATTTGATTCAAGAGTTTCATGCCTTTTATTCTTCCTAAACTTAAAATTTACATAAGTGTCAGTGGGGAGTGGTGGTCTGGTGGAAGGGTGTGGGAAGGAGGGGCCAAGTCAACTTTCCTAGAAGTGGTCCTTTCAATAGCAACTAGAAATATAGGACCATGTAAAAGCATTACTTTTAACCATGGGGGTTACAAGAAACTAATACCGGACTAGGCCAATGCTCAGGGTCATCAGTGAATTTTACTCTCTGTTTCGGTTGTTGGTTGAATACATAAATTTCTGTGGCTTGTTATCAGTGTATTAAGCTGCTGCTGATTTGTTTGGATAGTGTTTTGTATATAGAGGTATCTGAGTCATTTGTATCCAGTTCTAAGTTACCGTGCAGGAGTTTCAAAGGAATCAATTTACAATGCATTCTTATTCCATAAAACTAATTAATCATTTGTGCATAAGAAGGTTTCGAATTGTAGAAACAAGGCAGTTTTCTCATATATCTGATATATCTACTCTTTTATCTCAGATATGTGGACATGCCTTGTTGTTAGTATGTTGATAGCATCTTGTTATGCTTTCTGGACTGAAGTATTAACTTAATTGTATCGCAAATCTCGCTTATAAGCTTTTTTGGATTCCTGGTATGACAATCAAGATCGTTTGTCTTCTAAAATTTTTACTGGGATATATTAATCTAGATTTGAATGATCTGAAATTTTCAATGTTATCGTAGTCTTAATTCTTTTTGTCTGTTATATGTAGGGATTTGTTTCTAGATATATTTTAACCATCCCCTTGATGATTTTCAGGTTATACTCGATAAATTGGTTAAACCTACAAATGCCATCAAAGATTATAACACCAGGTAAGTTTTCATTGAAGTTTTCATTAACCCTTTTATATAGTTGTGCAAGTCCTGAAACCATGTCCTGTAAACATGTTAACTTGAATAACATGCTTTTTTCTTTGTATGAATGTTGATTAGTGTGCCCCCCTCCTCTTCCTCCCCTCATTTTTTTCTGCACTGAAAGCCGAAATTTCTTATTAATTCATTGTTTCAGATATTCATATCCTTAAGAGTTCGACTCTCATTGCAGAAACGCATCTTAGCATATACTCATCCTTGCCTTTCTCCTAGTGATATGGTCTGACAGTCTCTTCTATTACATACATTATCCCCTAACTTAATTTTTAGAGAACTTGACATTTCTTTTATGTTAGTTATGGTTGGTTTTTTAGTGTTCTTTTGGTTATTTCATGCATCTAGTAGCTACCAGTAATAGGTAATTACAGGTCTACTGTTTGATTTAATGCAGTGTGAATGAGAATTTCTATTCAGTAAAGAAAAAAGGAAAATTTAATTAGATTGACAAGAGCCCTTCTGTGCAGGTATAGTGGAATCACACCTGAGATGTTAGACGGGGTGACTACAAGCCTCAAAGATATTCAGGTCCATTACTTGGTTCTTGCTTTTCATAATGTAGACATGCATGCATTCATGTACTTGCATGGATGTGGATTCACGTACTAGTGTGACTAATTTGATGATATAATGTTATATTCTGTTATAGCAGTTGCTTTTTTATATGCAGGAGGACTTCCTAAAGCAGGTTTACAAAGAGACTGTCCTAGTTGGACATTCGTTGGAGAATGACTTATTAGCATTAAAAATCAGTCACAATCTCGTGATTGATACAGCAGTATTGTACCAGCACCCTGGTCCGCGATCTTACAAAGCTGCTCTTAGAGTTCTTGCCAAGAGATATCTTAAAAAAGAGATACAGCAGTCAGGGAATGGTCATGACAGTACTGAAGATGCAAGAGCTGCTATGGAACTGGCGCTTTTAAAGATTAGACATGGTAAGTGACTTTCTTAAGCATATATTATACCATGGACTAGTGAATTTTATGGTGGGTGGAGATTGAGGGGTGTATACTTGGCCTGCCAAACAGTTTGAGATTTCTCTGAATTGCCATCATTAAGACCTTTTATTGCCCATGTCTACCCCACCACTTTTCCTAATTGCATATTTTGTTATGATGAGAATACATTTCCTTCCATTTTATGTAAAAAGTTAGAAAATCAAAACACAGTGTATCAACAGTGTATCTGAATTTGGCACCTTATCCAAAAAAAAATTTCTGTAATTGTAAAAAGCAGATAGATGTTTTTTGGTATTTTATGTCTGGTATTTTTTAAAATCATGTGTAATATTGTATATTTATGCTTCTTTGCTGGATCAGGACCTGACTTTGGTACAGGACCATCAGTTTTCCGGAAAAAGCTACTAAAAGTTTTGAGTGATAATGGAAAGACCACCTCTATCATTGATGATGTTGCAATTGTAAAGCGCTATGCCTCTGAATCATCCCATGCATTTCCTGTGGCCTCTGATGAGGAAGCTCTATCTAAAGCTGTAAAGGAGGTACACTGCAAATGCTGTATTCACTATTTTTTTTGTATTCACATTTGCTACAAATGTGTACAGGTTTGTTCACCTCTGCTATTGGTTGTAGGCAAGGAATGAGAAAGTGCACTTTGTCTGGACTCAATTCTCAGAATTACATCGTTTTTTAAAGAATCAAGCAGAGGATGCTGAGAAATTAAATGCAAGACTTGCTCAGATGATAAGCATGCTTACATGCCATAAGAAGTCTGGAGATAAAAAAGGTATCAGATGGAGTTTGACTTCTGAACTAAAGGAAATTCTTATTTGCCTGGACACTAGAATACGTTCTCTTTATGCTGCACTGCCCACTAGTGCCATGCTTATCATTTGTACCGGTCATGGAGATATAGCAACTGTAGACAGGTACATACTACATTACACCTTAATAATGCATAATGTTCACTATTTCCTTCATGGATTCTTTTTCAGTGGCCTTTAGGTTATGAGTCTGGCTTCCACCTTGTGGAACTGGAAGACACCGATCAGCTAGTTGTATTTTGTTTTTAGTTTGTACAGGCTTCTTATCATATTATGTAAATAGTCTGAAGTTTGATTGTTGCATGCCAAGTTAACTAATTGCAGTTGATTCATGTCTCACCCAGTTTATTTTTTCTGATAAAGATTAAACAAAATGCTTTCGGAACCTGTGGAAACCACGATGTGTCGGGATAGCATTGTAAAGGTTTTAGCGGAGCTCAAGGCCCAAGCTGAGGTAGCTTTATGTTTTGTGGGTGTGAAGTGAGTATCGTCGTCCCAAGTCCATTTTATAACCTTGTCGTTTATACGGTTTTGATAGTTTTGATGTAATAAACTCGTAGCTTGAACATATTTAACAATTTATGTAAAAGCTGTTTCAATATATCAAAAAAAATTAACCCATTTATACAGACTGCAATAGTTCATAGGAGATAGGACAACCAAAGACAAATTTTCTCCTCCCATTTTACAACTTAAAATTGATCGTCCATTATGATATGGGTAACCTGGGACTGGAATCACAGAGGAAAGTACAGAACTCTATAATTTAGGTTCTGCATGATTTGGGTTTTGAATCAGACCTTTAAAGTGTACTATTTTCTTTTTCGAGGTAATCAAGTAATACATGAAAAGTACAAATACATGTCCTATTACAACCATAGGCTTCTTACATCAATGTTAGATAATCCTAACTCCCTTGTTTATTTAACTCGGAATACATGTATCAGCATAAGTCTGGTTCCACACAAAATTACAAGTCAAGTCTAAATGAAATCATAGCAGTACTTGGAGCTTAATGATACACGCACATTCACCATCACCTCCATGCTGAAGCAACAATCAAGGTTTTGTCTTCCCATCCAAAATGAAGTGCACCCATTTCTTCCTTTATCTTGTACCTGTCACAATACATTCTGATAAGTTCCCGAATCAAATCAGTAACACTTGTACTCATCGGACTTGAAGTAAACCCAGCCATGGCCATCCTGGCCCTCCACTTCCCTGCAACCTCATACCGCTCTATTCTTTCCTCGCCTTCGCATGCAACGATGTTTACTATATCCCGTGCAAGGCACTGCTTTTCAACATTCATCCTATCCTGGCTCTCCCTTGGTATAGCTGCTTCAAGGGAATCAAAGACAGCAGAGTAGTAATTGTAGGCTTCAACAAATCTTGGGAAGAATGGGGTAGTATTGGTGTTCACATCTTGTTCCACAACTGTGACGAGTTTTGGCCTCAAGCTCTTTGCCAGCCGGAGAAGCTGGTCTCTCTGGTTTACCGTCGAAACACTCTCATCGGGCATGTGGTGAAGCTGAAAAGCAAAATTTACAACGAGTGCTTCGCCTGGCCTACAGTCCAGCATTGAAGGACTGACGATTGAAGTCTTTGAGGCAACTGCTTGAAACTCAAACGAAACACCAAGTCCTTCTGCTAGCTGCTCTAGCCTTTGGCCGATGGTATTAAGTCCCCCAACGGGACGCTGAACTGACTCAGGGTCATCAATGCCCGTCAACCTCAAGTGCAGTGGCTTACCGGGCAGTTGAGCAAGTGTTTGTATGAGTGTGATGTACTGATTCCCCTGGTTTATGTCAAAATCTATTATATGGACTCTCTTGTCATCTTTAGTAGCTTCTATAATGGCTCCATTTGCTGCCATAAAACCAAATTTAAAGCAAGGGCACACCTCAAAAAGAACTTGCATGGCTGCAAGGCGATAAGAGGATGGGGGTTCCTTGCATTTCAAAGCTCTATAGAGAAATTTTCCTGAGGAAGCCATGCGAGCTGCAAGGCCTTCGACCATATATGCTGCAATCCTCTGATGAGGATCTCCCTGAATTGAGACCAGCTGGCGAAGCTCATTTATCATGGTTGATGCTTCTTCAATATTTCCCTCTGAAAGTGCACTAGCACAGTCAAAGAGCAGCTGCTTGGGTGTACGAAGAGATGTTCCTGATATTTCTTTGTTGCTGCTGATGCTGCTTAGATAAGAATCAGATGATGAAGACTCCTTGGGTGAGTCATGGAGCAATGCATTCTGGATTGGTTCAGTCCATTCACCATCAATTTCCATGCTTTGACCACTGCCAATCATCTCCTCATCATGTTCATCATCGTTGTCCTCAAGCAGTGCTCTCTCCAATTCTTGAAGCTTCAATCTCATCTTATCATCATCAAAGCTAACAGCATCTGGGCTTTGACTCTCTAAGTAATCTGAGTCAATGTTGGTTCGGTAAGCATCATGAAGCCTTGTGGACATAGAAGTACTAGATGGATTTTGAGTGGTGAAAGAGGAAACAGATCCAGCTCTGCGTGGATAAAATGAGGCACCATGCTCATTAAACGAACTTCCAGTAATGCTAGAGCTAGATGGATGCGCAACTTCTTCACTTGGGGAGTCAAGGAACTCATAACTCTCGGTGGAGTAAGAATCAGTCGTATACATGGTATTACTCTTATCGGCACCAAATGTTTGGGTGGAAGTGTCATTGCTTCCCTTCAGAGAGTAGAGTTTCGACTTTCTGTACGATGTGGCAGACAGCTCCACTGGCCTGACTAAAGACATGGTTTTCTTTTACTTCTTCAGTTGTTGAGGAAGACTTGTATTATAGAATTTAGATCTGTATCACAATACATCATACATTAGATGGTAAATTAATGTCAAACTCTTATTGAGTTTGGAACTTTAGCAAGAAACTAGATTGGCACAGACAAAGTAACATAAGAAAACAGTTCAGCAGACCTTGATGGACATATTACTTTTCTAGATTAATAATCCATAAGCAGAAGTATGTGTCTTAGTCAAAAAGAGAGATGAAGAGTTATATCCAATGAGCAAACTCATCATTACATAAAATTGAAGTAGTTTGTAATGCTATACCAAGCAACTAGTAATTGCAGGAACCATGTGGATTTGTGCAGAACATTACTACCACTGGGAGCATACGAAGATACCCCATTCTAGAAGTTAACACAGAGCGGGAAAGAATCACAGAAAAATAGGGTTCAGTAGAACAACAGTGATTGAAGAATTAAATGACCAAGAAGCATGGATATTGTGAATTTGTTGGAAGAAGTGATCCTTAGGAAAGACATCTTAGTAGCTCACCAACTTGAGGAAATTAAGATCTCAATTGCCTAATAGGGAGACATAACAGTAAGTCTGTTACTGATGACTTTCGACCAATTTCCATATAGATTTAAGGGTTGGTCAAGAAACTAGGTGGATCAGAACTCTTGACTAAGTTCTGAAGGCATGTAGTTGAAGTTATTTTCCATGAGTTCCCATGAAAGCCTCTTTGCCAGAAAAAGAAGGTAGGACTACACAGGGCCTAAAATGGAACAACAGCGCCAACTATTTAGTTTTCATAGTCACTTTGAGGCAACAAGTTCAACAAATCCGGAAACATGCGGAAAAGAACCTTGTTAAGAAATCCAAACAACAAAAGAGTGAAGTATGATTCTTTCTGTGATTACAAACATGCATGAGAAAGATCCATGCCTAATTCATTGATTTCACACACTGTGTAAACAGAATAAGCAAACAATAATTCATAATAATCCAGTTCATAACATAAGAAACTTAAGAAATTGAACAAAAGAGGAAAGAAATGATATACCTTATGCTGAAATATGAGAGAGGATCAAAGATCATATGAGCAACCAGTGATGATGTCCTGTAAAGTTCATTGGAGAAACCCAGATGAAGATGAAGTTGAGAATTTGGTTTGGACTTTGGAGGAAGAAGAAGAGCTATAGGATTTGACCTTGGGATATATGAAAGACAAGAGAAAAGGCCAAATCAACTCCTTATAGTTAATGGTGTATAAAATATTATCAGATTGTGAGGTTAGGTAGGTTGAGAAGCAACAAACAAGCAGAAAACAAAAAAGAAAACAACCAGAACAAATGATTAACAAAGAAGAAAAACCCAGTTGATATTTGGAAGGATGTGTAGCTATTCCTATATCAATCAAGAATCTGACCCAAAAAACCAAGACCCAAAACAGTGAAGAAAATTCCAACCTTCTGGAAATTAAAAAGTAGTGAGAAACTGAGTTCCACCCAACAATATACCCTTCAAGGAAACTTCTCTCTCAATGTCTTCTTCAGATTCCCAGTTCTATTCCAGTCTGCATGTTTATACCAACTTGTCTTTTGACTAAGCCTGTTGACAATAGTAGTACAAATGTGTTGCTCACCATTATAGTACTTTGGCCCCAGTCAATCCTGACTGTACAATTTGCATTCCAATGAATGGACAGACGGTGGCAGATTGGGTAAAAGTTCTGCTTGGACGACTGGTGGAGGTCATAGGTGTGAGAACAGTGAGAGCTTTGTACGGTAATGGTTGAAAAATGGGACCAAAATATTGGGTGTGCTTGGTGACGACGACGATGATAATGATGAAACACCCGAAACATACATATTTTATAGTCGAACGCGTAGTCGTGGTGTGGCTGATATTCCTGGCAATGGAATTACAGCGCTTATGAGTTCTGTGTCGACAAAGTCAAAGGTTGAAGTCTCTTTCTTTCTTTCTTCCATTCTATTTTTTTTTTTTTTTGGTATCAGTTAAAGTAAACCATTCATACAAAGTTTGAACTCTCAAGCTTATCTAGACTGGTCTGTCTAGTCATGCATACAAAGAAATACACAAGTTATATGAAATGGTAGATTAGTTTTATGCAACAATACATCATTAGATAATGACCCTATTGGATATAGTGGGTATATTGATCTCATACACTAGTGACAAATCATGCGGCGATATGGTAGATCAATTTCTTATATAAGTTATAAATTATCAATATCGATTACAAGATGAAGCATCTTTCAATAATGTACTACATTCATATGCTTAGGATTTCTTTTTTTAATTGGTGGTACTAATTATTAAGTTACTACTCTACGAAGTGGGTGGATTAGCAAAAGCATTTCTGGATGACATTGTTGCTATCTCTAGAGCTACGATGAGCTCTTCCTCTAATTTTTAGTCTTTTTGACCCCGTTTGTAACAAAAAAAAAATGTGAGTGGATTAGTCTTTTCTTATATCATAGGAAGTGTATCTTTCAACTTCTATATATGTCACTCAACTTAACTTCTATAAGACCTTATTTGTTTCGCGGAAAATAGGTATCATGAAAGGTTGTTTATTTCATGCGTTTGAAAAAACAAAAGAAAATGAAAGACTTTCCTGCATGAAGGAAAAATATAGGGGAAAGTGGTTCCTTCCAAAATCCAAAGGAACCATTTTCCTTCCTTCTTTTTCTACATTTATTACTCACACCATAATATTTTATTTTATATTTTAACAACTTTTCGTATGGTTTTCTTTGCGTTACCAAACATTAGAATGAAAACTTTTCTGAAAATTTCATTTCTCATGAGAAAGAGCAAGGAACTACTTTCATTTTTGTGAAACAAACGAGGCCTAATGTCTCTTCGTATCGTTGGAGTTAGGCAGATAGTTGTTGGACCCCATTTATATTCTAGGTCTCGTTTAATTTGCAAAGAAAAAAATAAATATAAATTACATTGGTGACAATACCGACTAAGCATGCTCCAACGCTGGTGACTTTGCTAGAGTTTTCGTTGGCTGATCCTGCTACAAAACATAGTTTTGGGATTGGAATGGAACGACAAAGAATTAGTAATGGGAAAAGAATCAGACATGTCATCAATCATGGCTGGGAATTAGTAGAGTGATTGAGTATTTGAGAAAGATTAGCCAACTTATATAAAATACTTCCGTAGGTCCGTTATCTTATCAAAAGCTTGATTCAAGTCCACATGCATGAACAATTTGGTAGATGCACAATCTATGTCTATCTTTTATATAATAAAACTGTTACAGTGAATATTTCAAAATTTTAAAAACATGACAATGAATAATTTTTCGAGCGTTCGATGTGAATTTATGTAGGTTAATGATCAGGCTGGTTATGCTTGCTTTTTATTGGATTTGTTGGTCCGGAATCCATTCTATTTTGTTGGGTTCGTGATAACGATGATGGGGCAGTAGGGGTTAGGCAGACCACCGAAAGTGTCTTGTATCGTCGTTGTTGAGGTATTGGTGTCCACTCTTACAGGTAGAAGATGGCCTGGGCCTTTTTAGGCATGGGCTCATGGCCTTGGATTTGTAGTTAGGACTGGGCCTCGCTCAGTATAGTGCTCTTTTTAGGCTAGATGAACTTGGTTGTGCTCCTAGGTAGGCCTTACGTCATTGAATAAACTTGAGAAGTACTTGGTCTTATTTCGGTTCCTTCTTTAGCATCGCAGCCTTAGGAAATTGCTCTCGGGTTTCTTTGATTTAATTGTGTACTGATTGCATGTTAGATTGTCTATGTACTGTTATATTTTAGTTTTAGATCAATTAAGCAGGTAATTCAATTTTGTGGTAGCTTTTTTTTTTTTTTGATCCGATGTCGTAGCTAGGTGAGCTATCTCTATGTAACCCTTTTTTTTTTTTAATAATATTAATTGATTGGCGTCCCCTTATAAAATTTTGTTTTTTTTATTTTGTTTTTGTTTTTATTTCATTTACCATTGCACAATGTATGGGCCCTCCGCCATGAATAGTCAAGGTGAGTCTTGAGCCCAAACCAACTTGAACTAGAATTTCGTTTTTTCATCTCATTTTTTGTGGTCCAAGGGTCTGATGTTCAAACTTGTAGAATAAGAGAGACGGAGAGATATTTTGCAATTCTGTATTCTATAGATTTGAAGTTAATATTTGGCCCAACAAAATTAGTTTCTCATGTTACTGCAAGGCATCCAATGGCTAGGAGACCAGCTACGCAGCTAGGGGAACGACCATTAATCAGGCAGGAGTTCATTAGCTTTCTTTAGATTTTTCCCACTCTGGGATGACCATTGCTTCTAGTCCACTACCTCCACGAATAATTCCCAGATTAAGAAGACTGTTTATTTAGCTCAAGTAGGATAGAGCCTACATGACCAAAGAAAAAGGATGAACAGCTTAAGCAAAACATCAGACGACAAAGCAGCGTACAATACAAGAGCATTTCAGGTTGTGAAGTTGTAGGACTGAGCTCGATTACCATTCTCTAGATCCCCGGGATCGAGACATGGAGGCAAACATGGTTAATTAGACGCCGCCCTCTTATTTCCTTGGCCGGTGTAGATATACACCATCCTAGCTAGCTAGTTGTGACCTTATCGAGTTATCAGTGCTTATCGTTACGTACCTTCAGTGTGTCAAACATCAATACATACCTGCTTACTGCACCACCACTCTCTCAAAGCTTGGTGGCCGGCAGTGCCGGCCCATGGGCTGTGCCAAGTGTGCAGTTGCATAGGGCCTCCAATTTTGGAGGGTTAAAAAAAAAATTGTACACCTATATTATGTAGAAAGATGTAGCAAATTGCCAATTGGAGTTGTAGTTCGGTTGGTTTTCCTTTGGATTTGTGTATTTGAGACCCAAGTTCGAATCTCCACACACACATTTTAATTCCCTGAGTAAATTGAATTGTGCCAAAGAGATTGTCAGATTGTTGCTGACTTAGATATTGATCCAGTGTTTCCTGAGAAGAAAAAGAAAAGAAAAGTTCACAAGAAGAGACATTTTGATGAGATTGACACTGAAACTCAGCCATCTGAACAACTCATTGAAGAATCAAGTCAAGAATCTTTCAGAGTTCATTACTTTGTATACATAATTGATCAAGCAATCGGTTCATTGGAAAGAAGGTTTGAGCAATATGAAGAGACATTTGGGTTCTTATTCACAGCAAAGGAGTTGAAGTCCTTGGATGCTGATGAATTGAAAAGAAGTTGCAACAATCTTGAAAAGAAGCTCGAGAATGGCCACACTTCCGACATTGATGGTGAGGATTTATTTAATGAATTGGAACTATTACAGATACAGCTAGTGCAATACTAAATTTCTTGAAAAGAGCTAATTGTTATCCTACTAGTTGTCTTGCATACAGAATTTTGTTAACAATTCTAGTGACAGTAGCATCAGCCGAAAGAAGCTTTTCAAAGCTAAAAATATTGAAATCTTACTTGCGTTCAACCATGTCGCAAGAAAGACTAAATGCTTTGGCTTTGATTTCCATTGAACATGAGTTCTTGGAAAAGCTTGACTATGAGAGATTGATTGATGATTTTGCATCTAAGAGTGCTAGAAGATCAGTATTCAGAAAATAGTATTGCATTGGCTATTTCATCTTGGTAAAAGTCTGGTAGTATTGTAGTACTTGATGCGTCTTTATAATAAAGTAGCTGAGATTT
This sequence comes from Fragaria vesca subsp. vesca, assembly GCF_000184155.1. Taxonomy (NCBI): domain Eukaryota; kingdom Viridiplantae; phylum Streptophyta; class Magnoliopsida; order Rosales; family Rosaceae; genus Fragaria; species Fragaria vesca. Next base: position 15,366,792 of record NC_020492.1, on the reverse strand, counting down.
TTGGTAATTCCTTTTGAAGTCAATGTAACATGCTTTTACAGAGCATTTGCTTTTGAAGTCAATCTAATATGCTTTTACAGAAAATTTGCTTTTGGTCTTCTATCTTTTTTGTTTGCTGTTTGATATGCTTATATACATGCCTATTTGTGACACCATGCTTCTAGTTTTAGTGTATTGTTTCTCTTTTATCAAGAGCACCTAAAGGGCCACATTTTATATCTCGCATAAGGCCTCTAAACACGACGGACCGACCCTGGTGGCCGGCAGCTCATCAACACTACTAGGTACCATCCGTTTGGTATACCTACACACGAGCTCTTGTGGGCTATATCCCACCTTAAATTTTGAAAACACATTTATTTCTAGCTAAATTTTAGTTCAAAAAACTAAAAAATAAAATATACCCCACCCCAAATTTTTAAATTTAGTCTATATGTTATCAAACTTAGTCCGTTTCTAACATAAATTAGTACGCGTTTATTAAAAGAAAAATTTATAGCCTATCCCATTATAAAATTAGAAAATCCTGGCTCGGCCATGCATGCATGCAAAGTTCTTAGTAAATAAGTACATGTTGTTTTTCCGAATTGCCAAACGCCCCCATATATAGATCAAGGGAGTGACATGCTCCGATCGACTTCCTCCGAGTTCCCTTGTTGCATATGTAGCTTATTTAGTAAACAAAACTACTCGTACATACGTACAGATAATGCTGTCGGAATGTTTTGGGACGTCAACTCTACTCCGTGAATTCAATCTATAGGCTAGGGTTTCTACCCTCCAGCATATATATCTTTTAGCAAATAGTATATGTAGTACTAATATTTAATCTTATTGATATTAAATGTATCAAAGCATACAGAAAATATTACACTCAAAGTAATCCTCACGAGACAAAGTAGATAAGGTGTTACGTTGCATAAGATTATAACTAAAAGAGACGTCCTTTGTGATACATTAATCAAGGGATAGAGACACGCACCCATACATATAGATATTTGAAATCTTAACCAGTATATGTAGATTGATTGATTATAATTTTTTTTTTTGGCGTAACCGAATAGTAATTTAAACAACAAATTAGGTTAACTAGTAGGTAGGATGTCATCTATATCCCGAATCATGACTATAGCCTAGCAAAAAAAATGCCACAAATAAGCTACATGTTCCTGCAACTGATAACATTATTAATATTGCATGTCAAGTAATAGTACTGATTTAGGTTTATCATCATCTTCTTGCTAATTTTTGAAATATTGCTCAACTGAAAGGCTGTGTAATAGTGGTAAACTACATTAATTAATTTAGACCCAACTTCATTATATTGGGAAATATTTCTGATTACGTACATACCATGATTAATAAACATGGAAGAGGCAGGTTCATATATTTAATAAAGCAAAACTAATATAAACCTTTCATTTGGTTGCTAATTTTATGTCGATCGAGTACTTATGTACATGACTACGAGTGAAGAATAGACACGATTAGACATGCACATTAGACAAAGTCTAGAGAGATTGCTAACTCATGACCCGCAGAGATAAGATACAAAGTAACCACTCAATTAAGGTAGCTAAACTGTCATAATCGATCTTAATCACGTCCCAATCTAACTTATGAATAATATGTTTATTAGTATTAAGAGTATATATAACAATCTGGACTTCTGCAGTGGAGAATATCGCTATGTGGTTAGTTGAGATTAGACTTAATCACCACAGAAAAGCCAACTGATTAACTGTACTTGACTTGATCCAATTAAATTAACAAAACACAATAATTTACTGGGGTTTTAATAGGGTTTGGCTAAGCAATTAAGCATATATGTATGCATAAAACAACAAGCAAGCTAAGTTAAGAAATTATAGAGGTGAATGGATCTTAATAACTAATATTGCAAATTCTTGTGGGTTACTTCATTCAGATCGTAACTCTCTGAATTGGCTGCATGCATGTGTCTCAGAATTCGGTTGCCGTTTAAGACTTCTCGTATATATAACTATTTTATATAGAACATATATAATCCGTATAAGTGATCACGTTTAAACAAGATTTAACAGACACGTACTGACGTACTTCCACCATTACTTGGTTCAAGAAACTAATTAATCGAATTATAAATATGAACCGTAATTGAATGGTACACTGGAACTAAATTTTATTACTAATTACTTCAGTAAGAACTGGAAAATGATGTATGCAGCTGAATTTTTTGGCAGCTAGGGGTTGCTTAAACAATTCCCAGTTTATTTCAGAAAGCACGTACATGTATGCTGTGAAAATTTATTGAAACCAAACATGCATTAATATGATGACATATCATGTAACAAAATGCATTCAATGAAGAGAGCGACAAAAAAAGATTGTATATGTAAGAGAGTTTGATATAGCAAGCAGTCAAATTAGTTTGGTGAAGTTTTTCATCAATGGCTGCTGCGGGCTGATAAAATATTTTGTATAGGAAGGGTGTGGGTTGGGGAAGATTGTCTATGGAAGCTAGATTGGGTTGCTTATATGGGTTGTTTTGGAAGGTGAGAGGAAAAGGTACATGATGGTTTTCATATAAAGACATCTGAAGAAATGGATGTTTGTCTGTGCAAGTAACTGAAATGCTCTGCATTTACTATTCGAAAGCTCTTGCAAACCCTTCCCTATATGCTTATTCCTGGAAAGCATATATGATCGATCGAGAGAGAGAGAGAGAGAGCTGCATATATGACCGATCGAGTTGGAATGTGCACCTCAGAAGAGCATAAGATGAGTTATCACATATAACATTGATTGAAGACGTTGAGAAGCAGCTTAATTTGGTGAAGATTATGTAATACCGCGCGCATGATATGTGCAATCAGCAAGTAATATTACTGATGATCGATATGATTAAAGCTCTCCTGTGACGGGCCCTTCCTTCCATCGACACCTACTTATTTGGAAGTTCTCTAACCGTATCATTTTCTACTAGCTAGCTAGGTCGACTATCAACAATCACATTACACCTGTGTGATCTAGATATATATATTTTGATAACTACTTGACTGCTTAACCACCATCACGCATATGTACGTGTTCACTTAGCTTTCCTCTACAGTACTACTGTGTTTCTCTTAATAATTTTGTTTTATAGAGTTTAGCAGTTACTTGTTAGTATAAACACCTGGCAATCAATTTCGGCTGGCTAATTAGCAAATGAAAAGAGTTCCACAGTCAGCAGACTCCATGATATATAAGACTTTATCCTTAACCATAAGATAGTTGTTATTAGAAGTGTTTAAAAGTTAAAACTGTATGATCGCATGAAGAACTATGGCACCGTTCTAGCAGCTATCATGGTGCTGCTAACCAGAGTGGTTCTTCGACTATATTATTGTTTCGATATATCGTATAAAAGTAAAGTGGCTAAGGCATTGGTAGAATACGGCTGCAGGAAACTTGTCTATGTATCACTATTGGAAACTATCATGACTGTGCATAGATAGAGTGCTTAATCTATGATTGAATCCCTGCATACGTTAATTAAAGTTAAATCCTAATCTATTTTTGGTTTATAGATCAGGGGACGAAACGTTCTGATATGAGATTTCGACACTGATTAGTCATTGGACCTAGAAGTATTTAGGGAAACTGTGTGATTTCGATCAAAAGAAAACACAAACAAACTAGAATAATATATAGTGAAACGTAGCTTGCCCTATCATATACATGCAATACATAAAATACGAAAACTATGGTGTTATTTGGAATGGTATGTGAATATATATCCTCCATTAATTGTTACTAGGACATGATTTGGTACCTAGTGGTTTAATTGGATGATACTGATGCTAATAATAAGCTAGCTAGCCATTCTTTGAAGCATATTTGAAATGGAAGAAATTAATTAGGTGTTTTCGATCTCACTTGTCATGGGATGTCAAATCTCAATCAACTAATGAAGAAACAATATAGAATGATTAGGTATAGATCGATGTTGTTCCAAATGTTTCAATGTTTGTATTTGACTTCTCATCTGCGTGGAACGAAGTATATATGGAGAAAGGCAGACGGCTTACCCATACTTTTCTTCCTCTTGTACTCGCACGCCATTACAAGCCTCAACCTAGTCCCACCCTTCAGTTTGTCTAGCTATTTTGAACAGTAAGGATCGAACATCAGAAGAACGGATACACCCTTTAGTTTGTACCCATTGAAACCACAGATGACCACCCTCCATTTGCAATAAGATTGGCGCCATAAAAATGCGCTAAATCCGGCCACCAAGCGACAACCGCTGTATCATCAGTTAGCATGAAAATGGTGTCTTCGCCTCCCAAACAAGTCCAATGTACACTCGTAGAAGACAAAAGCACTTCACCAACTCCCGAATGGAGAGAGCCCTAACCTTGCTTTGCTTGTTAGATGACTCTCGATCAACGTATGAATAGGTCTCGGGCGGGTGCTCGACCATAGAGCGCTAAATCTGTGACGGCCTGCATATATGCAGGCACACCATAAATCGTATTATATATATCGAACCGTTTTATCAGAATTCAGAAAGGTTCTGCTTAATTAATACATTGAGATGTGATCTTACAGGCTTAGAGCAATCGTATCTCAAGAATTATAAATATTTGTAGTTCAGTTAGCTTAATAAGAATTGCCAGAATCATATGAGGCTGACTAATTAGGGTGTATATATATATCTTAAATGCTGACTTATAAAGTAAAGCAATTATACTATTTTTTTTTTTTTTTTAACTAAATATGACTACGTACACATCCTGTAGTAAGTATATGTGAGTATGTGACTGTGTATGTACCCAAAAGAAGAATATAAATATTTCTTTGTATATCAGTCACTATGCTGTCAAACTAATGTACACTTGAACAACCTATCTTTTTAAGTACATATAAGCTGCATTACAAACTAATTCTAATGCTTTATTTAACAAACTAGTAATATCAATTTATTATAGCAAATTCTGGGTATGCCAGCTTGAATATTACCTATTTGGAGAACTACCAACTTCCCTTACAATGAATTAATATGGTTTTACATGTCCATCTACCTTACATTATTAAACTGCTTCCAATCAGAAGCATCATATGGGACTAAAACAGCAACATTTTGATAAATACAGTAATTAACGTTCACATGGACATGGACCTCTATATTTTCTAAAACTGTGTACCAAACATAAGGCTGTTACTTATTACCATGATCTGTTTTTTCCTAGAATTGCATTTCGAAGTATTTCCACACTCAGTACTCTGATATTCAGTGATTTGGATTTCATATGTTTGTTTCTTTAAGTACAATACGGTTCTTTTTAAAAGTACAATACGTTTACGTGAACACAAATACAGAATCTATTATTTGTCAGACAAGTTTAGTACATCTATACTTAAATTATCGTTATTAATCAGTACATCGTATAAGGAGAAATGTCCCGCTAATTATAAGCTTCCCAGTTTTTTTTTTAGGTCTGATATATTATTATCAATAACGTAGTACATGCAAATCAGCAAATGGCTTAATTATGAAGATAAAATCAATAATTATAGGTGTCTTGTTTTTGTGCGACGTGTGTGAGAGGAAGAGAGAAACAGTTGGGAATATGTCTTAGATGGTGTCTTGGCCAATGACATAAGTATTAACAAGAGAAAGAAGAAAAAATAAAACAAGAAAGAGAGATAGCTAGTGTCATGTTGGCTCTACAGTAACATGTTCCATATACATATTTATAGGTTAATTAGCTTAATGTGTCGTGTAAAACCAACAAAAGTGACTGCCCATCCATAACCCTAAACCGACCCCTCGGCCACTTTCCTATTGGATCTTCATAATTTTCTCGGTCTCTTCTATATATTGTTCGTTCGTGCAGGATACCTTTAACTGTGTTATTGTATCTATAGTTGGTTAATTGGACAAGTACTTCCAACAAGTGTGAAGAAAAAGTTTGATTTGCCATGGATGATTATGGAGCTTCTCCTGCTGGCTCTGCAGATGAGTCAAAGTCGACGTCTTGCCCAAGAGGACACTGGAGGCCCGCAGAAGATGAAAGACTCCGGCAACTCGTCGAACAGTACGGTGCCCAGAACTGGAACTCCATAGCAGAAAAGCTTCAAGGAAGATCAGGTACTCTCTCGCTCTCTCTCTCGATTCTTGATAGGCGGTTCCGGTGCTTCTCTGGAGATAATGAGATATAGTTCTCTACAATATCACAACATAGAAGTGGTTAATTATGTGAGTAGTTGGCAAACGATGGAAGTTATTCTTTCGGATTCAAGAATAGTTGTAACTTACCCTTGTGTTGTATTTTTTTCAATTCTGATCTCAGTTTTCCAACCTAATATTCGATCTGTATGAACCACCCTGCGCATTTTTTTCCCCCCTTAATTGACTTGAACATTGTCATCAGTAGTTTGTATTGAAAATTAACGAGGAAATGATCGATTAACGAGGAAATGATATATGTATGTCGGTCATTTCCTCGTTAATTTTATCTGAAGATTTCTCTGATTATTTTATTTGTTTATTTTTCTGATAGGGAAAAGTTGTAGGTTGAGATGGTTTAATCAACTAGACCCAAGAATCAACAGAAGGCCGTTTAGTGAAGAAGAAGAAGAGAGGCTTCTAGCGGCTCATCGGATTCACGGAAACAAGTGGGCAATGATAGCAAGACTGTTTCCAGGTCGGACTGATAACGCCGTAAAGAATCACTGGCATGTTATCATGGCCAGAAGGCAAAGAGAGCAATCTAAGTTAATTTGTGGGAGCAAGAGAAGCTACCAAGATTTCTTAATCTCTAATGACTCTCTATCGAACACTTCCTCATCAATTTCCAACGCTTTTGATTTGAGGATATTGAAATCATCAACTGGGTTTGATCACAATCAGAGTAGTTCTACTACTAGTACTGTGTTTGAATTCAGGAACCCTGGTAAAGGTAGGGCAATGTCGTTCATGGAATCGTCAAGGCCTAAAAGCTCTTCTTGTCATAATTGGAACTTTGCTTCAATGACAAGTTCATTATCAAATCCCAACTCGACATCTTCATCAGGCTTCTTGAGAGGATCAGAAATATCTAATTACAGAGTTTCGGAGTGCTTCAAGGGTGGTAATTCGGATCATCGTTTTGTTCCTCGAATTAATGGGCAATATTCAAGTCCAGCATTCGTGTATGGCAGGTATAGAGGTTCCGGCAGCAGCAGTAGTACTTTTGGGCTTCCAAATCCCAGAAGGGTTAATGTTCCAATCAATCATTTCGGGTGCCTCAGTAGTAGTACTAGTCCTCTTGGAGATATTCATGAGAAGCATGGAAGCAAGATGATATTGAAGAAAGAGTACCAGAGGGCTGCATCAGCTACTACATTTGAAGACCATCCTCATCATCATCACGATTCATCCATCGAGCATAACAAGGAAGTTCCCTTCATAGATTTTCTTGGTGTGGGGATCTCTAGCTAGTTTTCTTGATCACGCATCAAAAAAATGACACTAGTCAATTTATCTTCTATCTATTCTATTCTTAAACTAAATTATTTTAGTTATTTAAGAGGGTATGCACATGTTTAATTAGGATGAAATAATATATTATGAAATGGTTTCTACTTGTATTTAGGAAAATGTAATACTGGATCCTATTACGTAGTTGCAAGAATCAAAATCTATATTCTCTAGGCTTGATCGAGGTTTCAAGAATCCAATCTTTTGTCCTCATGGTTAGCTCAAGAATAATAAAGGTTACTTCATTTCATACTGTTTGTCTCACTTCAATGAATGCATGTATTCGAATTATGGCAGCTGGGACTCCATTGAAGGATAACTTGTAGATATGGAAACCCTATTCCAAAGGAAATGCTAGCTGTAGTTGTGGTTGCAGTTGTTTAATTCTTACCTATTTTTCACAATGGAGATGATAGCTATAGTTGTATGTATATATTTTTGGACATATGCATTGATTTTAACCATCATCATCATCATCTGCATATATATGTACGTATCTCATGCCAATATCATAATCTTCAAGTGGTCATGCACCTGGAAGCTGCATATTTTCCTCTTGACCATTTATTTTAGCCATATTCATATAGTTTCCATAACAGCTTTTGGAAAAAATTAATTCTATTATTTGTGTTCTTTGGCCCATATTTCCTCTTGCGTGTGTAATCAGAGCCTTGAAAGTCTTCTTAGGAGTCCAGTTTTTCTTCTGACTTATACCAATTAATTAACTTCATTGTAAAAATAGATATCAATGGAGAAATGTTGAACAGTTGAAATCCTAAACATACCGTTGTTATGGATTCATAAACAGTTGATGCAAATGATGTGACCCATGGTTTGCCATTGAAGACTTCAAACCAACCCTTATTTTTTTTTTCTTTTTACTCTCTACATTTTGAAGTAAGAAATTATCCTATATGTTTAATTTGCTAGACATTGCCATTAGAAATCCTTTTTATTTTATTATTTTATCTCTGCAATTTTAATTAATTTTTAAGCATGATATTGTCATCAAGGTTTTACATGCATGTCTAGCTAGACTTTAAGTCCCACGTCCTATCTGTTTACGACCAGCAAATATGATGCGCCTTCGGGTACGTACGCATGCGGCAGGAGATTAGTCTCTGACTTTGTTGGGATACTCGTGAACTTTGGTCTGAAGACAAACGTAGTGGGTATGTTATTAACTTGATGACGTCATCGAGGTGACTTGCTATTTCATTTCCAATAAGAATAATAATAATAATAAAAAAAATATGAATACATCAAATGGTCAAATAATTAACATATATTTGAGGTGAACATTATGGCTCTCTATCAATACTTTTATGGGAAAAAAAGCTTTTGCCTTCTTTCCATGGTCTCTCTCTGTCTTCTCTGTCCGGCCACCTAACGGTACGAAACTTTTCGGGTGCCCTGAGGAGATGTGTTGTTTGTGCCTGTCTTGGGTTGGGCTTAAGGATGGGCATAAAGCCCAAAGCATGAAAAAATATCAATAAAATTGACCCGCACCGGTCAGTCCCAGCCGGATTTTTTGTTGATATTAAACCAATTCTGTCCGGTCCGGCCCGGTCCTGGTCCTTTAGATTGGTAACAAAATGCAACCCAACCATCCTATAATTGATTAAATTCTACAATTCTACAATACTACTCTAGGAACAATAACATGAGATTGGAACAACAATACTACCAAACCTCTTACAGTTTTACTCTAGACACGTAAATCCTAAAATGAAGAGACGAATACACATCCTCCATCAAAGAAACAACTGGAATTCGACTAGACATCGACCATTGTTTGAATTGGGCATTCAGCTAATTGATTTAGATTTTGGAAAAGAAACAAAAATACAAAAGTAATTTTTGATTGATAGTGTGTCACGTCCTAATTTTAAAAGAATAATTTTCAAAAATTTGGACATGATAAATCTCAAAAATAACCCAATACCTGTTCATTAACTTCAAATACTAAACTCAAAGGCTGGAAATATAAATTTCAATATAAGCTCAACACTGAGTCAAATATTACATTTTCTTGTTTACATCAACTTGAAATGCCAAGTAAAATGAAAACGCTCACCATGAGCTTAATACAATATATATGACAAAATATAATAATAAAAAGTTCGACATCTAAAACTTTGTCACTATGCCTCCCACTCACCTCTGCTGATCATCACCTGCAGGTCTAACCCCTACATCATGAATTGGTGCACCGGGTTGTAAAACAATAAACCCGGAAAGCTAAAAAGCTCGTATGAGTAATTCCCAAAATACTAACTCAACACATTTACAACAACCATTATTAACACATGTAACAATAGAAAAATAATCGATAATTCTACATGAAGGTTGTCCACACACTCACCCCAAAATGAAACACATATCCAATACTCTTACAAATAAACATGTATCCATGAGTCCCAGATACCTATAAGGTACCTCCCCTGACCTATAACAAACACATGTACCCATGAGTCCCAGATACTTATAAGGTACCTCTCATGATCTATAACAAAACACATGTATCCATGAGTCCTAGATACATATAAGGTACCTCTCATGGCATACATCAAAACACATGTATCCATGAGTCACAGATACCTATAAGGTATCTCCCATGACATACATTGACAGACGGACTAAAGCTCTATCCTAACCGTAACCAATCACTCGGCCAAAGACTTAGTTCCCGGTTTGATTGTCTAAACAACATTTCACAATAGGGTATAGTAACATCAACATAACCCAATAAACACATCATCTCAAATATACACTCGCATAACCTTATATGCACATACATAGATATTTTCACAAGAATAATCTACTAAGAACCAACAATCTTATGGTTATAAGAGCCTTAAAAATAATCATTTAAATATGAAGACTTGTTTTAACTTACCTATGAGCCGTTAGCGATCAAGCTCATATATTTTAAAACAACAAAAGAATTTTCCTTTAATTCATCATCATCATCAAAATGACCATAAATAAATTTGGTCCCAATGTGAACCTTGGGTGAGATTTACTCACCTTAACACTCCCGATGCGTCTTCAACAAAAACACAAGAGCCAAGCTCAACACCAACTCCACAAGTTACCTAATTATTACATTTGTTAACCTTTAGTAACTACTCAAACAAAAGATCATTGCACCCTTAACCAAACCTTACCCTGAAGGTCGCCCAAAGGAGGACAATCCTTCCTCCGAGACCTCCCAAGGTCGTCGGACATTCAACAACCTATCCACGCTGCCTCTAAGTTCAGATTTTCAAGGTTCATAACCTCCCAAACATCTATGATTAACATAGTACCTAAGATGCATTACCTAATCTACACTTAGCCTTATCACACATCAACACACTCATAACGACACAAACTAGCTAACACAACAACTAAACCTATCCACACTGCCCGGACACGCTTCCACGTGCCGCTGCTTGAGCCCCACGCGCCATCCCACCAACTTTGAAATTTGGGGAAACTTACAACACAAAACTTGTAGATTGAAGCATGGTGAGCAACTTTAATACCTGAGGTTTAGCTCAGTTCGACCAGAAATTGGTTTGGAACGCCGCCATAAGCTCAGCCCCCAAATCTGCAAATCCGGGGTTCAAAACTCAATTTTGTGTTTCAATCTATGCCTAGCCACAAAGAGAAGAAGAAAAGAACCAACACACACCTAAAGTCGCTCCTCGTCGCCACCGTAAGCAGCGATTTCAATCACGGCAGTGCCGCCGACTCCAAACCGAAGGACATCGTCTGTTGGCGTCTACTGCTTAACCACCATGCAACACCGCCCAAGACTTGGAGGCGGTGGTCCTGCGAATCTGACAAGACCGGTGGCCTCTCGATTAGTGGCCGGACGGCTGAGTTCTACGCTGGTGAAGGTTCGGCGTCGACGAGCTTAGGAGGAGAGGAGAGAGAAACTTTTCTCTCAAACTGATTTGGGTTCAAGGGTTAGTGAATAAATTCCCATTTATACACCTCCCGAAAATAGAAACTCAACTTCAATTGATTACAATTTCCACATCCGATGTCCAATTCACGCGTGCCGCGTGTCCACGGATTCGTATCGTCGAGCACTACAACTTTCATGAATAAAGTTTTCAAAAATATCTTATGGATAAGAAAGTCAACTTTTGGCCACCTAAAAAAACAAACGAAACACCTTAATATATTTGACTCCCGAAACTTCAACTTTGCACATACGAATAAGAATTTCCACAAAATAATCCTTCATTAATTTCGAAAATATTTCAAGAAAATTGATATGAAAATCTGGGTTACTACAGATAGTGGGAGCTTCAGTTTTCGGATTTAGTGTGAGCTTCAATGGATTATTTTATGTGGTTTTATTTCAATTTAACAAACTTCTTTTCAACAAAGGGAACAAAAGTCAATAACCAAGACTCTCAATGACTTGGTTTTGGCGATTCTTAGAGTCATAGTTGTTGATGTGCAACTATTTGCCAGTTTGCCTATTCTTTTTGGTTTATGCATTCATTGAGACTTGGAATTTTTGATCATGTGTTTAAGGATCAAAGACCCGAGTTTTTGGTTTTGCCTGAAGGACTGATCAGTTTTTCATTGGCCCGGTCTTTGACCGGTCTTGGAACTTTTTAGGTGGTGGTTTGGTCCGGCCCGATTTCAGTTCAACCGATCTAGTTTGGGACTAAGCCCAGCCCTACTCGGACCTGCTATTCTAAGTTCAGGGTCAGGACTGGGATCTGAGCCAGATCTAAAATTGGGCCTAGTATCTAAACTTGTTAAGTTGGATATATATATATATACAAAGAGGATGTGAAGCGGACGTCCGCACTCCGGCTTAAAGTACGGACGTCGTCTGTTCTCCGCCGTCTCACGCCGGCGACGGCTTCTCTCCTTCCCGGACGACAGCACAGGCTTCCAGGAAGGCTTCTCTCCTTCCAGGACTGGCCGGCGACAAATTTTCCGGCCAACCTTGATCAATCATGGTGTTTTCCGTCCAGAGCTTCAATCCGGAAGGAAAACTTGTCGCCGGCCAGTCCTGGAAGGAGAGAAACCGTCTTGGAAGCTTGTGCTGTCGTCCGGGAAGGAGAGAAGCCGTCGCCGGCATGAGACGGCGGAGAACAGACGACGTCCGCACTTTAAGCCGGAGTGTGGACGTTCGGTTCACATCCTCTCTGTATATATATATATCCTTTCTTGGCTGCGGATGTCCGCACCAAAGTTTTTGGTGCGGATTTCCATTTTTGCACCACTTCCCGATCGAATTTCCTCAAACTTCCTTCTAGACATATTTAAATCGTCTTGTGTAGATCATCTCTGCAAAATTTCCGCCAATTTAGTGATCGTTAAGACCCTCAAACTTGCGTTTTTCTGTTCTATACCTGAACCAGACATAATTCAGTCCGTCAGATTTGTTTTTCGATTTTGAGGGCCTTAACGATCACCAAATTAGCTGAAATTTTGCAGAGATGATCTACACAAGATGATCTAGATATGTCTAGAAGGAAGTTTGAGGAAATTCGATCTAGAAGTGGTGCAAAAATGGAAATCCGCACCAAAACTTTGGTGCGGACGTCCGCACCTAAGAAAATCTGTATATATATATATATGGCCCTTTTACATTTATTTTCAGATTTATTGTTTTCTATGTTTCACAAATTTTATTGAGCTGTGCATCATTCCACATACTTTTCGATGCAGAGTGTATTATGATAAGGGAAAATTTTAAGAATAGTACATGAAGTATGAGTCACTGATAATTAAGGTGAATGAACTTTATAAAACATAGCAATAGTG
>NC_020492.1:15345209-15353383 GCF_000184155.1 Fragaria vesca subsp. vesca | reverse complement strand
CACTACTACTCTCTCTCTCTCTCTCTCTCTCTCTCTCTCTCTCTCTCTCTCCCCTTCCTCCTCCTCCTCCAAGGGCCCATATCCCCTCTTTCTCCTCCGACAACCCACAATATAATTTTTCTCTCCCTCCCTCGGATAGTCGGATGACGACCTACAACACCAATCATAAAAACTCAATAAGACTCAAATCCTAGAAAAGTTTGTTTGTTTAATCTTTATCGCATTTCATAAACCAACTCAAAGTAACACAACTTTCTAACAATAATACTTGATATAGAACCCTGATAAACTATTCAATCCTAACTCTTCATACCCAGAAATTATAGTGACCGATAACACCAAAGCACTAATAAATCAACTCCCAACCAAATTCAAATTCAACTATACCAATATGTAGAACACAATTAGGCACTGTCTTCGTACCTCATGAAGCCCCAACGATGACCGGAAATTGCAGAAGCTCTGCCGAAAAACCCCACACTTCTGGGTTTCGATTCTCTTCTCGCTTGCTGTATGAGTAATCAAAGCTTTTAGGCTTGAATCATCAACCTCGCCACGCCATTTATTCATATCTGAACAAAAGAAATCCCTAAAAGGCTAAAACCTTCATCGAAAAACATTAACCCTAAACAACCCAGCCTTAGGCCATTATATTAGTAATACAAAATCCAAATAATCTTTGATGTGTTTCAAAGAGAAAGATAATGATTGAATCTCTAGGTGGTTTCCAAGTTGATTGGTGGTCTGAAGATGATTGAGGAATGGAATAGGAGGGTCTAGTGATAGGGGAAAAGGGAAAGACGAAGGATTTTGGGTCAGTCTCCATTTTCACATTCTTTTTCTCATTATTACTGTAGAGACAAATTTACCCTCGTAATATGGACGGAAATTAAGCAAACTAACGGTATGTACTTATGCTGGGTTGAGCTTTTAACCTCAGACACTACTTTGATATTTTATAAAGATAATTCATTTTAATTATCAGTGACATATATTTGATGTACTGTTCTTAAAATTTTCCCTTATGATAACATTACCAGGGATCTGTTACAGATTACTGGTTCTTATTCTGTCCCTATTCTCCATAAAGCTAACTCGGTGACTCTCCATACTCTTTATTTTTCTTAATTCTGTAAACGTTTTATTTTATTTATGATGTAACTACCTAGAAATTCATTCCTATTTAAAACAGGTTTCCATCAAGTTTCAAAACAAATAATAATATACTTTTCATGGTTGTAGCATAGTCTTCGTTTCCCTGTCTCTTTAAAAGTTAATTGGCCATAGAATCCTTTTATTTTGTACTGCATTCAATCCCCTGCAACATGATGTTACCGCATGACAAAAGTTCAAAACAATATTCATGTAAATATATGTATATAGTTAATTAAACATATAATTTCATTATTTACATACAACTAGAAGACACATATATCAATTTTTGTCTCGTATCAAAATCTTAAATAACACCACCCACACTGAAATAGGTTTAGCTCGCTTGTTAATTAATGTAACTAACAAAGGATCAGAACTGATACTAACCTAACTCTAATAATAATAAAAGTAGTCGCTAAAGACCTTAAATTGGTGTACAACATTCTAACAAGAATGATTAAGATCCTATTTTGTCTTAATGGGCCCATTCTTTGAGGGTATTGAGAGGTTTATAGCATAATCTACTGTATGACTTGACGAAATGTTGGAGGTTCTCCCAATGAGTCTATAATATAGAAAAGATGGTTCGGGAATGTCATTGTGATCGAGGATATGTGAACTTTAAAGTTCTTAGAATTGACTTGGAGTGTGATCCTCGAAGTCAGTTGAGTCTTAACGAAGGCGATAAATAGGGTAGACACCTAGTTGCAACAACTAGCTAGGCGTCTCAGTGACGACGTTATGGACGTGCCATTTGGGTAACCCTTCTGTGAAGCTGCACTTGTGAGTTTCAAGATGACAAGTAGTTTGTCACTTACATATTGTGAGTGGAAAATTGGTAAAAATACCGAGTTGTTTACAATGACTATGGAAAATACGTCCTTGCTTTTGAGCTTGTTGTCTATTAAAATGGGATTTAATTCTTGGAGCAAAGGGTATCCTATAGAAAGTATGATAGACTTACGAATTCTATTAAGGATGGCTCCGAAATTAAGATTGAGAATGAAAGCATGAAACCTGATCTTCTTACAAATTCTATTATGTTACTAATGTTTATGCGTGAGGTAGTATATATACCACGGGGATTGCAAGAAATGTTTGTACATTTAAGTAGTGTTGACGTACTGTGTTAGCTATATATATATGGCAATAAGTTGATTAGTGAACTTGACATTGATTTGTAGTATGCTGTTATATATTGAGATCAGTGGGTAGTACTGGGTGTTATTAGTTCCCGATTTTTTTGACCGCTTCTTGATAACGTTTCAATATATATATATATATCTATATATATATATATATATATATATATATATATCTGCAAAAATTTCCCTATAGATACTAGAATCTCCATCTACTCATGAAAAGTTGAAAAATTTGTTTTACGTTTTGTATCAGGTTAACATAATCCATATACAGTGCATGGATTGATTATAGGATTATCTTCTTTCTATTTCATTTCATGCATGCAATATATATTCAATGTATGCATATATATTTGGCTGAGCAGTAAGCCATATTTTGGAGTATTCACGTACAGTTATTGCGATCTTACCTTGTCTACTCGAGAGCTTACACGTATAGAACGCCTCGTCGGTGCACACCCTTGGAGAATCAAAATCTGCCACCCTTGTAAGCTTTCAAGTTTCTGCCCTAGTATGGCCTAGTTCAAGCTTGAGCTCAACTTACTCCGCGCGCCATCGATCATATACCGGTACCCAAATCTAGTGACGGGCTCAATCATGGTTTCAATCCCGTATGGCAAAGAGAAACACAAGACAGTGTACATGGTGCATGCTACACTCCAACCAAGCACTCACGGGTGAGCAGAGCTAGAAAGAAACAAGCAATGCACGTGAATATGCAGTTCAATATTTTTGTTTTTGATGAACCAATCACTTCTCTTGAGATTGCAGCAAGCACTAGCTAGATTTTGCTTTACTCGTTATCTGCAACCATATATTCAGCAATTAGCAATCTCATCGTGAACACAGATCGTAAGACACCATAAGTAGAACCCCTTTATCTCGCATTATTGGGCTGTCAAATGTCACCATTTTGTCTTGTGCCCTCGTTCAATCATATTCCAGCAACTAGCTCCCTGTCTGCATTCCATTATTAATTATAGAAACCCCTGTATATATAAGTTACAAAGGCACACCTTCATACTTTGTATATTCTCTCATTCATCACTTATCTTCAACTAGCTAGCAGCTCAGCAGTGAGTTCTCTTTGGCAGTTATCGATCAGGGATTTCTTCATATTTTGAAAGAGATGAACTCTCAGGGAAGAGGCAGTGCCAGATTTACTGTTGTGCAGGTGGTTGCAGTTCTACTATGCCTCATGGCAGTTCAGTATGTTGATGCAGCTACCTACACAGTTGGAGACTCCGGTGGATGGAGCTTCAATACTGGTAAATGGCCCAACGGAAAGCAATTCCGAGCCGGTGATGTTCTAAGTAAGTTAATTGATGTAACCGCCATATTATTTAGGTTTCAGGTTTTTGATCAATCAACTACGGTTTTTCATTCTTTGCAACTCTAACAGATCAAATTTGTTAAAACAAAAAAAATTTATGTTGCAGTTTTCAACTATGACTCTACACTTCACAATGTGGTAGCTGTGGGGAGGGGTGGTTATAGCAGCTGCACAACCCCTAGAGGTGCCAAGGTTCTGACATCGGGGAATGATCGGGTGAAGCTCGCCAAAGGACAGAACTACTTCATTTGCAACTTTCCAGGCCACTGCGAGTCCGGGATGAAGGTTGCCATCAATGCTGTCTAATGGTCGATTTATGTACGTACGCTAGCGTTTATTAGTCTAATATATCAATCCGCAATAAGAAAAATGTCACGGCCGGTTAGTCGGACATAATAGAACCGTGGACATATAAGACGGTTTTATGTATTACATATTGAATATTTGATTGTGAAACTTAACGCAAATTTCACCATTACTTGCTATTGGTATATAGGATCCGGCTCCCCGGCTCCTCTAAAGTGAGGAGGCCGTAAAGTTATATAAAGTTCATTAAATCTAGACATTTTATGTAATCTAACCGTCTAAACAATTGACACGTCATTCTATCATTAATTTTTAAATTTTAGTCTAAACACCGTTAATACACAGTTAACCTTAAAAAAAAAAAAAGTAAAAACGACCTCATATGATCTTCCTCCTTTCTCCGTGCTGCAGAGAAAATGCAGCATTGTGGATCTGTGGTTGAATAAGATTTGTTTTACAAAATCATTGGTGTCAAGGTCTTATAGATAATATATCACTACCAGAAAAAAGGCTTTAGCCGACGAAAATAAAAAACCAGGCCGACGAATTTTTTTTCGTCGGCTAAAGTGGACTTTAGCCGACGAAATTTTCCTTCGTCGGCTAATTTAAAATTTTCGTCGGCTATGGTCAACTTTAGCCGACAAAATTAATATTTTGTCGGCTGAATAATTTTTTTCGTCGGCTATAGTCTGTGAACTTTAGCCGACGAAATTTTTAAAAGTTTAGCCGACGAAATTTTTAAATTTTAGCCGACGAAATTTTAAAACGTTAAGCCGACGAAAAATATAATTTCGTCGGCTAAAGTGTCTTATATTTGTAGATCTGGACAACAACTCATCTGGAAAAAAAAAACTGTACGTAGAACCTTCAAACGCAAAAAAGTCGTGAAATAAGCTATGATCATAATGGTGAAATACGTCTACGGTTGAAAAATCACTGTATTCCGGTAAAGTCTCGGTGCCGATAGTTGCGGTCAATGCAATTTACTCATATTATTCACTATGCTGCAGATTTGGCATTTGATGTCTGATTGACTATTGTGATACCTTTCCGGAAGCGTAACGGCGCTACAAGTCAAACTCATCGCTAATGCCATGATGTATAGGCCTTTTTGGCCATCCGAGTCCGTTTAGGGCTTCAAAATGCAGTTTTTTTTATATTTTGATTAGAGTTGACCGTTTGGATCGAGCCCTTAACGTTGTCGAATCCAGTTGAATTTTTTACCATAGACATCTTTCGTCATAATGATCATATCTGACGGTCGAATTTTGGTTTGTGAATTTTAGTCATCGGAATCATAACGTGTCTACTAATGTTGTATAACTTGTTTAGTAGGTTATACAACTTTGTGAACCAACTCTACATAAGAAGCAAAATTATCAAAAATCTCGTGAAATAAGATGTGTTCAGAATGGTGAAATACGGCTATGGTTCAAAAATCACGTAAATCGGGTAAAGTCTCGGTGACGATAGTAGCGGTCAACCCTATTTACCGTTATTATTCCCTATGGGGAGCCCTATCGTCGGAAGGTAAATTTCTCAAAATTTTTATATAGGCGGTTGCGTCTCATCTACGTGAGATTTTTTCGTGTGGAAGGTTTGACCAAACTACGTAATATAGAGGGAGATATGAGCGTTTTCGTGAATTTATAGACTTTAGCCGACGAGATATTAAAAAAGTCGTCGGCTAAGGTCAAAGTAAACCAAAGTTGGAGGAAAATTTTCAAAGGACTTTGGCCGACGAAAATATATGAAAAGTCGTCGGCTAAAGTCGAAAAATTTTCAACCAAATTTTTTTGGCGGTTAACCAAAATTTTCAAAAGAGTTTAGCCGACGAAAATAAAGAATTTCGTCGGCTAAAGTTCTTTATATAGGCGAAGATGGATGGTAAGAAGTCTATTATCTGCCAGATTTTCTTCTCGGCCTAGCTCCGCCGTTAAGCCACCGAAGACCGCCACAGTTGTCCCAAAAGCTTCGCCGTCGTCTCTACTTCATTGCTGGATAGGTGGTGCATCGAGTGGCGCCGCCGTGAGGGATAAATCGAGCTCTAAAACTCTGCCTGTTCGGATTCGGTGTCGATCGAATTTCTCCTTCCTTAGGTCACCATTTGGTGAGTTCTATATATGGATAAGTTGAGTTTGATTAGTACTACATTCCCCTAGAATTTGGTAGCTCGATTCGGTGTGTGTGAAGATAATCGAAGATTTGAAGTTTTTAGGGTTTAAAATTGGGGATTTTTATATTTTGAGTCGATTGACCTGTTTAGGATTAGAATTGAGCTTCGACTTCTTCTAGAAAGTTGTTCGAAATGTTGAGAGGAAGATTCTATCAAATTTTGGTCGTGATTGGAGGTGGCCGAAAGTTTCTGCAGTTTTTTTTTCAAACCCAGCAACTTTAGCCGACGATATTTAAATACTATATTCGTTGGCTATAGTATTTTTTAATTTTTTTTTATAAGGTTTAGCCGACGAATTATGCCATAATTCGTCAGCTATAGTTATTTTTTAATTTTTTTATAAGGTTTAGCCGACGAAATATAGTTATTTTTTTAAATTTTTTATAAGGTTTAGCCGACGAAATATACTAAAGTTCGTCGGCTATAGTTATTTTTTAATTATTATTACACACTTTAGCCGACGAATATCTTAATTGTTTCGTCGGCTAAAGTCTGGGAAAAAAACCGACGACATGTTTTTCGTCGGCTAACTGTGGGACTATAGCCGATGAAAAAAAAATTTCGTCGGCTAAAGTCATCACAGACGACCTTTTCCTGACGAAATCTTAGTCGACGATGGCTCGTCGGCTAAGATCTTAGCCGACGAATTAAGTTAACAGGCCAACGAAAAAGTTTCGTCGGCTAAAGTGCTTGTCCTGGTAGTGTATGATTATAAACCCTATAATAAACAGATATATACTTCATATATACAACACAAGAAAGAGCCATGGATTTATCGGAAATTGGGATATCTGCCTCTCATCATAAACTAGAGTTAATTTTCAATTTCCTATAACACAGTAACCATGGGTGGTCAAGCAAGTTCGAGCACATACAAGTTCGGAGGAATAAATCTATAGAAATGTTTGTTTAAGATACAAGTTCGAGCACATGCGTGTTTGTTCAAAATCTCACATTTTTCTTTCAATTCTGCAGAGGTGTGGTTGAGTTTCTAATCTGAGGTTCATTACAATTCATTATATGAAATTCAAAGTGTTCCCCTTAAAAGTATTTTCTTTTCTTCAACCATGGACGAGTTTCCATGAAATATGGAAATACATAATTGAGCAGTGGAACAAACGAGAAAGATCACCTCAAAACCCTAACATTTTCTTTAAAGTTAACGGCGAGCTGACGGTGTTTAGGTTAAAATTTTAAAAATTGATGATAGAATGACGTGTCAATTGTTTAAACGGTTAGATTACATAAAACGTCTAGATTTAATGAACTTTACGTAACTTTACGGCCTCCTCACTTTAGAGGAGCCGGATCCTGGTATATATATCACTCACATGCGCATAGACAACAGATGCTAGCAGAGATCAAACTGTGTTCATCTACAGGTACATAGGTAATAGGTTGGTATATTGCATGTATGAGGATGATTGTGCATGTGTAGTGGATCAGATGTATTATAAGAAAATAGAGGTAATCCTCATAAAAGAAACTTGCGAAATAATGGACTAGGTTTTACCGGAGGTGGATGGTAAGAAGTCAGAAAATCAGAAAAAGTTCCGGATTTTCTTCTCGGCCTAGCTCCGCCGTCAAGCCATCGGAGACCACCAGACTTGTCCCAAAAGCTTCGCCGTCGTCTCTACTTCATTGCTGGACAGGTGGTACATCGAGTGGCGCCGCCGTGAGGGATAAATCGAGCTCCAAAACTCTGCCGGTTCGGATTCGGTGTTGATCGAATTTCTCCTTCCTCAGGTCACCATTTGGTGAGTTCTATATATAGATAAGTTGAGTTTGATTAGTACTACATTCCCCTAGAATTTGGTAGCTCGATTCGGTGTGTGTGAAGAGAATCGAAGATTTCAAGTTTTTAGGGTTTAAAATTGGGGATTTTTATATTTTGAGTCGATTGACCTGTTTAGGCTTAGAATTGAGCTTCGACTTCTTCTAGAAAGTTGTTCGAAATGTTGAGAGGAAGATTTTGTCAAATTTTGGTCGTGATTGGAGGTGGCCGAAAGTTTCTGCAGTTTTTTTTCAAAACCCAGCAACTTTAGCCGACGATATTTAA
>NC_020492.1:15310017-15345189 GCF_000184155.1 Fragaria vesca subsp. vesca | reverse complement strand
ATATTCGTCGGCTATAGTATTTTTAATTTTTTTTATTAAGGTTTAGTCGACGAATTATGGCATAATTCGTCGGCTATAGTTATTTTTTTTAATTTTTTATAAGGTTTAGCCGACGAAATATACTAAAGTTCGTCGGCTATAGTTATTTTTTAATTATTTATTACACACTTTAGCCGACGAATATCTTAATTGTTTCGTCGGCTAAAGTCTGGGAAAAAAACCGAAGACATGTTTTTCGTCGGCTAACTGTGGGATTATAGCCGACGAAAAAAAAAATTTCGTCGGCTAAAGTTATCGCCGACGACCTTTTCCCGACGAAATCTTAGCCGACGAATTAAGTTAACAGGCCGACGAAACTTTTTCGTCGGCTAAAGTGCTTGTCCTGGTAGTGATAGCCGACGAAACATGCCATAATTCGTCGGCTAAACCTTATAAAAAAAATTAAAAAATACTATAGCCGACGAATATAGTGTTTAAATATGGTCGGCTAAAGTTGCTGGTTTTTGGAAAAAAAAAAACTGCAGAAACTTTCGGCCACCTCCAATCACGACCAAAATTTGACAAAATCTTGATTGGGCTTTGACTTCTTCTAGACAGTTAGCCGACGAAAAACATGTCTTCGGTTTTTTTCCCAGACTTTAGCCGACGAAACAATTAAGATATTCGTCTCTTCACACACACCGAATCGAGCTACCAACTTTCTAGAAGAAGTTGGTAGCTCGATTTGGTAGCTAGAAAGTTGGTAGCTCGATTTGGTAGCTAGAAAGTTGGTAGCTCGATTTGGTAGCTAGAAAGTTGGTAGCTAGAAGACATGTTTTTCGTCGGCTAAACTTTTAAAAATTTCGTCGGCTAAAGTTCACAGACTATAGCCGACGAAAAAAATTATTCAGCCGACGAAATATTAATTTTGTCGGCTAAAGTTGACCATAGCCGACGAAAATTTTAAATTAGCCGACGAAGGAAAATTTCGTCGGCTTGGTTTTTTTATTTTCGTCGGCTAAAGCCTTTCTTCTGGTAGTGTATAGTTATTTTAAAATTTTTTATAAGGTTTAGCCGACGAAACAGACTATATTTCGTCGGTTATAATTATTTTTTTAATTTTTTTATAAGGTTTAGCCGACGAAACAGACTATATTTCGTCGGCTATAGTCTGGGAAAAAATTTTTTATTACAGACTTTAGCTAACGAATATCTTAATTGTTTCGTCGGCTAAAGTCTAGGAAAAAAACCGACGACATGTTTTTCGTCGGCTAAACTGTGGGACTATGGCCGACAAATTTCACCGACGACCTTTTCCCGACAAAATCTTAGCCAAACGAGCCATCGTCGGCTAAGATCTTAGCCGACGAATTAAACTAACAGGCCGACGAAACTTTTTCGTCGGCTAAAGTGCTTGTCCTGGTAGTGACTAGCCCCGCTAGTCAAATTAGCAACTCAAATAAAAGAACATATATGGTCATGTAAGTGAGCCTCCCAGACTCGGTTGCCGCCTAGACAAAGTACTCCCATACTCTCTGTACTTTCATGTCGAGTTGACAAAGACGGTACATGGCTTGCGTGATGCCGCCGGCAACATCGCATCACCACTAGGGTGGAAAGTGCTTGCGTGACCCCACTCGGAACGTGAAAGTCACATCTCCTCGAAAGGCGGAACAACATGCTAACATTGATATCATAAACATTCCAACAAATATGACACAAGGAAAGAAAATATAAAGTCGTATAAGTTTCCCCGAAACTAATAAAAAAAAACATAAGTACGATTCCCAACTGTACTTGGAAAATTCCAAGAACAAGGTAATTACTGAAATTCAACCACGTGTCCCACACTTTAAAATGCTTAATAAAAATAAACAACTCAAATAGTTTTTAAGACCATTTCATATGATGAAATAATAATATAAATTCAGAAAAATAGAATGATAATTTCTTAAAGAAACCGTGCATGCATATTCTTTTAAAAACAAAGTGTCCAATCACTATATAAACCGCTGAGCCTGTCGTCGGTCATAGCTCTCCTCACGTGGTGTCTCATCTCGTACTGTACAAAGCGAGATTTAAGGTCCGAGACAGTAACACAAGATTATCAATTTAAACAAGGGAAAACAATGTCATCCTCACTCGCCAAACTCTCCCAAGCCTAAGAAGAACTTCAACCCTTTCCACTAATCTTTTCCAATCCTTCACAATGTTCTAACACATAAATATAAGGATTAATTTCAGTTTACCCCTATCAACTTTAGGTCGATCATCATGTTAGTCATTCTTTTTTCAATTTCATCAAAAACACCCCTCAACTCCTAATTTTCATCAGCCACGCATGTCCAAACCTCCAATGTCCATCCAATTCCTCTGTCAAGTGATGACTTGATATCAAGAAGAAAGAAAAAAGGAAAAATGGACAAATTGCATTCAATCCCACCAAAATCACCAAGGTTAGGGGGTTGTGATGGGAACAAAGATATGTATCAATATGGGGACAAAATGGTCCGAAAGGTAACTTTCAGAATTTGACTTTCTTCTTGATATCAAGTCATCACTTGACAAAAGAATTAGATGGAAATTAGAGGTTTGGACATGCGCGACTGATGAAAATTGGGAGTTGAGGGGTGTTTTGATGAAATTGAAAAAAGAATGACTAACATGATGATCGACCTAAAGTTGATAGGGGTAAACTGAAATTAGTCCTAAATATAAATATAGGAAGCTTTATGGATGAGACTCGCATTTTCTCCTCCACCAAAGACAACTCTAAGAATTTCCTAAATCCCAATCAACATTCACCAAAGTTTTCAATACCTCTTTACAACTCATTTTTCATCCATAGAGCAACCAAACTAACCCAAACCTTAGCCACGCACGGCGGCAGCCACCAGCAGTGGCGGTTAACCACCACCACCACCATTCCAACTTCAACCAAAATTAACCAAACTTATATTAATCTCTTCCTCTCAACGAGCCCAACAATTTTCATAACTAACACAAAGCCTAGAGATCAAGGTATACAACAGAAATTACCTTTAAAGCTTAGGAGCACAAGTTTCGATACCACTCTACACTTCGATTCGTCTCAAGGATTTCAGAGGAAAGAATACTCAAGAAGTGTGCTTCAAAACCCTACCAACGATCTCCAAATTGGTGGTCGGAGGAAGAAGTTCCGACAAGAACAAGAAGCAACGTCAGCGGCCTCTTCTAGGCATCACCGCGCCTTAACGTCGACGAGTTGGGGCCGGCTACCACCCTAGAATGGACGATTGGCATCCCAGTTGTCGAACGCAACAGATGGGGCGATTCGGCGTGGCCAGACGACGACGATCCGTCAAGGAGAGGTCGAATGGGGTCGGGGTCGGGGAGGGAGAAAGTGAGGTGCGGCTGGTGAAGGTTAGGTTTCTAACCTAGCTAAAATGGCAAGTTTCCTTTATATACCCCCACCCAAAAATGGCAACTTTTGTTATTTCGCTAAAACACCTTCACTTACGAACTACCAATCAAGTAATTAAATGTCTACGAGCTCATTTAAACCACCTCTATCATAAAATGAAGGAACAAATTTCCAAATTTGTTAAACTACTAATGGTCGACTTTTAAAATCCGTAAGAGTGTAAGATAAACGGTAGGAAATACAACTCAATTAAATCGAAAATCACAATATAAAAAGAAATACTAGGTTCGGGGTGTATCAGTTGGTGTTTCATCTGTTTTTACTTTGAATTATGTCCCCGATCATGTAGGTTTTTAGGTATATGGTGGGAATTGTAGGCGCGCGTCGGTGGTGGGAACTGTAGGCGCGCGCGGGTGGTGGGAGACTGATGGCACGGTGGAATACAAGGTGGTGGAGGGCTAGATCTGATGTAGTGGAGGTTTGGGATTGAGAGGGCGAAGCAAGGGACTGCTGCCCTGGTTTCTTGGGCCTATTGGGCCTTGTTTCATCCATTAGGGTTTTGGCTTCGTGTGCTTAGGGCCTGAGCCTGGGTCTTGACCTGGGACTGGGTTATAGACCCACATGAGGTATATATTCTAATTTTGTTGTTTCTTTTAGTTTTACGTTATATCGGGCTCCATGTTTATGGGCACATGTCACCCTTGTGTGTATTTTTATCACTATATAGATTATTCTGCCTTGGTCCAGCACTGGAGGACTCAGTTCCTCAAACTGGTGTCAATCGATCCCAACTTTTTTAGATTATTGGTTTTTCAACACCAAAACAACTTGTATACTACCAATCTACCATTGTATAACTAAAGTGCAATTTGTGGGGTTGCACGCCTAAAGTGTAATTTCGCACTTACCTATTAGATTATGGGTGCTCACGCGTGGGTTTATCACCCCCCATTTTCGTTGGATTTGACTCTTGGATACCGTTCTTGGTCCTCTCTAGTCAGCCTCATCTCTCTCGTGACTCGGGTGTCAATGGTGGTTTGTATGGGGTTGTTTTGAGGGAGCTCTTCCTCTAGGTCGTGAATTTTCATATGATTTGTGTTTTGGCATTTGATTGGCATCAGTTATTGAGGCATCAACGCTCCAATTTGGCACTCCTCATTATCTCACGGTTGCTAGCGGCGACGACAATGTTAGTTTGCATGAGTGGTGAGTGTGGTAGATTAGTTAGTATTGTTGCATTTTCTTTTTCGCTTGTAAGGCCTTCGGTCCATAGATTAGTGAGCTGTTTGTTTCTCCATACTCTTTCTTGTTTGATCGAGTTGGAGACATATGCTCTTCATTTTTGGTAGTTTTTCTGCCTCGCTTTTATGGGTGTTTGTAATTGGGTTTATCCCTTGATTAATGAATTATTCATTTTTCTCAAAAAAAAAAAAAAATGCTACAGGAAATATGACAATTGGAACTTGTCTACTCATTCTCATTAGATAACTCCCTTATATAAGGGATGAATACAACAGTTACAAATGGTAATTACAATGTAATGAAACCTAATAATATATGTCTGATTGCTCAATTACATATAATCACATGATTCCCTCTTCGTCAGTTATTATGACGAAGGTTTGACGAAGGCACATCAATGCATTTTTCCTTCAACAAATTTTATTTTTGGAGCTGCTATTTGCTTTTTTATTTTCATCTTCTACTAATAGGCGCGTACATGCAATGTGCGCTCTGTTAACTCAACGATGGGAGACTTCACTGTGTGGAGGGAAGAACCTCCGGTATATGTATACCTAAAAGCAAGGTCTTAAAAATCGAATTTATCGCCAATATTTCGGTGATATTTTCGTTTTTTTCATGGGTTGATATTCAATTGTGATACGAGATTTTCGAAATTTCGCGATACTTAACGAAATTTTTGAATTTCTCGCAAAATACTTGATAAATTGGGACAAAGTGGGCCAAAGTAGACCCAATTTCGAATAATACAAAAAGGATTTGGTGAGGTGAATCGAACCTTGGTCCCCAAGGAGGAAGGGGAACGCCTCAACCATCTCTGCCAAGATGGATATACGACAGATTTCTACATGCAAATGTATTAATACGGTAACTATATTTCGATCATTTTTTTTGAAACTTTAACAATATCAATACTTTTTCAATATTTTCATCAAAATATCCTTTTTTTGGACCGTCGAAATTTCCTCAAAACAGAAATTTTAGTCTTTGCCTAAAAGCATATGGCTAGAAAAAACAACAGATTATGTATTGTTTAGTTAATGTAACAATATTCTAATCACACCATGATTAGTTTCATCCGTCTCACTCATGACCTGTTGACTTATCGAAAGCCGATCACCTGCAGCAATGAAATTAGTTAAAGAGCTAGCAATACTTTTTGGTTTGAAATTGATATCATTGTCAACAGAAGAAGAGAATACACTTAGACATATGTGTAATGATTATGTGTAACCACTTCACATATGTGTAATGATTATATCACAGTTCTCCACTAGTTCATGGAGAAAGTTAGCAACGACTTCCCTAATTCCCTTTTTAATAAACTATAAACCTTTTTTATACTTCTTAGTTACTACTTCCTCCATATATAAAGCCCAACCTATCACCAGGTTCAATCAGAATTAGCTTCTCGTTTCCTTATCCCTTTTAGCTTCTATCTTCAGCTCTTAGTGTAATTTAGTTAAGTGACTCAACCAAGATGAATAGATCGAGAAGTGATTCGACCGCAATCAACATTCAGCCAGAGTCATCATCATCGAGAAGTAAGCAGGCTGCTGCCAAAGGAGAAGCATATCAGGTGATGAGGGTGCTAGCTTCTGATCCCAAGCATGATCATGACAAAGGAGCTGGAGTGAAGAAGGGGGTTGCGGTGCTCGACTTCATATTAAGGCTTGGCGCTACGGCAGCTGCTCTTGGCGCCACCGTCGCCATGGCTTCCAGCGAACAGACTCTTCCTTTCTTCACACAGTTCTTCCAGTTTTCAGCCGGTTATGACGATTTGCCCACTTTTACGTACGTGCATGTTTGCTTCTTAATCATCAATTGACATGGTACGTACCCGTGCTTCCTTAATATGATCTAAACTATACAAATTTGCAGGTTTTTCGTGATAGCAATGGCCATAGTGAGTGGCTACCTGGTCCTCTCTCTGCCCTTCTCCATAGTAACCATTGTTCGTCCCCTACTAGTTGCTCCGAGGCTCCTCTTGCTTATTTTCGACACTGTAAGCTAATTCTTTTCCTGATCTGTTAATTAGTGTCTCAGCATTTCAATCAATATAAAGTAATCCTTTAAGGATCCATGATCACAAACTCAAATGTTAAGTGCGATATACCAATATACAAATCACAAATGTGCTATGAATGCTATCTTCTTCTCGAGATATATGATCGCAAACGCTGTGGTACAAATGATGATTTATTTCTATACTTTTTGCCAACAACATATTTGTTTTCTATATATGGTCAAGTATCTCATATGTATTAACACAGAAGTTCTTCATTTTGGTAGTTGGCGGTTACTCTGAACACTTCTGCGGCGTCCGCTGCCGCTGCCATAGTTTACTTGGCTCACAATGGGAACTCCGATGCAAATTGGCTGGCTATCTGCCAACAGTTTGGTGATTTCTGCCGGCAGTCCAGTGGGGCTGTGGTTTCAGCATTCGTTGCAGTTGTTATCTTCACTGTGTTGATTCCGCTGTCTGCAATTGCCCTCCGAAGAGCTTAAGATATATTATGGCATGGAGCTTGTTATGGTTAAGTGGACCATCGAGATCGATGCTGTTGCTTTTGGATGTTTGTTAAAATTGTTGTTTTAGTGTTTGGGAGAGCATATAGGCAATTGATTGTATGGCGATCCATCAACTTAATGGATTTCGTTCGAAATATGAGCATTTAAAAATGATTTAATCTTTTCTTAACTATATGTCAGTGTATGAAATGGCAAATGGAAGTGAACAATACTAGTTCTGCATGAAGTTCTCCGTATATTAAGTTTGTGAGTTTGTATGACCCTAACAACCAATTTGAGTTTGTGAGTGTGAGTGTGATCATACTCACAAATTCTCAAATGTTTTGAATGGATACTGCTTAATAGTATTATGATTCAAACTTATGTATGTACGTAACATTCATATATTACACAATTAGGTGCAACTTCTGAGCAAGTGTGCAAGACTATCCTACTTCGGCAGTTGTGATCACAGCAAATTCTAAGGTCGACAAAGTCGAAAGAGTATGTAACATTTGTAGATTTGGAATTACAAATTATACATTCGTCTCTGTTTTGACAACCCCGGTAGCTTAGCTGATCGAATAGTCAGACAAGTTAATTTCTACCATCCCATTAAAACAAAAGGTGCCAAAAATAAAAGATAATACAAACAGTTCACTAGAACCACATGATTCATTAACATGGCATTGCATCTCTAACAATTCTGCCTAGCTAAGATTGAGAGTTCGCGTCTCTTATATCTATTAGCAATTATTCATATTAATTCAAGAGAGAAAAAATCATTTCAGTCTCTACTATTTTATTTTCACCAAAAACATCTCTGCAACTTATTGTACATTAACATCCTTTGGTTTTTCATCAAGCATATATCGAACCCTATTCACCCTTACAGATCAAGCGCTAAGACCAGTAGACCACCACGCCAAACTTGTGCAAATTTACCTTCAGTTTATACAGCGACTGCTTGATTGGTATAAACTGTTTGAATTCAACGAGAAACATACAGGGTATAAATTGTTGTGGTGCAGTTGCGTTTTAATAATGCATATCTTTATCAATGCCTTCAACATGTTTTGCTGAGTTGCTCTCTTGGCTACCTGTCCTAATTATACCCTGCGTACGTTCTGATGTGCATAGCTAGCTATCACAATTCACAAATCAATGTTGCTGTTTAGCATATTCTTATATATAATATATATATATATATATATATACACACACACACACGGAGCGGTTCCAAAGAGGACGTCCGCACAGCCCTTAAAGTGCGGATGTCCCTCCGTTCGATCTCCACCGGACGGCTCCGACAGCAGCGCGCCTCCACCCAGCGGCCTCTAACAGCGTCCCCGATCACTTTCCCTCCCCGACGAGTACGCCGAATTCTAGTTTTCCGGCGAGATCACTCAAAACTTCAAACTAAATTGATCTCGCCGGAAAAGTGAAATTCAGCGGACTCGCCAGGGAGGGAAAGTGAACGGGGACGCTGCTAGAGGCCACTAGGGTGAAGGCGCGCCGTCGTCGGAGCCGTACGGTGGAGAACGGAGGGACGTCTGCACTTTCCCTCCCCGACGAGTACGCTGAATTCCAGTTTTCCGGTGAGATCACCCAAAACTTCAAACAAAATCGATCTCGCCGAAAAACTGGAATTCGACAGACTTGTCGAGGAGGGAAAGTGATCGGGGACGCTGTTGGAGGCCGCTAGGGTGAAGGTGCACCGTCGTCGGAGCCGTACGGTGGAAAACGAAGGGACGTCCGCACTTAAAGGGCATGCGGACGTCCGCACTTAAAGGG
Organism: Fragaria vesca subsp. vesca; assembly: GCF_000184155.1. Lineage (NCBI taxonomy): Eukaryota > Viridiplantae > Streptophyta > Magnoliopsida > Rosales > Rosaceae > Fragaria > Fragaria vesca. The sequence goes on along the minus strand of NC_020492.1, from coordinate 15,336,260 downwards.
CATGCGGACGTCCGCCATATATATACGGAGAGGATCTAAAGAGGACGTCCGCACGCCCTTAAAGTTCGGACGTCCCTCTGTTCTCCACCGTCCGGCTCCGACGACGGCCCGGCTCCACCGCCTAGCGGACTCCAGCAGCGTCCCCGATCACTTTCCCCCCCTGGCGAGTCCGCCGAATTCCTGTTTTCCGGCAAGATCGATATTGTTTGAGGTTTTGGGTGATCTCGCCGAAAAACTGGAATTCGGCGGTGTCACACCCCAAATTTTGGATAAATAAAAATTCCAAATTCAAGGCATGATAACTAAAAAGAAAAACAAACTTTACAACACTTTAGTTTTACAACTTGTGAAAGAATAATTTGAACAAGGTAAAACCTCTCTCAATGCTCACAAAAATCTAGAAAGTAAACACAAGGAACAAGGAACAAGCCTAACTGTCGCAGCCTCAACTCTGCTAATCCTGACCTGCAAAATCAACCTCTACACCATGAAATAGTGCACCGGGTTGTAAACAACAAACCCGGTAAGCTTTAATAGCTCGTATGAGTAAATCTACAATAAAAGACTTAACCCAACATCACATATGAATAAAAACTGTAAATTCGTGCGGAAAAGCATAGTTCAGGAGATACTCAAAGCAAAAAATTTAAATTACAACATATAAGAACATCACACAATCATTTCACAACCCTTACTTATGAGTTCATCAACGCAAAGTCATCCCCCATAAGTAACTAGACAAACACGTACTCATGAGTCAGTCAACACATAGTCATCTCCCATGAAGTATTGACAGACTAGAGCTTTATACTGACCGTAACCAATCACCCGGCCAAGGTTTGGTTCCCGGTCCACCACGAAGGCTCCTAATCTAATGCACACAATCACCGCTAAGGCACACACATCCACAACTAATGCACACGATCACCACTAAGGCACACACATCCACAACTAATGCACACATTCAATTACTCTCCTATCATAACACTTATCAAATCATAAAATAATAATATCATCATAACCGTAACCAATCACTCGATTAAAGGCTTGGAACCCGGTTTGACTATTTAAACAACCTTTCACAATATAAAAATATCATCATCAACAACACAAAGAGCACATCATAAATTATATCCTTCCACATAGATATATTTATATAGACAAACATAGATATTCCCACTAGAATAATCTATCAACTCTAATTATTGCTCATGATCAGAAGTCATTTTGAAAGATTATTATTAACAGAAAACTTGTTTTCACTTACCATGAGCCGTTGACGATCAAGCTCATTTATACTTAAAAACAAAATCATTTTCCTTCAAGGACAACTTCACAATTAACAATAATAAACTATAAAGTAAACTCGGTTCCTTTACGAATCCATGTGAGATTTACTCACAATATAATAATATCATAATCATCAAAATCATTATCATCAACATCATCATCATAATAATTATCAAAATCATTATCATAATCATCATCAAAATCACAATCATAATCATCATTAAACTCAACATCACAATCATCATCATAATCATCATCACAATCATCATCAAAATAAATAGATCACAAAGTGGACCTTAACTCACCTTTACTCCCGCTGCATCTTCACACAAACACAAGCATCTAGCTCAACACTAAACTCCACAAGTCACCCTATTAACAAAAACGTTAACCTTAGTAACTGACAAATACTACTTTTACACTTGTTTTCATAAGCTCAACATGACAACCAACAACACTAACACTTTCAGACGTGCCGCTACGGGCAGCGGCGTGTGGGCCCCACGCGCCCCCTAAGAACTTCACAAAACCCTAACATGCTCAAACAACTCTGAAAACTACACTCAACATGCTCACGTGCTCGTATCGACGAGCACAACCTAACATAGACTACAGACCTCCTAATCCCCTCCCGAACGCGCCGCCACGCGCCACCATCGACGGCAGCGAGTGGGCCCCAAGCGTCACCGAACAACCTTGCAACAAAAGCACACCCACTATACCCAACATGAACAACAAGGCAAGGGGAGCAATTTTCATACCTAGAGTAACCGCCAAATCGGTCGGAGCACGCTGGAAAACTAGCCGGAAAGTTAGAATCCACCCACCGTAACTCTACGTCGTGAGTCGAGCTTCAAGACCACCATGAGTCGAACCAGGGCGCCCAACACCTCCTATCCCGACCGGTTTCAAGCCTCGTCGCCGTCGCCGGAGGTGAGAATCCGATCGGTTTACAAACCGGGTGGCCAGCCCTCACTGTGGCGCTCGGCTTGCACAGCTCAGCTCGAGTCGTCCTCACCCACCAACACAGGGAAGATTGCGCCGAGGAGAGAAAGAGAATCTGACCGGTGCCGCCGTCTGAGTCCGCCGGAGTTGGCCAGAAAAACCGGGTCGGGTCGGTTGGAGACTTTGGACTCTCTCGGGGTCGGGAAGAGAGAAGGAGAAGAAATGTGATTCTGAAAAAATGAGGACCCAAAATGAAAATTTCCTATTTAACCTAAATAATCCCGAAAAGCCACAACTTCCGCTGACCATAACTTTCTCATACAAAGTCATTTTTATGCGTGCCACGTGTCTACGAACTCGTATCGTCGTGCTCTACAACTTTCGTGAAGGAAGTTTTTTGAGAAACCCAACGGATTAGAAAGTCAACTCTATGACCGTCAAAGAAAAACGGAACCCTTTCAGGTAATTTTTGCGACCGAACACTTCTGTTCTTCCTTCGAACTTCAAAAACACACTAACTTCTAACTCAAAAATTCTCAAATAAAAAAAAGAAACTAATATCAAATTTCCGGGGTATTACAAGCGGACTCGCCGGGGAGAGAAAGTGATCGGAGACGCTGCTAGAGTCTGCTAGGATGGAGGCATGCCGTCGTCGGAGCCATCTGGTGGAGAACGGAGAGACGTCCGCACTTTAACCCCAGCACGGATGTCCTCTCCGGATCCCGACTGTATATATATAATATATATATAGTTCGTTTACCAAAACTAATTTCATATATGATCTACTTACACATTGTTAATTTCCTATTTGTGCCTCTCGCTTATGCTTTTGTTTATAGATCATATATGACCTTATACGCATTTCCTACTTGGAGCTGTTTTACAGCTGAATTTTTCTAGGACGTTTATACTAGTTTGCATGTACTAATTTCATTTTTTGATATCTTACACTTGTCCTGGTTTGTTAGAAGTGGATATACTAGACTAGAGCATACAAGTTTAGTAGCTAAACTCTATTGTGCAGTGTTGCTGATAACTTCTATTGTGAATCATTGAAATTGTTGTCCTCTGGTGTGGATAAAGACCAGCCATCTTCTGTTTTTATTCTGGAAAGAATTTGCTGTACGGTTATTATAGTTTAGAGGACAAAGACAGATTGAGGATTAAAGTTAAACAAGCATGCTCGTTCAATCAAATAAACTGAACTAGTAACCTTGTTATCTCCGGATATGATCCTCTTGTTTGGTACAAAACAATAGCTAAAACATTTGCATAAATCAAAACTATTATTTGCTTTCGGAATTACAACCTAAAAATAATATCATCAGCTAGCCCTTAGAATTTGGCAAAGTGACCAGCGAAATGGAGCCGGGATTATAATATTAAAAGTTTCTTGTGCTTATGGTTACATAACCAATTCCTTCGCCTTGGCGTGAACGACATTGTTCTATGCAGACCTTCTTTCAGAAATGCACTTATAATTGCCTTGAACTCCAAGTATGCCATTTGCTTCTATAAGCAAAACGTATGAATATCAATCTTTTAGTTAAATATGAGAATGTATTCATTAAGATGGAAAAAATAACCAAAGTCTGTGGTGGACTGGTGGGTTAGGGTTAACTACTCCAGTGATTTTCCTAATCAAGTTCGTGGGTTATGGTTTAGGTGAGAAGGCTAAGACTAGGATTTAATATGTAATGAATTGGATTAAAGGTTAAAAGTTTAGAAACTTTATCTTAATGCATGTTAATTCCACACCAACTTTTTCCAAGTTTAGGATTAAACAAAAATGTGGCCAATGGCAAGACTAGCAGATGCTTGAAATTCTAGATGAACAATTGTGCTAATTTTTTTTATGAAGTATAATTTTGTTAAAATGGAATTTCAACAAGAATTTTGTTTAAAAAAAAAAAAATCAAATTTAGTTCTTCTTCATGTACTAAAACATTTTTCCTTCCAACAATGCTCAGTGAATCACTTTATTGCATTATTTAAAATAATATTGTTATATGACATATCCACATCATTTCTAAAACATTCTTGTTAGATTATGTATACGCGACATAAATTGTCAATTAAGGTGAACTCTAGGCGAGCTATATATATATATATATATATATATATATGCAAAAAATATGGTTTATCTAAAATTACACTCTTCATTTACATACTTCCCTAAGATATATATATTCCTGAATATATATAATACAAGTCATGGATTTTGAAAATGACTTGTGACTTAATTAATTAGTTGGTATTGCAAACTATTGTGTCTAGGGAGAAAAAGAAGGCCGTGGAATGCAAAATGAGATGATTGATAAAAATACTCGTGCTAAGTGAAAGAACTGAGAGGTGCTGAATTTGAGCGAGCCACAAAGGATAGTTCGTTGTTGGAGTCACTGTTAGAGATGACGGAGTTTTCAGATTTTGGAGACATGGTAAGACTCTAGTAGCAAAGAGAAACATTTCGTACAACCCGAGTTTACATTATCAAAGAACAAAGCTCTAGTAGCCGAGCATGGAATTACACTCTTCGTTTACATACTTCCCTAAGATATATTCCTGAATATATATAATACATGGTTCGTCATGGATTTTGAAAATGACTTGTGACTTAATTAGTTTGAGAATGAAGGAGTTTGACAATGTCAAGGATTGATCATTCAGCCTGACGATTGTGTGTTTATATATTGAACAGTTGTGTACAAGATAAAGATCACATTTACAAGAGATAAATAACTAAATACAATTCTCAGTTACAAGAGATGCATCTGATAAAAGAGATTATTATCTAATCCTATGGGGACTAAGAGAGTCCTTATCTTCTATTGTAGATAATCTCGTGCTCATTTATGTTATTTTGGTTTATCACTAAGTTTGGTTTGTTTTTTTGTTTTTTGATATAAAAAGTAAAGATTACAAAGAGAAACATCTCGGACAACCCGAATATACATTATCAAAGAACAAGGCTCTAGTAGCCGAGCATGGAAATCTACTACTCTAAACGTGACCATCCGGGAGTTGGTGTCCTTCATGAGCAATAATAGCGTCCATCACAAAATTGGCTTCTCTAAACACATGCATAAAACAAATGAAAGAGAAAGATCTTGCATTAATATCTCTAATGTCATGAATAAGCTTGAGAAGGGATGCTGATTCTTCCATTATCACTAAGTTCGGTTATAACCAGATATGACCGGTAGTATTTTGAGAAAAAAAAAGACAAGCTTTATATTAGAGCCCAAGTATTGATCGAACATGAGATATACTCTTCTAAACTTGTGGGAGACGGCGGAGACTAGCTATATGTAATTGACTTTCCACCAGCTAGTCTCTCTAATTCTAACATTTTTTTTCTTTCTTAGCAATGCACAATATTGACAAGGACTACTAGTATATTTCATGCAAAATTAAGGGTAGTTCTGTATCATAAAGTCCAATCCTCTTCTCATATATACTTGTTTCTCTGAATCGGAAACCCATTCAACAAGAAGCTGCAGCACTATGGATAGAGAACAAGATGAGTTGCAGTTCCTTGGTATTATTGGCATCTACAAAGAATCCTTCAAGATTATATACAACTGGAGAAAAATCTTCAGCCAAATCACCTTGACCTTGATCCTCCCTTTGAGCTTCATCTTCTTGGCTCACATAGAAATCTCCAACATCCTCCTCTCCAGGATCCTCCACAGCGAACTCGTCTTAGACGAAACCAGAGGGGCAGACAGCGCCTCCCGCCAGAAGAAATTATCCGACGTCATCAACAAAGAATGGGCAACCTACTGGCTCTTCAAGGCTGCTTACCTCACTTCCATGCTCATCTTCGGCCTCCTCTCCACCTCCGCCGTCGTGTACACCATCGCAAGCGTATACACTTCCCGGGAAATCACTTTCCAGAAGATCATGAGAGTCGTCCCGAGGGTCTGGAAGCGCGTGATGATCACCTTCTTGTGCACCTTCCTGGCTTTCTTCCTCTACAACCTATTGGCAATAGTGGTTCTAGTTCTTTTTGTAATTTTCAACGGAAACGGCCAATCCAACGCCGGAGACATTATCGGTTTCTTTTTACTGATCTTGTACGTTATCGGGTTCGTGTACATGACCATAATCTGGCAACTGGCTAGCGTCGTCTCGGTGTTGGAAGAAACGAGAGGGATCAAAGCCATGATCAAAAGCATGAAGCTACTCAGAGGGAACATGTGGGTGGCCACGATCATCTTCTTCAAGCTCAATGTTTTAGCTGCTGTTCTTCAGTTTGCGTTTCAGGCGTTGGTTGTGCGTGGAGGGATGTTTGGGACGATGGGCAGGGTTGGCTTTGGTGTTCTATGTTTGTTGTTGCTGTTTAAATTGATTCTGTTTGCCCTCGTCATCCAAACGGTGCTATACTTCGTCTGCAAATCGTATCACCATGAAATCATCGACAAGTCGGCTCTGTCGGATCACCTCGAGGTTATTTATCTGGGAGACTATGTGCCTCTCAAGTCTAAGGATGTTCAGCTTGAGCAGGTTTAAGTTTGTACTATTTTCGAGTCTTTGACCCAAAGTTGCTGTAATACGTACCTACCATCTTTATTAAGTGGGTTTTACATGTTAGAATATGGTTTATGTATTACCTGTGAAGAATAGCCATAATCATAAACTAGTTTTCCAATATATTTCTACTTGATGTTGGAGCTCTGACTTCCATTCATTTGTGCTTCATCACCAGAAAAACAATACATGTATATTGAATTTGAGAAATTGCATGTATAGGTAAAGTAAAATACGGTTGGGACTTGGGAGAACGTGGGTTGGCAAGACAGGAAGACTTGGTGACTTCGTGCAATTGTTTTTTTTTTTGACTCTGGCGGGCGGCCTTGACCGCACCGCACAACCATCAACATCACCTCTTCTAAACCAACAACCGGCCTTGGCCAATCGGGCTCGCTTCACCAAACCAGACACTAGCCAAACACGATATGCGATCACCGCTGCTACACAAAGGTTGCCGCGCCTCGCCGAAGCTTCGATTTCGTCCCAGACACCACACGGTAATCCCCAAAGACCGCCGCCCCAACAACGACGCAGAAGACCACCGCCCCAACAACGACGCAGAAGACCGCCGCCCCAACAACGACGTAGAGAACGTCAAAGTCTTCGACTCCCTCGCTCGCTGCCAATTTCAGAGTCGCTCTTTGTGGAATTGCTTTAGGATGTCATTTTACTGCATGTTTGGTACGAAAGACTGTCTTAGCCAGGACTAATTTCTTAAGCAGTCCAGGACTATTGATGCTTGACTTATGCTAGCTAATACCTGATCCATGTTTGATGCAGCTCAGGACTAAAGAGCAAAATAATCTAAACAATGATATTCCATGTTTGATGATGTCTTTGATGATGTCTGAGACTAAATTTTATAGACTCAAAAACATCTTATTACCTTATTTTTTAAGAAACAAATGGATTTGAAACAATTGTTCATAGACAACCAAAATAACCTTACTTTCTATGTTGCAAAATACAGAATTAACAACAAATTGTCTCTATCTTCAAATGCAAGGGCTCATGTTCTGCTTCTTCTTTTGCTCTTCCTATGAAAGTTGTGCTTGATGAGACTTGAAAATCATCCTTCAACAGGAACTGGCCAACAACAGGAACTGGCATACCTTGCTACACAGAAAGCTATCTCAACCAAATAAAGTTCCTAAAAAAACTTAAAAGCTCAAGTCATAAACCCCAAAACCAAATTTGAAATCACTTGGACACTCATATACAATATAAAGCCAAATAGGTCATGTTATTCACCCTCTAGTTACCTTATATATGCAGAAGCAGAAGCATAGTGCAGAAGCATATGCACAGCCTAAAACAAGTGAACAACAGCAACAAAACTACACAGCAACTAAAACAAGTTCCCAAAGTCATCCACAGAACTACACAGCAAATAAAACAAGTCTACAAAGTCATCCACAAAACTACACAGCAATAAAACAAGTCTACACATCAATCTATGCTATTATACTGTAACCATTCATAATCAATCTATCAATACATATAACCCAGAAAATTGAAGAAGAAGAACACCTAACCATGAAGAAGAAGAACAGTCAGCAAAAAAAAAAAACGATGCAGAGAAGAAGAACACCCAGCCATTCATAATCAGTTTATAACAGATCAAGATATCCAAACACCGACTCAATATGATCATCTATCAGATACATATCACCAATGAAATCGATCTTCTGTAAAAATTGAACAAGAACACCCAGCCATGAAATTGATCGATTCAACGCATTACACACCGAATCTTTAATCAATCTATCAAATACATACAACCCATAACCAATTTTCTATGAAATCGATCTTTACTCATTCCAAATCGATCTTTTCCAGAGAGAGTTTCAAGATGCGTGTGTGAGAGAGAGAGAGAGAAGATCGTACCTGTCCAGTAGAAGAGAGAGCAGAGAGAGTCGAATCAGTGAGGAAGTAGAGAGGAAGCAAAGAGGAGGAAGCGCAGAGAGTTGAAATCGTTAAACAACGATGCGGTATGTAGTCCGCCCAGTTTTCGGGTGACTATGTAAGAAGGTTAAAACGGGACACGGGGACTACCTATACTCATTTAATTCAGTCCCGTGTTCCTCCAAACATGGGTTTCGGACTATTTTCTTACCTAAGCTAGTCCAATCCCTGTTAGTCCGGTGTAACAAACGCCACCTTAGTGATTTACTCGAAATTAAATTGGGTATAGATTGACCAAAAAAATAATAGTAATTGGGTATAGTCAAGTTAGCTTGAAGGTAAAATTGTTTGCTATAACCTGTGCTATTTTATCGACTTTTTTCTTTTTTTGAAATAGATTTTATTGAAACAATTAGTAATTACATTCTCTTATAGAATCAGGAGCAATATTAGCATACCATGTTTGAATCTCATTTGAGTGGAAAGCATAGTTGGCAAGTATATGGGCTACCTTGTGAATTAGCTTCACGGGGTCATGGAGGACTAAAGTTCTAGTTCGTGATATGGAGGATTAAATTTTCTAAACCCTAAGCTCTTACACGGCTGTTCCATATATAATATTGTCTTCTGAGACATTTTTAGTAAGGTCAATTTTTATTTTTTTTATCAAAAGAGGTCATCCTTTATTAGCTTAGCAAGCAATACAAAAACGATCCCTTTCAATGAGGTCAACCGATGAAACCGTTCCGTAGAAACTACTACAAATCTAACAACAAAAAAAAAAAAACAATTATACTAGTAATCTCCTAGTACACCCACTTTCTTATATGACGTCTAAAACAAAAAAATTATAGAGCCCGGCTAATAAAATATAAGCCCCAATTAAGAGACTACCGAGTCTCTATTTCCTTTGCTATCTCCTTGGTCAAGTCTTTATTTCCTTTGCGATCTCTTGCTCAAGGCACAATATCTTTTCGCAAAAAAAGATATGAACCTAAAAAAAAAATAACATTAAAAAATAAAATAGCTACCCAAACCCAACAAAGCCCAGCCAAATGTGGCCTTGAAGGAAACCCTAGCAGCCATCATGCAGAGCGCCGCCGACACCACTCCCATGAGCCGCCGCCATTGCCAATCCATTGTGAGACCCACCCTCAGCGGCCAAACCAAGGAGGTAAAGCCACCCTCCTAGCACCTCGTTGGCATCAATGGTGACGATGTGAGGAAGGAGAAAGGGATCTCCATGTTTCCATTCACCGTCGGCAACAATACCTACGTTGCCGTCCCACAACACCGTCGAGTAGTTCACATTATGAACCACCACACAAGACTCGCTCACCGTTGCATCAATCTCATCGACTCTCACCTTGAAAGCAAACAAAAAGACATACTTCCAATCACCATTAAGCACTCCAACACCCTCATATGCCACATACATTTGGCATTCTATCCTATCCAAAGAAACCCTAGATCCAGTTCACCAAGAAAGAGTCGGCGCCGCCATCAGTACGTCTTCCCAACAGAAGGAGAAGGGAAATCACCGAAACTTGAACAGAGGGAGGACCAACGAGCACCCCTACAAATTTGACAAGAGAAAGAGGAAGAAGTCCCTCTCTCAATCGAAGATACAAAGCCACTGCCAATCAGAACTGGCCACCGCCGAGAAACCTCTCGAAGGAGAGGGCATATAAAGAGCATTCTTTCTTTGCTATTCTGATTTACAACATGTTGTTTTTTCCTATATCCCGTACATTATAGTTTTTAGTAAGACCAATTTTGTTGTTGTTGTTAAACATGCCTCTTTAGCACATCAATTTTTGAATTTAATTTCATCTAGTATGGACCAATGTTAAAGAAGACGACAAAGAATGGTTTTTGAAATCTCACGAGCAACCGCAGCAAAACGAAAGACACCAAAAGTTGGTGCTAGATATGAGGTTGGATTTCTTTTATTTGTTTTTCATTTGATATATAAATGATATTGAGGCTAATTAAACTATTGTGATCAAGAAATTGGATAATAGAAGACTGCAAAATATCCTAGGATACTGACGGCGGTAAATTAGCCTTAGCTGTGTCTTGATATTGCAATGCAGTTTGATTTTTTATTTATTTAAAAAAAAATTTTTACTAAATAACTTACATACTCTACATATCAATAAGATTTAAACCTATGACCTTGAAGTTATTAATTAACACTTTAACTAACCAGGCCACAACTTATCGACAGTGCAGATTGATTTGATTTAGTGCTTGATCATTGGTTGAAGAAGGATAGAAGTGATGTTGTGTCACACCCCGACCTTAGGGTATGACTGATGTGATAGATTAAATTGAAAGAAGGATTGATGGATATAATTTTTTTTTTCCCCCTTTTAAATATAGTTTTGGAAGGAAGAATTTTTATAAAGAACCGGGAGATAGTCACTAAAACTTTGAATGGAAAAATCATCCTGTTAATTAGCAACAACTAGCTAGATTAAACTCAAGAGTCAAACTTCTCATTTTCCAGGGACATGTAAAACTGAACAATACTCCAAAATATGATATACAAAATTCTAAAACACACCTTTACTTTCCACGAATCTGTAAACAGTTTAATAACAAGAATAAATGTAGAAACTTTTCAAAACAACTTTAGTACTTATTTCTGTTGCCTTCAAATATACAAAATGAACAGTAAAAATCAGATAAGAGAAAGGCTAGATAAAGCTTTACATTTTGCTCAATACAATAGTTGAATTTCAAAACCATCCATCACATTGGTACCAAAACCTTTTCCAAATTGCTGCCTCAAAGCTACATAGAAATTCTAACCCTTTAGAACAAGGTAACATCAATAACATACTCAATTCAAATGTAACAACGCAACGCAGTCCAAGAGAACATAAGCACTCGGACATAAGTGAAGCACAACCAACACCATCACAGAACAATACCAATACTTTAGCTCAAGAAAGCTTCAAAACATCAATAACTTGTCCACTCAAGGACTCCTTTCCTAAAAACACAACATGAATATAGGGAATTAATGAGCTTCACAAGCTTAGTAGGTACGACAAAATAATCTTTATAACAAAGACTCTAATTCAATAAGCACTTGGAACATGAAAAGCAGGAACATGCTTGAAGATTAAATAAGATAACCAAAGAAGTGAGATTAAACTCAAATAATCGTTGTTGCATTTGCAAAAGAGAAAATCAGAAGTCCAGTAGTAGAATAAATGAACTTGACTCAAAGATAACATTGGAATTGCAGATATCAAACTTCACCAAGTATAACAAGCATCAGCAATATACATGAACAAAGTAGAAGAAGGCTGATCATGAGGGTAACTTGACAACAAAGTTAACAGATAAGAATACCATGAACCAACAGAAGTGTCAATAGGAATACCCATGATACTCATAGAACTTTCTTTCACACGAATTCAACAAATCCTTAAGATTTGGTTAGAGCCCACCGCCCAGCTATACCACTGAGCAAACCCCGCACATGCGGTACCCTGATCAGGTTTAGGGTTAAATAACCCAAGGGAGGCACAATCCCTACTCAAACAATTCACCGGGCCTAATCGAACAGAACATTTGAAATCTAATCGTTTCTTTCCAGGAAGTTTCACTTTCCAAACCAACTGATCAAACAAGGATTTCAGAAACAAACTTGAAATCCCTTTTCAGAATATAGTATGATACTACCCAGAAATAATACTATAACATGAACCTCTGTTCTTTTAATAGAAGTGAATTTGAACAAAGCAGATCTTTATGTAAAGAGCAAATGGGCAGACACAAGTACCTTTAGAACGTTGACAATGAGGTAGAGAAACCTGAGTTCATAAACTCACAGATGAATTGAGGTAATAATCAAAGAATGGAAGCTTGTTTCCAAGTACTTTCAAACAGGGATAAGAATCAGATTTTCAATAGCTAGGTGGACATGAGGCAAATATCATTACATGATTTTTGAACAAGGACATCAGAACAGACATGATATCATTAAGTATGATGGATGTACTTAAGATGCAAAACAGATCTTGGTACTTGTCGACAAAGAACGAGTATTTCGACTATAACGTTCAAAGGTGTAGGCAGTAGAAAGAAGGAGAACTTTGTTTTAAATCAATTACATAATGGAACTTGAACACACTACAAAGGATTCCGTCAACACAAAGGATCGTCAAAATTAGAACATCCAAGACAAGGGTTTTTGTTACCCATAATCAATTAATAACCACAACTGCAGATCATCACCAACAAAAGAGATCAAGGTCCCAAAGAAGCATTGAAACTCAATAACTCACAAAGTGACAAGTGAACAAAGCTTGTCAAGTTGCAATTAAGAACAATCGCAAAGGCAACATTCCAACACAATCATACCAAAAAAATATCAAACTAGAATCAAAGCTATAAAGAAAAGTTTGTTTTCCTTGCCTCAAATCATAGAAATCAGCAGCCAAATATATCCAAGCAATCACGCTATTCCAAAGCAATCCAAGGGGAATTATGCAAAAGCCTCATAATACAAACATCCAATCTACCATAGCTATCCAGCCACCTATCAAAGGAGTTTTAGATACGAATCAAACCCATAATAATACGAAAGTAGTTTAATCAAGGATGATAGTTATGGAAAATCAGAAAACTCACTTGCAGCAATAAGGTTGTGTCTATTTTAATGGAGAAATTCAGAGACTCCATCTTAGAGGCTTATACAACGTGATTCACAGAAATCTCTTGGAAGATCGTTTGGGTGAGTGAAGGGATGCTAGCTTTTTAGAAACGGTAAGAAGACAACAGAAGAAAGGAAGAGAAGAGAGAAGAGGAAGAAAGACCGACGAGTTTGTTCTGGAGAATTCGATAAGGAACACGTGAATGGCTGAGAGAATAATGATTGAATAAATGGAGGAGAAGCTAGCAACGTGTATTCTTCTAGATGGTGGCTGGATAAACCTAGACCTAATTAGATATTTTCACCCAAAATTAAATAAAGAACAACTATTCAAGAAAATCTGATTTGAAAATATAATCGGTAGTCCAAAATATAATCAAAATCAAAATTAAAATCCTAGTCAGAGAAGAAAACACACTGAAGCAATTCGATAAATAAACCTAATTAAAATTGAGATCATTACATATTGCTAGGTTGGACTTGTCGTCTGCCAGAGCAAATTTGTCAACAACGTCGATGACGAGAAGGAGCAACTTAGGGTTTTAGTTCCTGTGTCTCGATTGACTCTGGGTCTGGGTTGAGATTTGATCCTTTGGGCTTGGTTTCAAGTTTGTACTTTAAGAGTTTTTGTCCTTTAATCGGTCTCATGAGGGCGGCTCAACCCCTTTGTAGGGGAGGACAATTGTCCTTGCGTAGTTTTAGTGTGAGTTAGCTGTCTAGGTTAGTATTTTGTCCTTTCAAGAAATTGTCCTTGAGTATTTGGTTTTAACGTACTACAATGTGTGCTTGCGTCTAGAGTCAAGTAGACGATAGTTATCTGCAAGGCGAGATATTTTTATTAATATAAAGAACTATGAACGAGATCAATTGTAATAGAATAGTCTTCTTGTACTATTCTTTGCCCATAATTCTCGGCCATATATCCAAATATGAGCCTGTTACATCAAAAAAGATATTGGGGCCCTTAAAAACCCAGAGGGTTTCTTACAAATGGCGCCAAATTAAAATTGAAAAGAAAACAAAACGAAAACCATCCCTTTAGAGAAAAAGTTGAAAAACAAATTAAGGAATATATAGAATGTACACGTTGCCAAGACATTATTCATGATTTTGAAAGCATTTTCTAGTTTTCTTATTGTGTTCGTACATAGATCTGCACTTATGTTTCAATGTCGCAAATCGTGTTTAAATTTGTCTGGTTGTGGTGAACATGTACATCGCCAGAGAGATCGAGTGCATGTAGTGGTTGAGCTAATGGATGTTGTTGATCGGCTAATGGTCTAGGATTGTGAGTCATCATAGCAGAAGGGAGGCAGACCGAGATTGTGGTTGGATCTCGATGGTTCGGGCTCTAATGGGGTGATCTAAAATTGACCAAAGTCAGCCGTTTCGCTCTCGACGTCGTCGAGGATCTGACTTTTTCCAGTAGGTTCTTGTTGATCTTAATGCATCGAACTACAACCTTCGTCAATCAAGTATCTACTCTTGTGTTGATCGACTTGGCTTGCTATTCCATAATTGTCTTAAAAGGGATGGAGGCACTGATGTTGTGTTGGAAAGTCGTATACTAAAAAACGTAGCAGCGACAATAATAGATTGCCAGAGCTAGGCTAATCAGGACTTCTGTTCTATTGTTGTTTTGCTATCCTTAGGCTCTAAAGTCTAAACCTGGGACTAAACTTTTGAAGTTGGTCTCAGGTTTCCATTTTTGGGCCTCTGGGTTTTTGTTTTAACTAGTCTTTTTGTTTTGTGTTTTTAGGTGGCCAGCTCCACCTCTTTCAATGGGAAGGCATTTGTCACAACTTGTTAGTTTTAGTTTGAATTAACAAAGGTACATGTTAATATAAATTTCTTGCAAGTATTTGATTATTATTTTTTTGAATAGAAGGGCTAAACGGCAGCTCTCACATCATAACCATTAATAAAACCTCAGAATATAAGGTGGGGGGGGGGGAGGGGGGGACATTGTGCCTAAATCAGCTCCATACTGTAAGAACACCCTAAATTAAAATTAGACACGTCTACAAAATCTATGCATTCTAACAAGCACTATTTAGCAAAGAGTGCATCATTAGCTACTTCATTTGCTTTATAATTTTTGCGACATACTGGAAAAATACCGCTCATGCAGAGCCATAAGTTACAATATCTATCAGCTTTCCGGCTATGATGCCACTGAGAATAACCAGTGACCCCTTGCCACTGGGAGGCTGCGACCATTTGACAAAGCCTCGCTGCCTCATTAAAGCAAACATGGCACGTTGCATGTACTTACTAAGACATAGCCCACTTGTACCCAAAACCACTAACATACCAAAAAGCAAAAACCAGAAATAATACCTACTTAGGCGTATCCCTCTATCAGTCATAAGAAAATGGTGATTTATTTCAACAAGTAAAAATAGAAAATAACTTAAAGCAAATAACATAACTGCCCAAATTAGGCCCAAATTCTGAACCAATGCCCAACATGTGTCCAAGATGGAGATAAGCTCACACCAGGCCTAATATCTTTTCTTCCTCCATCCTTTAGTCTCACCACCACCGATCCCTTACCGTCGTCGCCCAGCCCTTCCTTCCATCCAAGCACCGTTGTCGAACCCACCACGCTTGTAGTTCGCTTGAGATCTGGGCACGAAGACCACCGGAATCTACCTGCACACACCCGATCAAACAAAGGTAGATCGTGCTAGCCAGTGGCGGACAGAGAAGGGGGCAAGTGGGGGGCTGTTGCCCCTGTGAATTTCTTTTTTGGCCCAACAGCTTCAAATTTATGCCCAATGTTTTAGTTGAATTTGCCCCAGTCATGACATTGACACATAAATATAAACATATTGTGTAAGAATCTGCTACCCCATATTAATCAAACAAAGGAAAATTTTCATAATTGTGTCTTTTTTTGAAAGTATTCATAATTGTGTCTTGTTGTCACTGGAATGGTTCAAAATCTATGGCTTACATTTATCTGTGACTAAAAATTGGAGATCGGAGAGGAAGAAGAGATGGACAGTGAGTTGTCTCTAGAGGTTCCTTACTTCCTCAATTTTTTGCCCCCACTTACATATCTCTCTGCGTCCGCCACTGGCGCTAGCTGTATGTAGACAAACCAACCCTCCTCTATCTCCTACCAGATCGATCTATGAATCTGATCTTGTCATCGATGATCAACCCACCATCCAGGCAAAACAATCATGCAACTCGGCCCTTCATATCCATCCTCCACTGTCGATCTTGCTGCCATCGATCCAAACCAGACGCACACTTTCTCATCAAGGAAAGAAATATCAGACCCTAGCCAAAGGTCGCAAGAGTAGCCACAAGAGGCTTGACCGCCACGTCCCGTCCGACGATGACGTCGCTATGACGTGCCGCCGGACAGAGGAAGAAAACCAAGGGGAGGTGCGTTCTAGGTTTTAGGTTTTAGAGAGAGAGAGGCAAGTATTTGATTTTAACGTAACACAATTGCATATGAAGGCTAGTTGATGATTTTGCTAGCATAAACTACTCTGAACGATCAAAGTTTAATTAAGTAAATCTCTTTGTGCTATTCTTTATCCATACGTACGGGCCAATAATATCTATATGAGCTTTGTTATTGGAAAAAAGATGTGTACGTAGGCCTTTAATTTCCACACGCATGGCATACGGAATTACGGATTGCTAGTATTTATTAGCAGATGTAATTTTGTAACATTGACTCATCCTCATAAAGAAATGGTAAAAGGGGTGAAATATCTGCGAATTTCGTGTTTCTTTTGTTTTTTGTATATCTGTCGACCTTCCAAAATGTAAAGTTTCTAATTCGCGAAAATTACAATCCATTTCTGTATCAAATTTGAATTAGAAGCTTAGAAAAACAATTACATTTAGTTATATCAGATACATGCAGTGTGAGATATTTTGTTGCTTTGTTAACAAATTTAGCATTCTTATATCCAATTTTAGAGCGCCCCCTCCATATACTGATATACATTGGACGATCCGTACTAGTTCGTAAAATAATAGAAACAAATCTACCAATAACATATATATATATATATATATATCACCTATCCCCAACCATTACAATTAGAATGAAATCCTCATCCACGCAAGTTCTTACCAATTTTTCTCTAATGAAATCCAAGTGTTCAGAATGTTGACAGGGATGGATGAACATATAGGTTCCCATATCTGCTCATGAATGTTCATATCCACATTCTCATGGTAGTAGATATTAACAGAGTATATAAACATTGTAAAGCTATCAATTAAGGGCCAAGCCAAACAAATATTGGATCATCTTTGATTGGCTGTATATTCAAACACTTTTGTCATCTGCAAAATGGAGGAAGTAGATGTAGTCATAATAGGTGCAGGTCCTGCTGGTTTAGCAACCTCTGCATGTCTGAACCGCCTCAAAATCTCCAATGTCGTGCTCGAAAGAGAAGATTGCTGTGCTTCTCTTTGGAAGAACAGGTCATATGATCGTTTGAAGCTTCACTTAGCAAAGCAATTCTGTGAACTACCCTACATGCCTTTCCCTGAAAACACACCCACATATGTTCCTAGGAAAGAGTTTATTCAATACCTAGATACTTATGTGTCCACTTTCAAGATAAACCCTCTGTACCACAGGAGTGTGGAGACTGCCTCGTTTGATGAGGATGTGGGTAAATGGTGTGTCCTTGTCAACAACACAGAACTGGGTGTACAAGAAAGTTACTACGCAAAGTTTCTCGTGGCAGCGACCGGTGAAAATGGTGAAGGCTATCTTCCTGAAACAAACGGTTTGGGTAGCTTTAAAGGCGAAATCATTCATTCGAGTGAGTATGGAAATGGCAACAAGTACCGTGGGAAAAATGTTTTAGTTGTCGGATCTGGGAACTCCGGAATGGAAATTGCCTACGACTTATCAAATTCCGGCGCTAATACTTCTATTGTTATCCGTAGCTTGGTAAAGTTTCTCTTTCTCTCAATGCATCCACTATAAGAGCAAGTCCACCCTCTAGGTCTTCGTTGGGAAGGCCTGGGTCATAGATGAGACCTGGGTCGCCATGTGGCAGTGATTTTAGGCTGCAGTTTCCACCTACAATTTCTGTTTCTAGGTCACCACGTGGCAGTGATTGTTTATTGAATTTTATATTAGGTATTTTGAATGTAAATAATGATTTTATATATTAATAAATTCTTAATGACACATTAAAATTAAACAAAAGGTATAAATAAATTAAAAATATTACATATAAGAGTTCATTTTTCATGTTAAATTTTTTTTTCTTAATGTAAATATTAGAGTTCATTTTTCATATTAATCAAAATATATAACATATTTTTTTCTGTTTTTATGATATTTTTTTTGTGTATTATTTGTTTACTAAAAGATAATTATAGGTGCTATTAATTATGTACCGTTAGATTCAATATATAATTATAGGTTTGTTGATTCAAACCAGCAGTAATGTTGTGTGTGGGACGCGCCTGTCAGCTTCTTTTATTGGGTCGTGCATCAACGCTCTCGTCTGGGAGAGTGACAGCTCGCATGTGCAAGTGGGCTCGTGGCCGACGACATGATGCAAGTGGGCTGGTGCTGACATGGAATGGGAGGCGTGGGTGGGTCTGATCCAGGTGAAGGCCCAATAAAGATCTGGGTTAAAAAAATTATGGGTAGACTTGGTTTTTTGGCTGGGTCTTCTTTTGACATGGATGAAGGTCTGAGTCATGCTTTTAAGCCGAGGGTGGCTTGCTCTAACAATTTCATCTATGAATTGTTAATATTTGGAACATCAAGATGCACTAGATCTTATTGATAGACTTCTACATAATAGTACCATGGATCTTTATGAATTTCATAACTGATTAGAAAACAAGAATTTGGACTACCGATCAAATTCATATTTTCAGATTTATATTCATATATATCTTATCTTTTCTATATATATTTTTGACCAACTTTGATATCCATAATAATAGGTACATGTTCTTACCAAGGAGATCGTGTTCATTGGAATGGTTCTGTCAAAGTACCTTCCCATTATGGTTGTTGATGGCATTGTCATGTTCTTAACCAAGCTGAAATTTGGAAATTTATCCAAGTATGGGATTCAAAATCCAAAAATGGGGCCATTTCATATCAAGCAAAACGAGGGTCACTCCCCCATCATTGATGTTGGAACTATCAAAAAGATCAAGAGTGGAGATATACAGGTACAAAGATACGCACACTATATATTCTTGATCCTATGCATAAATTTCCTTCAACATCAATGAATGATATAGTGGATGTGGATTTCTCTGTTTTTTGTGTGATGATCATAACCATGAAATCTTTATGATCAGGTTTTGCCATCCATAACAAACATAGAAGGAAATGAAATCCGGTTCGAGAATGGATACCTTAAATGGTATGATGCTATAGTATTTGCTACAGGCTATAAGAGCACAGTGCTAAAGTGGCTCAAGGTATGTAGTAACTATGACATCGATCGGGTGCCTCCTCTTTTCAAATACTTTGTTTCTTTTTGAAGAGTACCTTCAATTAATTATATAGAGTTCTCATATGTCTGTTTTACTGATCCTTTTTGCAGGATGAAAACAACCTCTTTGGTGACAATGGAATGCCCAAGAAAAGTTTTCCCAACCACTGGAAGTCACAAAATGGCCTTTACTGTGCTGGATTCTCCAAGCGTGGATTGTTTGGCATATCATACGATGCACAACATATATCAAATGATATAAGTTTCTCTCTCAATCAAAGCGATAGAAATATATGAGCTCATTCCAAAGAGTTACTATTTTGAGAAATTTTGATAAATGACCATTTTTTGGCCACCAAGTTGATTTATAACCTTGTTTTCTGATTTAGTAGAAAAATAACCTTTTAGCAGAATAAAAAGTTATTAAGACCCTTACTAAAAGATGTAGGAATTTCTAAAAGAAAAATAAATGTAGGAAGTGGTACAGAGACATGGTTGGTGAAAGTGTTTAACTAACAACTTTGAGATCATGGATTCAAATCTCACTAGACATATGTAGGGTGTGTGAGTTATTAATAAATTTTTATTTTTTAAAAAATTAAAAAGTAGTACAAAGACACTATATGGATGTTGTCAAATTTAGGCATGTTTAGTAAATTAGAGATGTTGGCATCTAAGAAGCTAGCTTTCTTAAGAAAGATAAATAATAACAACCAACAAGGATCGTTGAGTAGAGGCGCTATAAGGTTGGACGCTCGTCGGTGTGAGAGTTCGGCGCTACAAGGCTGGACGCTCGTCGGTGTGAGAAGTCGGAGCGAGCTTGCTAGTCGAGGATGCTGGAGGTTGGTTGGCATCAAGGGGTTTGCTGAGGTGAAACATTTGCACATGGTGACGGGGAAGAGCGCTGCTTGCCGGTGCTGTTGAGAAGCTAAGATGCCCACAATAATTTAGTGGGTGTCCAAAGCAAAAACGATGGGATTTTTTTTTCATATGTGGTTTTTTTTTTCTCGGTTATCTGCTCAGAGTTAGAGCAAAGTGCATGATAATATTTTTCGGAAGGAATTATTGAGAGAATGATAGATAGTGAAGAGAATAGAGAATCATCATTTTATTCATTGATATGAGCTCTTATATAGGGATTACATAGCACCATAAGGTGTTGTACAAGGGGAAACATATCTTTGATATAGAATCATAATTCCTTGTTTGTCTAGCATTAGATTAAGACACACATATATGAAATATTCCTACAACACCATATCTATAATAAATTTTTGAAAATCCGATTATACCTATAATTTATTATTATGCAGAAGTACAATATTTTTAAAAATTATAAGGTAAAACTGAAATTAACTCCACATCTTTTTCTTTTTTTTTAAAGATAAAGGAAATTAACAAGTGGTTTTAAATACACACCCCTAATAACTTAATACACATCTCTATTATTTAATATTTCAAATCAGATTTGATTGGTATGTTAAATGGGAAAAAAAGGCATGTGTAATACAATTTAAATATTAAGAACAAACTTATATTTGGAAACTAATAATGTGAAATATAAACCAAATCAAAATATTAAAAAACAAAAACTGATTTTTGAAAACTTATAAAGTGAATTAGAACAAATTCAATTTTTAAGATCGAGAACTTATTTAGAGAAACTATTAAAGTAAACACAAAATTTGCAAAGAAATTTGGATAATCAATTAATTTCTTTATTGTCTTTAAAGATTCATAATTTCTAAGTTTAGAATGTCAAAGTGTCAAACAATGTACTTGTTATGTATATGAACACCTATTTCGTTATATAATATTTCATGGATTTTTAGATTAAGGGTATTTTAAGTACTTTTAGATGTCACTACCAGAAAAAAGGCTTTAGCCGACGAAAATAAAAAAACCAGGCGGACAGATTATTTTTTCGTTGGCTAAAGTCCACGTTAGCCGACGAAATTTTCCTTCGTCGGCTAATTTAATTTTTCGTCGGCTGAAGAAATTTTTTCATAGCCGACGAAAAATTTCCTTCGTCAGCCAAAGTTTTTACTCGTCGGCTAAAATATTTTAGTAGACAAAAAAAATCTCGTCGGCTATTATCAAAAAAAGTCATCGGCTAAAAGAAAAACAATAAAATATTGTATAACTTACTTAGTAGGTTTTAAACAAATACACAACTTTGTGAACCAACTCTATATAGAAGCAAAATTAACAAAAATCTCGTGAAATAAGATGTGTTCAGAACGGTGAAATACGGGTATGGTTCAAAAACCAAGTAAATCGGGTAACGTCTCTAATGTAGAACAGTCGAAACCCGGTATGCTGTAGATTTGGCGTTCGGTGTCCGATTGACTATTGTGATACCTTTCCGGAAGCGTAACGGCCCTACGAGTCAAACTCATTGTTATGCCATGATGTATGGGCATTTTTGGCCATCCGAGTCCGTTTAGGGCTTCAAAATATAGTTTTCTTATTTTCGATTAGAGTTGACCGTTTCGATCGAGCCCTTAATGTTGTCGAATCCAGTTGAATTTTTTACCATAGACATCTTTAGTCATAATGATCATATCTGACGGTCGAATTTTGGTTTGTAAATTTTATTCATCGGAATCACAACGTGTCTACTAATGTTGTATAACTTGTTTAGTAGGTTATACAACATAGGAAGCAAAATTATCAAAAATCTTGTGAAATAAGATGTGTTCAGAATGATGAAATACGGCTATGGTTTAAAAATCACGTAAACTGGGTAACGTCTCGGTGCCGATAGTAGCGGTCAACCCTTTTTACCGTCATTATTTTCTATGGGGAGCCCTATCGTCAGAAGGTAAATGTCTCAAAAATTTTATATGGGCAGTTATGTCTCATCTACGTGAGAGTTTGTCATGTGGAAGGTTTGACCAAACTATGTAATATAGAGGGAGATATGAGCGTTTTCGTGTGATAAGTGACGATGGATTATGGTTGACCGTTTCGATCGAGCCCTTAACATTGTCGGATCCAGTTGAATTTTTTACCATAGACATCTTTCGTCATAATGATCATATCTGATGGTCGAATTTTGGTTTGTGAATTTTAGTCATCGGAATCACAACATGTCTACAAATGTTGTATAACTTGTTTAGTAGGTTATACAACTTTGTGAACCAACTCTACATAGGAAGCAAAATTATCAAAATTATCATGAAATAAGATATGTTCAGAATGGTGAAATATGGCTATGGTTCAAAAATCACGTAAATTGGGTAACGTCTCGGTGCCGATAGTAACGGTCAACCCTATTTACCGTTATTATTCCCTATGGGGAGCCCTATCGTCGGAAGGTAAATGTCTCAAAATTTTTATATAGGCGGTTGCGTCTCATCTACGTGAAAGTTTTTCGTGTGGAAGGTTTGACCAAATTACGTAATATAGAGAGAGATATGAGCGTTTTCGTGAATTTATAGACTTTAGCCGATGAGATATTAAAAAAGTCGTCGGCTAAGGTCAAAATTTTTTTGACGGTAAACCAAATTTGGAGGGCGGTAAACCAAATTTGGAGGAAAATTTTCAAAGGACTTTAGCTGACGAAAATATTCAAAATCTCGTCGGCTATTGTCAAAAAATTTTCAAAATTTTCAACTAAAATTTTTTGGCGGTCAACCAAAATTTTCAAAAGAGTTTAGCCGACGAAAATAAAGAATTTCGTCGGGTAAAGTTCCGGATTTTCTTCTTGGCCTAGCTCCGCCGCCAAGCAACCAGAGACCGCCACACTTGTCTCAAAAGCTTCGCCGTCATCTCTACTTCATTGCTGGACAGGTGGTGCATCGAGTGGCGCCGCCGTGAGGGATAAATCGAGCTCCAAAACTCCGCCGGTTCGGATTCGGTGTCGATCAAATTTCTCTTTCCTCGGGTCACCATTTGGTGAGTTTTATATATGGATAAGTTGAGTTTGATTAGTACTACATTCCCCTAGAATTTGGTAGTTCGATTCGGTGTGTGTGAGGAGAATCGAAGATTTGAAGTTTTTAGGGTTTAAAATTGGGGATTTTTATATTTTGATTCAATTGACCTGTTTAGGCTTAGAATTGGGCTTCGACTTCTTTTAGAAAGTTGTTCGAAATGTTGAGAGGAAGATCCTGTCAAATTTTGGTGGTGATTGAAGGTGGCCGAAAGTTTCTGCAGTTTTTTTTTTCAAAAACAGCAACTTTAGCCGACGATATTTAAATACTATATTCGTCGGCTATAGTATTTTTTAATTTTTTTATAAGGTTTAGCCGACGAATTATGGCATGTTTCATCGGCTATAGTTATTTTTTTAATTTTTTTATAAGATTTAGCCGACGAAACAGACTATATTTTGTCGGTTATAGTTATTTTTTTAATTTTTTATTACACACTTTAGCCGACGAATATCTTATTATTTCGTCGGCTAAAGTCTGGGAAAAAAACCGACGACATGTTTTTCGTCGGCTAAACTGTGGGACTATAGCCAACGACGTCTTCTTTTTTCGTCGGCTAAAGTTATCGCCGACGACCTTTTCCCGACGAAATCTTAGCCGACGAATTAAGCTAACAGGCCGACGAAACTTTTTCGTATTCGTCGGCTAAAGTGCTTGTCCTGGTAGTGTGTGTATTTAGTAAAATATTCGAATGAGAAATTAAATAAGTGGTGTATTAAAAAATAAATTTATATTAAGTTATTTAAGATGTGTATATAAAATTTCTCAATTAATATGTTAAAAGGTTAAATAAACAGTTCCATAAAGAACGCGTTTGAAAACTGAGAAACTATTTGTAAATGGCGGCCGGGGACATTGTGGAGCTCCAAAGAAACTCTCCCAAGTGGGTAACGGTAGTGGAAGACATCGTGAAACTAGAGAGGAAGATCTTTCCCAAACATGAATCCCTTGCTAAAAGCTTTCATGAAGAACTGAAAAAGAAGAACAGTGGGTTGCTTTACATCGAGGAGTTAGATGGTTCAGTTGCTGGCTATGTCATGTACTCTTGGCCTTCTTCCCTCTACGCCTCTATCACGAAGCTCGCAGGTTCAAACCCATTTTCTTCCCTCAACTAATTATTATCATACAGAGTCTCTTTCTCATTTACATTTGCTTTCTTATGCCTACTAACTGTTCGATAAAAGTTCCCAATGGAAGTTTATAGCTCGGATGTTAAGTTAATGCTTCTCCTTGTCTTATATTTGGTATAAGCACGCTGAATATAATATATCTTTGCATCTTATATTCGCTGACTCTGTAGGTATTGATATATTCTATGTGTTTGTTCTTCCGTATAGTGAAGGATAGTTGCAGGAGGCAAGGCTATGGAGAGGCTCTGCTGACAGCAGCCATTCAGAAATGCCGAACCCGAAAAGTGGGGCGAATATCACTTCACGTTGATCCTATGAGAACTCCCGCCATGAATCTTTACAAGAAAGTCGGTTTCAAAGTTGACAACCTCATACAAAGTTACTACTCGTCGGATCGGAATGCCTACAGACTATACTTGGATTTTGATGCCAGCTAGTGAAATACAGGTCGAAATCTTCTCCATGTTCAAGTGATTTTATTGCTCAAAACATTTCTTTACCCCTAATATGAGATTAAGGATTAACCATGCATTTATAAAGGACCCTAACAATTACTAGATGTCAATGTCTGCAATAGGAGAGACTTTGAAGTATGAACACATAATAACATATAAACTGAATCTCATAACTCCTAACTTTCATGTAATAAAGCTCTGAAGCCTTCCTGGATGATGAATTGTAGAATCCCTTCAACATTGTAATTGTTGTTAACTTTTTATGGGGATGGTCATATTACACAGAACCATATGAATCCCGTAGCTAGGTTGCTCGTCAGGCCTCAGATTAGAGCCTCTTGATCCAAATTTGAGCTCAAGCCTAAACCTTGGCAAAAAGGGCGGAACCATAGACCTCCATTGCCTCGGTCGTCGTCAGGCCCTCAAGCGGCCATCTGTTCTATCCCAGCATTGGATGTCGATCACGAACTACCACGCCAAATCAGCCAAGCTCACTAGTGTCGGCACTAGAAAAAAGGCCGACCGTTAGCTTGCGGACTATCCCTCGCTGATATCCACCTGAACAGATTTTCATTGGCCTACTTCTGATAATGTTAATTTAGGATATCAACAGATTTTCATTGGCCTACTTCTGATAATGTTAATTTCCACAGCTGCCACTTCAGATTAGACGTCTAACCTCTGAGGCTCTGACCAACAAGATCAAGGTTCACCATTTGTGATCGCCTCCAAACACTGATCCTTGCACTCATTAGCAACCTATGACGCCTCCACGAAGCCAAAGCCCCAACCTGTCAACCTCAATGTCGAGACCGAACCACTTTTGAAAATCCACTTTCAGAGTTATTTGCTCTTTCTCTCCTCTCTTCAAAACNGTACCTTATGCGAACCCACATTTGCATATCTGAGAATGAAACCAA